>NW_027326460.1:0-300000 GCF_048164855.1 Canis lupus baileyi | reverse complement strand
CTGACTGTAGACTTACCTGCTAACCTCCTTCTGTTAGTGGCTGGGATAGTTTGTGGGAAAAGCATGTGTAAGCATTGGGCCTGAACTCCCGTGTATCTGAGTTGAATAGAGCGATTTCCAAAGTCCTTCTTCAATAGGAGTGTAGCTAGGTTCCAACTCCCATGTCCGAGTGGGTAGCAGACATCTGCCACCCATGCATACACACTTCTGACAGTTGAGCTTATGGCCTGTAACCCAACATCCTGCCTGCCGCTACCTTTCGCTTCCAAAATGCCTAGGCTCGCTGCTTGACGCAAGTGTTGGGAGAGGTAACTGGAATCTCCCGGCACACAACACTCGTGCGTCCAAGCTCAATCCAGCGATTTGCTTGTAATTCCTTTGGTAGACTGGTGCTACATACTAAGTTCCATAAGTGAGAAGGAAGGTGAACGCCTTGTCCAAAACCATCTTACTTCTGAGAGTTGAGCTCACCCTCAGTCCCTCACAGTTCCACACTGCCTGCAGAGTGAGTTTCGCAGGTCTTCACCACAGACTTTTGCCAGAGGCTTCTGAGACGCAAGTTAACAATGCAGACCTGGAGGGTATCTCCAGGTGCAGTAGAGTGGTAATCTTGGAACCTCCTGACTCAGAATACTGCTACCTTCACACTGCCATAAGAATGCAGCTAGTTGAGAGCTGGCTTCTAGGCATGCTTCCCTGGGAGTGCTGAGGACAGGGCAGAACCCTCCCGCATCCTGCCTGACTGTAGGCGTAGTTGCTAGCATCCTAAACTTAGTGGCTGAGAGAGGTTGCGGGAAAAGCATGTGTAAGCATTGGGCCTGAACTCCTGTGTAACTGAGTTGAATACAGCGATTTCCAATGGCCTTCTTCAATCAGAGTGTAGCTAGGTTCCAACTCCCATGTCAGAATGGGGAGCAGACATCTGCCTCCCATGCATACACACTTCTGAGAGTTGAGCTTATGGCCTGTACATCTCCATCCACCCTGCTGGTACCCTTCGCTTCTAAAAGGCCTAGGCTCGCTGTTTGACGGAAGTGTTGGGAGAGGTAATTGGAATCTCCCGGCACACAAGACTAGTGCCTCCAAGCTCATTCCAGCGATTGCCTAGTAATTCCTGGGGTAGACAGGTGCTACATACTAAGTTCCATACGTGAGAAGGTAGCTGAACGCCTTGTCCAAAAGCATCTTACTTCTGAGAGTTGAGCTCACCCTCAGTCCCTCACAGTTACACACTGCCTGCAGAGTGAGTTTCGCAGGTCTTCACCAGAGACGTTTGCCACAGGCTTCTGAGACGCAAGTTAACAATGCAGACCTGGAGGGTATCTCCAGGTGCAGTAGAGTGGTAATCTCGGAACCGCCTTACTCAGAATACTGCTACCTTCACACTGTCATAAGAATGCAGCTAGTTGAGAGCTGGCTTCTAGGCATGCTTCCCTGTGAGAGCTGAGGACAGGGCAGAACCCTCCCGCATCCTGCCTGACTGTAGACGTACCTGCTAACCTCCTTATGTTAGTGGCTGGGATAGGTTGTGGGAAAAGCATGTGTAAGCATTGGGCCTGAACTCCCGAGTATCTGAGTTGAATACAGCGATTTCCAACATCCTTCTTCAATAGGAGTGTAGCTAGGTTCCAACTCCCATGTCCGAGTGGGTAGCAGACATCTGCCTCCCATGCATACACACTTCTGAGAGTTGAGCTTATGGCCTGTAACCCTACATCGTGCCTGCCGCTACCTTTCGCTTCCAAAAGGCCTAGGCTCGCTGCTTGACGCAAGTGTTGGAGAGGTAATTGGAATCTCCCGGCACACAAGACGAGTGCCTCCAAGCTCAATCAAGCGATTTCCTAGTAATTCCTGGGGTAGACTGGTGCTACATACTAAGTTCCATACGAGAGTAGGTAGTTGAACGCCTTGTCCAAAAACATCTTACTTCTGAGAGTTGAGCTCACCCTCAGTCCCTCACAGTTCCACACTGCCTGCAGAGTGAGTTTCGGACGTCTTCACCAGAGACGTTTGCCAGAGGCTTCTGAGACGCAAGTTAACAATGCAGACCTGGAGGGTATCTCCAGGTGCAGTAGAGTGGTAATCTGGGAACCTCCTTACTCAGAATACTGCTACCTTCACACTGCCATAAGAATGCAGCTAGTTGAGAGCTGGCTTCTAGGCATGCTTCCCTGGGAGTGCTGAGGACAGGGCAGAATCCACCCGCATCCTGCCTCACTGTAGGCGCAGCTGCTAACATCATAATGTTAGTGGCTGAGAGAGGTTGCGGGAAAAGCATGTTTAAGCATTGGGCCTGAACTCCTGTGTATCTGAGTTGAATACAGCGATTTCCAATGGCCTTCTTCAATCAGAGTGTAGCTAGTTTCCAACTCCCATGTCAGAGTGGGTAGCAGACATCTGCCTCCCCTGCATACACACTTCTGAGTGTTGAGCTTAAGGCCTGTACCTCCCCATCCAGCCTGCTGGTTCCTTTCACTTCTAAAAGGCCTAGGCTCGCTGTTTGACGGAAGTGTTGGGAGAGGTAATTGGAATCTCCCGGCACACAAGACTAGGGCATCCAAGCTCATTCCAGCGATTGCCTAGTAATTCGTGTGGTAGACTGGTGCTACATACTAAGTTCCATACGTGAGAAGGTAGCTGAACGCCTTGTCCAAAAGCATCTTACTTCTGAGAGTTGAGCTCACCCTCAGTCCCTCACAGTTCCACACTGCCTGCAGAGTTAGTTTCAAAGGTCTTCACCAGAGACGTTTGCCACAGGCTTCTGAGACGCAAGTTAACAATGCAGACCTGGAGGGTATCTCCAGGTGCAGTAGAGTGGTAATCTTGGAACCTCCTGACTCAGAATACTGCTACCTTCACACTGCCATAAGAATGCAGCTAGTTGAGAGCTGGCTTCTAGGCATGCTTCCCTGGGAGTGCTGAGGACATGGCAGAACCCACCCGCATCCTGCCTGACTGTAGGCGCAGCTGCTAACATCCTAATGTTAGTGGCTGAGAGAGGTTGCGGGAAAAGCATGTGTACGCATTGGGCCTGAACTCCTGTGTATCTGAGTTGAATACAGCGATTTTCAAAGGCCTACTTCAATCAGACTGTAGCTAGGTTCCAACTCCCATGTCAGAGTGGGTAGCAGACATCTGCCTCCCATGCATACACACTTCTGAGAGTTGAGCTGATGGCCTGTACCTCCACATCCAGCCTGCTGGTACCCTTCGCTTCTAAAAGGCCTAGGCTCGCTGTTTGACGGAAGTGTTGGGAGAGGTAACTGGAATCTCCCGGCACACAACACTCGTGCGTCCAAGCTCAATCCAGCGATTTGCTTGTAATTCCTTTGGTAGACTGGTGCTACATACTAAGTTCCATAAGTGAGAAGGAAGGTGAACGCCTTGTCCAAAAGCATCTTCCTTCTGAGAGTTGAGCTCACCCTCAGTCCCTCACAGTTCCACACTGCCTGCAGAGTGAGTTTCGCAGGTCTTCACCACAGACTTTTGCCAGAGGCTTCTGAGACGCAAGTTAACAATGCAGACCTGGAGGGTATCTCCAGGTGCAGTAGAGTGGTAATCTTGGAACCTCCTGACTCAGAATACTGCTACCTTCACACTGCCATAAGAATGCAGCTAGTTGAGAGCTGGCTTCTAGGCATGCTTCCCTGGGAGTGCTGAGGACAGGGCAGAACCCTCCCGCATCCTGCCTGACTGTAGGCGTAGTTGCTAGCATCCTAAACTTAGTGGCTGAGAGAGGTTGCGGGAAAAGCATGTGTAAGCATTGGGCCTGAACTCCTGTGTAACTGAGTTGAATACAGCGATTTCCAATGGCCTTCTTCAATCAGAGTGTAGCTAGGTTCCAACTCCCATGTCAGAATGGGGAGCAGACATCTGCCTCCCATGCATACACACTTCTGAGAGTTGAGCTTATGGCCTGTACATCTCCATCCACCCTGCTGGTACCCTTTGCTTCTAAAAGGCCTAGGCTCGCTGTTTGACGGAAGTGTTGGGAGAGGTAATTGGAATCTCCCGGCACACAAGACTAGTGCCTCCAAGCTCATTCCAGCGATTGCCTAGTAATTCCTGGGGTAGACAGGTGCTACATACTAAGTTCCATACGTGAGAAGGTAGCTGAACGCCTTGTCCAAAAGCATCTTACTTCTGAGAGTTGAGCTCACCCTCAGTCCCTCACAGTTACACACTGCCTGCAGAGTGAGTTTCGCAGGTCTTCACCAGAGACGTTTGCCCCAGGCTTCTGAGACGCAAGTTAACAATGCAGACCTGGAGGGTATCTCCAGGTGCAGTAGAGTGGTAATCTCGGAACCGCCTTACTCAGAATACTGCTACCTTCACACTGTCATAAGAATGCAGCTAGTTGAGAGCTGGCTTCTAGGCATGCTTCCCTGTGAGAGCTGAGGACAGGGCAGAACCCTCCCGCATCCTGCCTGACTGTAGACTTACCTGCTAACCTCCTTATGTTAGTGGCTGGGATAGGTTGTGGGAAAAGCATGTGTAAGCATTGGGCCTGAACTCCCGAGTATCTGAGTTGAATACAGCGATTTCCAACATCCTTCTTCAATAGGAGTGTAGCTAGGTTCCAACTCCCATGTCCGAGTGGGTAGCAGACATCTGCCTCCCATGCATACACACTTCTGAGAGTTGAGCTTATGGCCTGTAACCCTACATCGTGCCTGCCGCTACCTTTCGCTTCCAAAAGGCCTAGGCTCGCTGCTTGACGCAAGTGTTGGAGAGGTAATTGGAATCTCCCGGCACACAAGACGAGTGCCTCCAAGCTCAATCAAGCGATTTCCTAGTAATTCCTGGGGTAGACTGGTGCTACATACTAAGTTCCAGACGTGAGTAGGTAGTTGAACGCCTTGTCCAAAAACATCTTACTTCTGAGAGTTGAGCTGACCCTCAGTCCCTCACAGTTCCACACTGCCTGCAGAGTGAGTTTCGCACGTCTTCACCAGAGACGTTTGCCAGAGGCCTCTGAGACGCAAGTTAACAATGCAGACCTGGAGGGTATCTCCAGCTGCAGTAGAGTGGTAATCTGGGAACCTCCTGTCTCAGAATACTGCTACCTTGACCCTGCCATAAGTATGCAGCTAGTTGACCGCTGGCTTCAAGACATGCTTCCCTGTGAGAGCTAAGGACAGGGCACAACCCTCCCGCATCCTGCTTGACTGTAGAAGGAGCTGCTAACGTCCTCATGTTAGTGGCAGGGAAAGGTTTTGAGAAATGCATGTGGAATCGTTGTGCCTGAACCCACGTGTATCTGAGTTGAATACAGCGATTTCCAAAGTCCTTTTTCATCAGAGTGTAGTAGGTTCCCACTCGCATGTACGAGTGGGTAGCAGACATCTGCCTCCCATGCATACACACTTTTGAGAGTTGAGCTTATGGCCTGTATCCCTACCTCCTGCCTGCAGCTAGCTTTCGCTTCCAAAAGGCCTAGGCTCGCTGCTTCACCGAAGTGTTGGGAGAGGTAACTGGAATCTCCCGGCAACAAGACTAGTGCCTCCAAGCTCAATCCAGCGATTTCCCAGTAATTCCTGGGGTAGACTGGTGCTACATACTAAGTTCCATATGTGAGAAGGTAGCTGAACGCCTTGTCCAAAATCATCTTACTGCTGAGAGTTGAGCTCACCCTCAGTCCCTCACAGTTCCACACTGCCTGCAGAGTGAGTTTCGCACGTCTTCACCAGAGACGTTTGCCAGAGGCTTCTGAGACGCAAGTTAACAATGCAGACCTGGAGGGTATCTCCAGGTGCAGTAGAGTGGTAATCTGGGAACCTCCTGACTCAGAATACTGCTACCTTCACACTGTCATAAGAATGCAGCTAGTTGAGAGCTGGCTTCAAGGCATGCTTCCCTGTGAGAGCTGAGGACAGGGCAGGACCCTCCCGCATCCTGCCTGACTGTAGACTTACCTGCTAACCTCCTTCTGTTAGTGGCTGGGATAGTTTGTGGGAAAAGCATGTGTAAGCATTGGGCCTGAACTCCCGTGTATCTGAGTTGAATAGAGCGATTTCCAAAGTCCTTCTTCAATAGGAGTGTAGCTAGGTTCCAACTCCCATGTCCGAGTGGGTAGCAGACATCTGCCACCCATGCATACACACTTCTGAGAGTTGAGCTTATGGCCTGTAACCCAACATCCTGCCTGCCGCTACCTTTCGCTTCCAAAATGCCTAGGCTCGCTGCTTGACGCAAGTGTTGGGAGAGGTAACTGGAATCTCCCGGCACACAAGACGAGTGCCTCCAAGCTCAATCAAGCGATTTCCTAGTAATTCCTGGGGTAGACTGGTGCTACATACTAAGTTCCATACGTGAGTAGGTAGTTGAACGCCTTGTCCAAAAACATCTTACTTCTGAGAGTTGAGCTCACCCTCAGTCCCTCACAGTTCCACACTGCCTGCAGAGTGAGTTTCGGACGTCTTCACCAGAGACGTTTGCCAGAGGCTTCTGAGACGCAAGTTAACAATGCAGACCTGGAGGGTATCTCCAGGTGCAGTAGAGTGGTAATCTGGGAACCTCCTTACTCAGAATACTGCTACCTTCACACTGCCATAAGAATGCAGCTAGTTGAGAGCTGGCTTCTAGGCATGCTTCCCTGGGAGTGCTGAGGACAGGGCAGAACCCACCCGCATCCTGCCTCACTGTAGGCGCAGCTGCTAACATCCTAATGTTAGTGGCTGAGAGAGGTTGCGGGAAAAGCATGTTTAAGCATTGGGCCTGAACTCCTGTGTATCTGAGTTGAATACAGCGATTTCCAATGGCCTTCTTCAATCAGAGTGTAGCTAGTTTCCAACTCCCATGTCAGAGTGGGTAGCAGACATCTGTCTCCCCTGCATACACACTTCTGAGAGTTGAGCTTAAGGCCTGTACCTCCCCATCCAGCCTGCTGGTTCCTTTCACTTCTAAAAGGCCTAGGCTCGCTGTTTGACGGAAGTGTTGGGAGAGGTAATTGGAATCTCCCGGCACACAAGACTAGGGCCTCCAAGCTCATTCCAGCGATTGCCTAGTAATTCGTGTGGTAGACTGGTGCTACATACTAAGTTCCATACGTGAGAAGGTAGCTGAACGCCTTGTCCAAAAGCATCTTACTTCTGAGAGTTGAGCTCACCCTCAGTCCCTCACAGTTCCACACTGCCTGCAGAGTTAGTTTCAAAGGTCTTCACCAGAGACGTTTGCCACAGGCTTCTGAGACGCAAGTTAACAATGCAGACCTGGAGGGTATCTCCAGGTGCAGTAGAGTGGTAATCTTGGAACCTCCTGACTCAGAATACTGCTACCTTCACACTGCCATAAGAATGCAGCTAGTTGAGAGCTGGCTTCTAGGCATGCTTCCCTGTGAGAGCTGAGGACAGGGCAGAACCCTCCCGCATCCTGCCTGACTGTAGACGTACCTGCTAACCTCCTTATGTTAGTGGCTGGGATAGGTTGTGGGAAAAGCATGTGTAAGCATTGGGCCTGAACTCCCGAGTATCTGAGTTGAATACAGCGATTTCCAACATCCTTCTTCAATAGGAGTGTAGCTAGGTTCCAACTCCCATGTCCGAGTGGGTAGCAGACATCTGCCTCCCATGCATACACACTTCTGAGAGTTGAGCTTATGGCCTGTAACCCTACATCGTGCCTGCCGCTACCTTTCGCTTCCAAAAGGCCTAGGCTCGCTGCTTGACGCAAGTGTTGGAGAGGTAATTGGAATCTCCCGGCACACAAGACGAGTGCCTCCAAGCTCAATCAAGCGATTTCCTAGTAATTCCTGGGGTAGACTGGTGCTACATACTAAGTTCCAGACGTGAGTAGGTAGTTGAACGCCTTGTCCAAAAACATCTTACTTCTGAGAGTTGAGCTGACCCTCAGTCCCTCACAGTTCCACACTGCCTGCAGAGTGAGTTTCGCACGTCTTCACCAGAGACGTTTGCCAGAGGCCTCTGAGACGCAAGTTAACAATGCAGACCTGGAGGGTATCTCCAGGTGCAGTAGAGTGGTAATCTGGGAACCTCCTGTCTCAGAATACTGCTACCTTGACCCTGCCATAAGTATGCAGCTAGTTGACCGCTGGCTTCAAGACATGCTTCCCTGTGAGAGCTAAGGACAGGGCACAACCCTCCCGCATCCTGCTTGACTGTAGAAGGAGCTGCTAACGTCCTCATGTTAGTGGCAGGGAAAGGTTTTGAGAAATGCATGTGGAATCGTTGTGCCTGAACCCACGTGTATCTGAGTTGAATACAGCGATTTCCAAAGTCCTTTTTCATCAGAGTGTAGTAGGTTCCCACTCGCATGTACGAGTGGGTAGCAGACATCTGCCTCCCATGCATACACACTTTTGAGAGTTGAGCTTATGGCCTGTATCCCTACCTCCTGCCTGCAGCTAGCTTTCGCTTCCAAAAGGCCTAGGCTCGCTGCTTCACCGAAGTGTTGGGAGAGGTAACTGGAATCTCCCGGCAACAAGACTAGTGCCTCCAAGCTCAATCCAGCGATTTCCCAGTAATTCCTGGGGTAGACTGGTGCTACATACTAAGTTCCATATGTGAGAAGGTAGCTGAACGCCTTGTCCAAAATCATCTTACTGCTGAGAGTTGAGCTCACCCTCAGTCCCTCACAGTTCCACACTGCCTGCAGAGTGAGTTTCGCACGTCTTCACCAGAGACGTTTGCCAGAGGCTTCTGAGACGCAAGTTAACAATGCAGACCTGGAGGGTATCTCCAGGTGCAGTAGAGTGGTAATCTGGGAACCTCCTTACTCAGAATACTGCTACCTTCACACTGTCATAAGAATGCAGCTAGTTGAGAGCTGGCTTCAAGGCATGCTTCCCTGTGAGAGCTGAGGACAGGGCAGGACCCTCCCGCATCCTGCCTGACTGTAGACTTACCTGCTAACCTCCTTCTGTTAGTGGCTGGGATAGTTTGTGGGAAAAGCATGTGTAAGCATTGGGCCTGAACTCCCGTGTATCTGAGTTGAATAGAGCGATTTCCAAAGTCCTTCTTCAATAGGAGTGTAGCTAGGTTCCAACTCCCATGTCCGAGTGGGTAGCAGACATCTGCCACCCATGCATACACACTTCTGACAGTTGAGCTTATGGCCTGTAACCCAACATCCTGCCTGCCGCTACCTTTCGCTTCCAAAATGCCTAGGCTCGCTGCTTGACGCAAGTGTTGGGAGAGGTAACTGGAATCTCCCGGCACACAACACTCGTGCGTCCAAGCTCAATCCAGCGATTTGCTTGTAATTCCTTTGGTAGACTGGTGCTACATACTAAGTTCCATAAGTGAGAAGGAAGGTGAACGCCTTGTCCAAAACCATCTTACTTCTGAGAGTTGAGCTCACCCTCAGTCCCTCACAGTTCCACACTGCCTGCAGAGTGAGTTTCGCAGGTCTTCACCACAGACTTTTGCCAGAGGCTTCTGAGACGCAAGTTAACAATGCAGACCTGGAGGGTATCTCCAGGTGCAGTAGAGTGGTAATCTTGGAACCTCCTGACTCAGAATACTGCTACCTTCACACTGCCATAAGAATGCAGCTAGTTGAGAGCTGGCTTCTAGGCATGCTTCCCTGGGAGTGCTGAGGACAGGGCAGAACCCTCCCGCATCCTGCCTGACTGTAGGCGTAGTTGCTAGCATCCTAAACTTAGTGGCTGAGAGAGGTTGCGGGAAAAGCATGTGTAAGCATTGGGCCTGAACTCCTGTGTAACTGAGTTGAATACAGCGATTTCCAATGGCCTTCTTCAATCAGAGTGTAGCTAGGTTCCAACTCCCATGTCAGAATGGGGAGCAGACATCTGCCTCCCATGCATACACACTTCTGAGAGTTGAGCTTATGGCCTGTACATCTCCATCCACCCTGCTGGTACCCTTCGCTTCTAAAAGGCCTAGGCTCGCTGTTTGACGGAAGTGTTGGGAGAGGTAATTGGAATCTCCCGGCACACAAGACTAGTGCCTCCAAGCTCATTCCAGCGATTGCCTAGTAATTCCTGGGGTAGACAGGTGCTACATACTAAGTTCCATACGTGAGAAGGTAGCTGAACGCCTTGTCCAAAAGCATCTTACTTCTGAGAGTTGAGCTCACCCTCAGTCCCTCACAGTTACACACTGCCTGCAGAGTGAGTTTCGCAGGTCTTCACCAGAGACGTTTGCCACAGGCTTCTGAGACGCAAGTTAACAATGCAGACCTGGAGGGTATCTCCAGGTGCAGTAGAGTGGTAATCTCGGAACCGCCTTACTCAGAATACTGCTACCTTCACACTGTCATAAGAATGCAGCTAGTTGAGAGCTGGCTTCTAGGCATGCTTCCCTGTGAGAGCTGAGGACAGGGCAGAACCCTCCCGCATCCTGCCTGACTGTAGACTTACCTGCTAACCTCCTTATGTTAGTGGCTGGGATAGGTTGTGGGAAAAGCATGTGTAAGCATTGGGCCTGAACTCCCGAGTATCTGAGTTGAATACAGCGATTTCCAACATCCTTCTTCAATAGGAGTGTAGCTAGGTTCCAACTCCCATGTCCGAGTGGGTAGCAGACATCTGCCTCCCATGCATACACACTTCTGAGAGTTGAGCTTATGGCCTGTAACCCTACATCGTGCCTGCCGCTACCTTTCGCTTCCAAAAGGCCTAGGCTCGCTGCTTGACGCAAGTGTTGTAGAGGTAATTGGAATCTCCCGGCACACAAGACGAGTGCCTCCAAGCTCAATCAAGCGATTTCCTAGTAATTCCTGGGGTAGACTGGTGCTACATACTAAGTTCCAGACGTGAGTAGGTAGTTGAACGCCTTGTCCAAAAACATCTTACTTCTGAGAGTTGAGCTGACCCTCAGTCCCTCACAGTTCCACACTGCCTGCAGAGTGAGTTTCGCACGTCTTCACCAGAGACGTTTGCCAGAGGCCTCTGAGACGCAAGTTAACAATGCAGACCTGGAGGGTATCTCCAGGTGCAGTAGAGTGGTAATCTGGGAACCTCCTGTCTCAGAATACTGCTACCTTGACCCTGCCATAAGTATGCAGCTAGTTGACCGCTGGCTTCAAGACATGCTTCCCTGTGAGAGCTAAGGACAGGGCACAACCCTCCCGCATCCTGCTTGACTGTAGAAGGAGCTGCTAACGTCCTCATGTTAGTGGCAGGGAAAGGTTTTGAGAAATGCATGTGGAATCGTTGTGCCTGAACCCACGTGTATCTGAGTTGAATACAGCGATTTCCAAAGTCCTTTTTCATCAGAGTGTAGTAGGTTCCCACTCGCATGTACGAGTGGGTAGCAGACATCTGCCTCCCATGCATACACACTTTTGAGAGTTGAGCTTATGGCCTGTATCCCTACCTCCTGCCTGCAGCTAGCTTTCGCTTCCAAAAGGCCTAGGCTCGCTGCTTCACCGAAGTGTTGGGAGAGGTAACTGGAATCTCCCGGCAACAAGACTAGTGCCTCCAAGCTCAATCCAGCGATTTCCCAGTAATTCCTGGGGTAGACTGGTGCTACATACTAAGTTCCATATGTGAGAAGGTAGCTGAACGCCTTGTCCAAAATCATCTTACTGCTGAGAGTTGAGCTCACCCTCAGTCCCTCACAGTTCCACACTGCCTGCAGAGTGAGTTTCGCACGTCTTCACCAGAGACGTTTGCCAGAGGCTTCTGAGACGCAAGTTAACAATGCAGACCTGGAGGGTATCTCCAGGTGCAGTAGAGTGGTAATCTGGGAACCTCCTGACTCAGAATACTGCTACCTTCACACTGTCATAAGAATGCAGCTAGTTGAGAGCTGGCTTCAAGGCATGCTTCCCTGTGAGAGCTGAGGACAGGGCAGGACCCTCCCGCATCCTGCCTGACTGTAGACTTACCTGCTAACCTCCTTCTGTTAGTGGCTGGGATAGTTTGTGGGAAAAGCATGTGTAAGCATTGGGCCTGAACTCCCGTGTATCTGAGTTGAATAGAGCGATTTCCAAAGTCCTTCTTCAATAGGAGTGTAGCTAGGTTCCAACTCCCATGTCCGAGTGGGTAGCAGACATCTGCCACCCATGCATACACACTTCTGAGAGTTGAGCTTATGGCCTGTAACCCAACATCCTGCCTGCCGCTACCTTTCGCTTCCAAAATGCCTAGGCTCGCTGCTTGACGCAAGTGTTGGGAGAGGTAACTGGAATCTCCCGGCACACAAGACGAGTGCCTCCAAGCTCAATCAAGCGATTTCCTAGTAATTCCTGGGGTAGACTGGTGCTACATACTAAGTTCCAGACGTGAGTAGGTAGTTGAACGCCTTGTCCAAAAACATCTTACTTCTGAGAGTTGAGCTCACCCTCAGTCCCTCACAGTTCCACACTGCCTGCAGAGTGAGTTTCGGACGTCTTCACCAGAGACGTTTGCCAGAGGCTTCTGAGACGCAAGTTAACAATGCAGACCTGGAGGGTATCTCCAGGTGCAGTAGAGTGGTAATCTGGGAACCTCCTTACTCAGAATACTGCTACCTTCACACTGCCATAAGAATGCAGCTAGTTGAGAGCTGGCTTCTAGGCATGCTTCCCTGGGAGTGCTGAGGACAGGGCAGAACCCACCCGCATCCTGCCTCACTGTAGGCGCAGCTGCTAACATCCTAATGTTAGTGGCTGAGAGAGGTTGCGGGAAAAGCATGTTTAAGCATTGGGCCTGAACTCCTGTGTATCTGAGTTGAATACAGCGATTTCCAATGGCCTTCTTCAATCAGAGTGTAGCTAGTTTCCAACTCCCATGTCAGAGTGGGTAGCAGACATCTGTCTCCCCTGCATACACACTTCTGAGAGTTGAGCTTAAGGCCTGTACCTCCCCATCCAGCCTGCTGGTTCCTTTCACTTCTAAAAGGCCTAGGCTCGCTGTTTGACGGAAGTGTTGGGAGAGGTAATTGGAATCTCCCGGCACACAAGACTAGGGCCTCCAAGCTCATTCCAGCGATTGCCTAGTAATTCGTGTGGTAGACTGGTGCTACATACTAAGTTCCATACGTGAGAAGGTAGCTGAACGCCTTGTCCAAAAGCATCTTACTTCTGAGAGTTGAGCTCACCCTCAGTCCCTCACAGTTCCACACTGCCTGCAGAGTTAGTTTCAAAGGTCTTCACCAGAGACGTTTGCCACAGGCTTCTGAGACGCAAGTTAACAATGCAGACCTGGAGGGTATCTCCAGGTGCAGTAGAGTGGTAATCTTGGAACCTCCTGACTCAGAATACTGCTACCTTCACACTGCCATAAGAATGCAGCTAGTTGAGAGCTGGCTTCTAGGCATGCTTCCCTGGGAGTGCTGAGGACATGGCAGAACCCTCCCGCATTCTGCCTGACTGTAGGCGCAGCTGCTAACATCCTAATGTTAGTGGCTGAGAGAGGTTGCGGGAAAAGCATGTGTACGCATTGGGCCTGAACTCCTGTGTATCTGAGTTGAATACAGCGATTTTCAAAGGCCTACTTCAATCAGACTGTAGCTAGGTTCCAACTCCCATGTCAGAGAGGGTAGCAGACATCTGCCTCCCATGCATACACACTTCTGAGAGTTGAGCTGATGGCCTGTACCTCCACATCCAGCCTGCTGGTACCCTTCGCTTCTAAAAGGCCTAGGCTCGCTGTTTGACGGAAGTGTTGGGAGAGGTAACTGGAATCTCCCGGCACACAACACTCGTGCGTCCAAGCTCAATCCAGCGATTTGCTTGTAATTCCTTTGGTAGACTGGTGCTACATACTAAGTTCCATAAGTGAGAAGGAAGGTGAACGCCTTGTCCAAAAGCATCTTACTTCTGAGAGTTGAGCTCACCCTCAGTCCCTCACAGTTCCACACTGCCTGCAGAGTGAGTTTCGCAGGTCTTCACCACAGACTTTTGCCAGAGGCTTCTGAGACGCAAGTTAACAATGCAGACCTGGAGGGTATCTCCAGGTGCAGTAGAGTGGTAATCTTGGAACCTCCTGACTCAGAATACTGCTACCTTCACACTGCCATAAGAATGCAGCTAGTTGAGAGCTGGCTTCTAGGCATGCTTCCCTGGGAGTGCTGAGGACAGGGCAGAACCCTCCCGCATCCTGCCTGACTGTAGGCGTAGTTGCTAGCATCCTAAACTTAGTGGCTGAGAGAGGTTGCGGGAAAAGCATGTGTAAGCATTGGGCCTGAACTCCTGTGTAACTGAGTTGAATACAGCGATTTCCAATGGCCTTCTTCAATCAGAGTGTAGCTAGGTTCCAACTCCCATGTCAGAATGGGGAGCAGACATCTGCCTCCCATGCATACACACTTCTGAGAGTTGAGCTTATGGCCTGTACATCTCCATCCACCCTGCTGGTACCCTTCGCTTCTAAAAGGCCTAGGCTCGCTGTTTGACGGAAGTGTTGGGAGAGGTAATTGGAATCTCCCGGCACACAAGACTAGTGCCTCCAAGCTCATTCCAGCGATTGCCTAGTAATTCTTGGGGTAGACAGGTGCTACATACTAAGTTCCATACGTGAGAAGGTAGCTGAACGCCTTGTCCAAAAGCATCTTACTTCTGAGAGTTGAGCTCACCCTCAGTCCCTCACAGTTACACACTGCCTGCAGAGTGAGTTTCGCAGGTCTTCACCAGAGACGTTTGCCACAGGCTTCTGAGACGCAAGTTAACAATGCAGACCTGGAGGGTATCTCCAGGTGCAGTAGAGTGGTAATCTCGGAACCGCCTTACTCAGAATACTGCTACCTTCACACTGTCATAAGAATGCAGCTAGTTGAGAGCTGGCTTCTAGGCATGCTTCCCTGTGAGAGCTGAGGACAGGGCAGAACCCTCCCGCATCCTGCCTGACTGTAGACGTACCTGCTAACCTCCTTATGTTAGTGGCTGGGATAGGTTGTGGGAAAAGCATGTGTAAGCATTGGGCCTGAACTCCCGAGTATCTGAGTTGAATACAGCGATTTCCAACATCCTTCTTCAATAGGAGTGTAGCTAGGTTCCAACTCCCATGTCCGAGTGGGTAGCAGACATCTGCCTCCCATGCATACACACTTCTGAGAGTTGAGCTTATGGCCTGTAACCCTACATCGTGCCTGCCGCTACCTTTCGCTTCCAAAAGGCCTAGGCTCGCTGCTTGACGCAAGTGTTGGAGAGGTAATTGGAATCTCCCGGCACACAAGACGAGTGCCTCCAAGCTCAATCAAGCGATTTCCTAGTAATTCCTGGGGTAGACTGGTGCTACATACTAAGTTCCAGACGTGAGTAGGTAGTTGAACGCCTTGTCCAAAAACATCTTACTTCTGAGAGTTGAGCTGACCCTCAGTCCCTCACAGTTCCACACTGCCTGCAGAATGAGTTTCGCACGTCTTCACCAGAGACGTTTGCCAGAGGCCTCTGAGACGCAAGTTAACAATGCAGACCTGGAGGGTATCTCCAGGTGCAGTAGAGTGGTAATCTGGGAACCTCCTGTCTCAGAATACTGCTACCTTGACCCTGCCATAAGTATGCAGCTAGTTGACCGCTGGCTTCAAGACATGCTTCCCTGTGAGAGCTAAGGACAGGGCACAACCCTCCCGCATCCTGCTTGACTGTAGAAGGAGCTGCTAACGTCCTCATGTTAGTGGCAGGGAAAGGTTTTGAGAAATGCATGTGGAATCGTTGTGCCTGAACCCACGTGTATCTGAGTTGAATACAGCGATTTCCAAAGTCCTTTTTCATCAGAGTGTAGTAGGTTCCCACTCGCATGTACGAGTGGGTAGCAGACATCTGCCTCCCATGCATACACACTTCTGAGAGTTGAGCTTATGGCCTGTATCCCTACCTCCTGCCTGCAGCTAGCTTTCGCTTCCAAAAGGCCTAGGCTCGCTGCTTCACCGAAGTGTTGGGAGAGGTAACTGGAATCTCCCGGCAACAAGACTAGTGCCTCCAAGCTCAATCCAGCGATTTCCCAGTAATTCCTGGGGTAGACTGGTGCTACATACTAAGTTCCATATGTGAGAAGGTAGCTGAACGCCTTGTCCAAAATCATCTTACTGCTGAGAGTTGAGCTCACCCTCAGTCCCTCACAGTTCCACACTGCCTGCAGAGTGAGTTTCGCACGTCTTCACCAGAGACGTTTGCCAGAGGCTTCTGAGACGCAAGTTAACAATGCAGACCTGGAGGGTATCTCCAGGTGCAGTAGAGTGGTAATCTGGGAACCTCCTGACTCAGAATACTGCTACCTTCACACTGTCATAAGAATGCAGCTAGTTGAGAGCTGGCTTCAAGGCATGCTTCCATGTGAGAGCTGAGGACAGGGCAGGACCCTCCCGCATCCTGCCTGACTGTAGACTTACCTGCTAACCTCCTTCTGTTAGTGGCTGGGATAGTTTGTGGGAAAAGCATGTGTAAGCATTGGGCCTGAACTCCCGTGTATCTGAGTTGAATAGAGCGATTTCCAAAGTCCTTCTTCAATAGGAGTGTAGCTAGGTTCCAACTCCCATGTCCGAGTGGGTAGCAGACATCTGCCACCCATGCATACACACTTCTGACAGTTGAGCTTATGGCCTGTAACCCAACATCCTGCCTGCCGCTACCTTTCGCTTCCAAAATGCCTAGGCTCGCTGCTTGACGCAAGTGTTGGGAGAGGTAACTGGAATCTCCCGGCACACAAGACGAGTGCCTCCAAGCTCAATCAAGCGATTTCCTAGTAATTCCTGGGGTAGACTGGTGCTACATACTAAGTTCCATACGTGAGTAGGTAGTTGAACGCCTTGTCCAAAAACATCTTACTTCTGAGAGTTGAGCTCACCCTCAGTCCCTCACAGTTCCACACTGCCTGCAGAGTGAGTTTCGGACGTCTTCACCAGAGACGTTTGCCAGAGGCTTCTGAGACGCAAGTTAACAATGCAGACCTGGAGGGTATCTCCAGGTGCAGTAGAGTGGTAATCTGGGAACCTCCTTACTCAGAATACTGCTACCTTCACACTGCCATAAGAATGCAGCTAGTTGAGAGCTGGCTTCTAGGCATGCTTCCCTGGGAGTGCTGAGGACAGGGCAGAACCCACCCGCATCCTGCCTCACTGTAGGCGCAGCTGCTAACATCATAATGTTAGTGGCTGAGAGAGGTTGCGGGAAAAGCATGTTTAAGCATTGGGCCTGAACTCCTGTGTATCTGAGTTGAATACAGCGATTTCCAATGGCCTTCTTCAATCAGAGTGTAGCTAGTTTCCAACTCCCATGTCAGAGTGGGTAGCAGACATCTGCCTCCCCTGCATACACACTTCTGAGAGTTGAGCTTAAGGCCTGTACCTCCCCATCCAGCCTGCTGGTTCCTTTCACTTCTAAAATGCCTAGGCTCGCTGTTTGACGGAAGTGTTGGGAGAGGTAATTGGAATCTCCCGGCACACAAGACTAGGGCCTCCAAGCTCATTCCAGCGATTGCCTAGTAATTCGTGTGGTAGACTGGTGCTACATACTAAGTTCCATACGTGAGAAGGTAGCTGAACGCCTTGTCCAAAAGCATCTTACTTCTGAGAGTTGAGCTCACCCTCAGTCCCTCACAGTTCCACACTGCCTGCAGAGTTAGTTTCAAAGGTCTTCACCAGAGACGTTTGCCACAGGCTTCTGAGACGCAAGTTAACAATGCAGACCTGGAGGGTATCTCCAGGTGCAGTAGAGTGGTAATCTTGGAACCTCCTGACTCAGAATACTGCTACCTTCACACTGCCATAAGAATGCAGCTAGTTGAGAGCTGGCTTCTAGGCATGCTTCCCTGGGAGTGCTGAGGACATGGCAGAACCCACCCGAATCCTGCCTGACTGTAGGCGCAGCTGCTAACATCCTAATGTTAGTGGCTGAGAGAGGTTGCGGGAAAAGCATGTGTACGCATTGGGCCTGAACTCCTGTGTATCTGAGTTGAATACAGCGATTTTCAAAGGCCTACTTCAATCAGACTGTAGCTAGGTTCCAACTCCCATGTCAGAGTGGGTAGCAGACATCTGCCTCCCATGCATACACACTTCTGAGAGTTGAGCTGATGGCCTGTACCTCCACATCCAGCCTGCTGGTACCCTTCGCTTCTAAAAGGCCTAGGCTCGCTGTTTGACGGAAGTGTTGGGAGAGGTAACTGGAATCTCCCGGCACACAACACTCGTGCGTCCAAGCTCAATCCAGCGATTTGCTTGTAATTCCTTTGGTAGACTGGTGCTACATACTAAGTTCCATAAGTGAGAAGGAAGGTGAACGCCTTGTCCAAAAGCATCTTACTTCTGAGAGTTGAGCTCACCCTCAGTCCCTCACAGTTCCACACTGCCTGCAGAGTGAGTTTCGCAGGTCTTCACCACAGACTTTTGCCAGAGGCTTCTGAGACGCAAGTTAACAATGCAGACCTGGAGGGTATCTCCAGGTGCAGTAGAGTGGTAATCTTGGAACCTCCTGACTCAGAATACTGCTACCTTCACACTGCCATAAGAATGCAGCTAGTTGAGAGCTGGCTTCTAGGCATGCTTCCCTGGGAGTGCTGAGGACAGGGCAGAACCCTCCCGCATCCTGCCTGACTGTAGGCGTAGTTGCTAGCATCCTAAACTTAGTGGCTGAGAGAGGTTGCGGGAAAAGCATGTGTAAGCATTGGGCCTGAACTCCTGTGTAACTGAGTTGAATACAGCGATTTCCAATGGCCTTCTTCAATCAGAGTGTAGCTAGGTTCCAACTCCCATGTCAGAATGGGGAGCAGACATCTGCCTCCCATGCATACACACTTCTGAGAGTTGAGCTTATGGCCTGTACATCTCCATCCACCCTGCTGGTACCCTTCGCTTCTAAAAGGCCTAGGCTCGCTGTTTGACGGAAGTGTTGGGAGAGGTAATTGGAATCTCCCGGCACACAAGACTAGTGCCTCCAAGCTCATTCCAGCGATTGCCTAGTAATTCCTGAGGTAGACAGGTGCTACATACTAAGTTCCATACGTGAGAAGGTAGCTGAACCCCTTGTCCAAAAGCATCTTACTTCTGAGAGTTGAGCTCACCCTCAGTCCCTCACAGTTACACACTGCCTGCAGAGTGAGTTTCGCAGGTCTTCACCAGAGACGTTTGCCACAGGCTTCTGAGACGCAAGTTAACAATGCAGACCTGGAGGGTATCTCCAGGTGCAGTAGAGTGGTAATCTCGGAACCGCCTTACTCAGAATACTGCTACCTTCACACTGTCATAAGAATGCAGCTAGTTGAGAGCTGGCTTCTAGGCATGCTTCCCTGTGAGAGCTGAGGACAGGGCAGAACCCTCCCGCATCCTGCCTGACTGTAGACGTACCTGCTAACCTCCTTATGTTAGTGGCTGGGATAGGTTGTGGGAAAAGCATGTGTAAGCATTGGGCCTGAACTCCCGAGTATCTGAGTTGAATACAGCGATTTCCAACATCCTTCTTCAATAGGAGTGTAGCTAGGTTCCAACTCCCATGTCCGAGTGGGTAGCAGACATCTGCCTCCCATGCATACACACTTCTGAGAGTTGAGCTTATGGCCTGTAACCCTACATCGTGCCTGCCGCTACCTTTCGCTTCCAAAAGGCCTAGGCTCGCTGCTTGACGCAAGTGTTGGAGAGGTAATTGGAATCTCCCGGCACACAAGACGAGTGCCTCCAAGCTCAATCAAGCGATTTCCTAGTAATTCGTGTGGTAGACTGGTGCTACATACTAAGTTCCAGACGTGAGTAGGTAGTTGAACGCCTTGTCCAAAAACATCTTACTTCTGAGAGTTGAGCTGACCCTCAGTCCCTCACAGTTCCACACTGCCTGCAGAGTGAGTTTCGCATGTCTTCACCAAAGACGTTTGCCAGAGGCCTCTGAGACGCAAGTTAACAATGCAGACCTGGAGGGTATCTCCAGGTGCAGTAGAGTGGTAATCTGGGAACCTCCTGTCTCAGAATACTGCTACCTGGACCCTGCCATAAGTATGCAGCTAGTTGACCGCTGGCTTCAAGACATGCTTCCCTGTGAGAGCTAAGGACAGGGCACAACCCTCCCGCATCCTGCTTGACTGTAGAAGGAGCTGCTAACGTCCTCATGTTAGTGGCAGGGAAAGGTTTTGAGAAATGCATGTGGAATCGTTGTGCCTGAACCCACGTGTATCTGAGTTGAATACAGCGATTTCCAAAGTCCTTTTTCATCAGAGTGTAGTAGGTTCCCACTCGCATGTACGAGTGGGTAGCAGACATCTGCCTCCCATGCATACACACTTCTGAGAGTTGAGCTTATGGCCTGTATCCCTACCTCCTGCCTGCAGCTAGCTTTCGCTTCCAAAAGGCCTAGGCTCGCTGCTTCACCGAAGTGTTGGGAGAGGTAACTGGAATCTCCCGGCAACAAGACTAGTGCCTCCAAGCTCAATCCAGCGATTTCCCAGTAATTCCTGGGGTAGACTGGTGCTACATACTAAGTTCCATATGTGAGAAGGTAGCTGAACGCCTTGTCCAAAATCATCTTACTGCTGAGAGTTGAGCTCACCCTCAGTCCCTCACAGTTCCACACTGCCTGCAGAGTGAGTTTCGCACGTCTTCACCAGAGACGTTTGCCAGAGGCTTCTGAGACGCAAGTTAACAATGCAGACCTGGAGGGTATCTCCAGGTGCAGTAGAGTGGTAATCTGGGAACCTCCTTACTCAGAATACTGCTACCTTCACACTGTCATAAGAATGCAGCTAGTTGAGAGCTGGCTTCAAGGCATGCTTCCCTGTGAGAGCTGAGGACAGGGCAGGACCCTCCCGCATCCTGCCTGACTGTAGACTTACCTGCTAACCTCCTTCTGTTAGTGGCTGGGATAGTTTGTGGGAAAAGCATGTGTAAGCATTGGGCCTGAACTCCCGTGTATCTGAGTTGAATAGAGCGATTTCCAAAGTCCTTCTTCAATAGGAGTGTAGCTAGGTTCCAACTCCCATGTCCGAGTGGGTAGCAGACATCTGCCACCCATGCATACACACTTCTGACAGTTGAGCTTATGGCCTGTAACCCAACATCCTGCCTGCCGCTACCTTTCGCTTCCAAAATGCCTAGGCTCGCTGCTTGACGCAAGTGTTGGGAGAGGTAACTGGAATCTCCCGGCACACAAGACGAGTGCCTCCAAGCTCAATCAAGCGATTTCCTAGTAATTCCTGGGGTAGACTGGTGCTACATACTAAGTTCCATACGTTAGTAGGTAGTTGAACGCCTTGTCCAAAAACATCTTACTTCTGAGAGTTGAGCTCACCCTCAGTCCCTCACAGTTCCACACTGCCTGCAGAGTGAGTTTCAAAGGTCTTCACCAGAGACGTTTGCCACAGGCTTCTGAGACGCAAGTTAACAATGCAGACCTGGAGGGTACCTCCAGGTGCAGTAGAGTGGTAATCTTGGAACCTCCTGACTCAGAATACTGCTACCTTCACACTGCCATAAGAATGCAGCTAGTTGAGAGCTGGCTTCTAGGCATGCTTCCCTGGGAGTGCTGAGGACATGGCAGAACCCACCCGCATCCTGCCTGACTGTAGGCGCAGCTGCTAACATCCTAATGTTAGTGGCTGAGAGAGGTTGCGGGAAAAGCATGTGTACGCATTGGGCCTGAACTCCTGTGTATCTGAGTTGAATACAGCGATTTTCAAAGGCCTACTTCAATCAGACTGTAGCTAGGTTCCAACTCCCATGTCAGAGTGGGTAGCAGACATCTGCCTCCCATGCATACACACTTCTGAGAGTTGAGCTGATGGCCTGTACCTCCACATCCAGCCTGCTGGTACTCTTCGCTTCTAAAAGGCCTAGGCTCGCTGTTTGACGGAAGTGTTGGGAGAGGTAACTGGAATCTCCCGGCACACAACACTCGTGCGTCCAAGCTCAATCCAGCGATTTGCTTGTAATTCCTGTGGTAGACTGGTGCTACATACTAAGTTCCATAAGTGAGAAGGAAGGTGAACGCCTTGTCCAAAAGCATCTTACTTCTGAGAGTTGAGCTCACCCTCAGTCCCTCACAGTTCCACACTGCCTGCAGAGTGAGTTTCGCAGGTCTTCACCACAGACTTTTGCCAGAGGCTTCTGAGACGCAAGTTAACAATGCAGACCTGGAGGGTATCTCCAGGTGCAGTAGAGTGGTAATCTGGGAACCTCCTGACTCAGAATACTGCTACCTTCACACTGTCATAAGAATGCAGCTAGTTGAGAGCTGGCTTCAAGGCATGCTTCCCTGTGAGAGCTGAGGACAGGGCAGGACCCTCCCGCATCCTGCCTGACTGTAGACTTACCTGCTAACCTCCTTCTGTTAGTGGCTGGGATAGTTTGTGGGAAAAGCATGTGTAAGCATTGGGCCCGAACTCCCGTGTATCTGATTTGAATAGAGCGATTTCCAAAGTCCTTCTTCAATAGGAGTGTAGCTAGTTTCCAACTCCCATGTCCGAGTGGGTAGCAGACATCTGCCACCCATGCATACACACTTCTGAGAGTTGAGCTTATGGCCTGTAACCCAACATCCTGCCTGCCGCTACCTTTCGCTTCCAAAATGCCTAGGCTCGCTGCTTGACGCAAGTGTTGGGAGAGGTAACTGGAATCTCCCGGCACACAAGACGAGTGCCTCCAAGCTCAATCAAGCGATTTCCTAGTAATTCCTGGGGTAGACTGGTGCTACATACTAAGTTCCATACGTGAGTAGGTAGTTGAACGCCTTGTCCAAAAACATCTTACTTCTGAGAGTTGAGCTCACCCTCAGTCCCTCACAGTTCCACACTGCCTGCAGAGTGAGTTTCGGACGTCTTCACCAGAGACGTTTGCCAGAGGCTTCTGAGACGCAAGTTAACAATGCAGACCTGGAGGGTATCTCCAGGTGCAGTAGAGTGGTAATCTGGGAACCTCCTTACTCAGAATACTGCTACCTTCACACTGCCATAAGAATGCAGCTAGTTGAGAGCTGGCTCTAGGCATGCTTCCCTGGGAGTGCTGAGGACATGGCAGAACCCACCCGCATCCTGCCTCACTGTAGGCGCAGCTGCTAACATCCTAATGTTAGTGGCTGAGAGAGGTTGCGGGAAAAGCATGTTTAAGCATTGGGCCTGAACTCCTGTGTATCTGAGTTGAATACAGCGATTTCCAATGGCCTTCTTCAATCAGAGTGTAGCTAGTTTCCAACTCCCATGTCAGAGTGGGTAGCAGACATCTGTCTCCCCTGCATACACACTTCTGAGAGTTGAGCTTAAGGCCTGTACCTCCCCATCCAGCCTGCTGGTTCCTTTCACTTCTAAAAGGCCTAGGCTCGCTGTTTGACGGAAGTGTTGGGAGAGGTAATTGGAATCTCCCGGCACACAAGACTAGGGCCTCCAAGCTCATTCCAGCGATTGCCTAGTAATTCGTGTGGTAGACTGGTGCTACATACTAAGTTCCATACGTGAGAAGGTAGCTGAACGCCTTGTCCAAAAGCATCTTACTTCTGAGAGTTGAGCTCACCCTCAGTCCCTCACAGTTCCACACTGCCTGCAGAGTTAGTTTCAAAGGTCTTCACCAGAGACGTTTGCCACAGGCTTCTGAGACGCAAGTTAACAATGCAGACCTGGAGGGTATCTCCAGGTGCAGTAGAGTGGTAATCTTGGAACCTCCTGACTCAGAATACTGCTACCTTCACACTGCCATAAGAATGCAGCTAGTTGAGAGCTGGCTTCTAGGCATGCTTCCCTGGGAGTGCTGAGGACATGGCAGAACCCACCCGCATCCTGCCTGACTGTAGGCGCAGCTGCTAACATCCTAATGTTAGTGGCTGAGAGAGGTTGCGGGAAAAGCATGTGTACGCATTGGGCCTGAACTCCTGTGTATCTGAGTTGAATACAGCGATTTTCAAAGGCCTACTTCAATCAGACTGTAGCTAGGTTCCAACTCCCATGTCAGAGTGGGTAGCAGACATCTGCCTCCCATGCATACACACTTCTGAGAGTTGAGCTGATGGCCTGTACCTCCACATCCAGCCTGCTGGTACCCTTCGCTTCTAAAAGGCCTAGGCTCGCTGTTTGACGGAAGTGTTGGGAGAGGTAACTGGAATCTCCCGGCACACAACACTCGTGCGTCCAAGCTCAATCCAGCGATTTGCTTGTAATTCCTTTGGTAGACTGGTGCTACATACTAAGTTCCATAAGTGAGAAGGAAGGTGAACGCCTTGTCCAAAAGCATCTTACTTCTGAGAGTTGAGCTCACCCTCAGTCCCTCACAGTTCCACACTGCCTGCAGAGTGAGTTTCGCAGGTCTTCACCACAGACTTTTGCCAGAGGCTTCTGAGACGCAAGTTAACAATGCAGACCTGGAGGGTATCTCCAGGTGCAGTAGAGTGGTAATCTTGGAACCTCCTGACTCAGAATACTGCTACCTTCACACTGCCATAAGAATGCAGCTAGTTGAGAGCTGGCTTCTAGGCATGCTTCCCTGGGAGTGCTGAGGACAGGGCAGAACCCTCCCGCATCCTGCCTGACTGTAGGCGTAGTTGCTAGCATCCTAAACTTAGTGGCTGAGAGAGGTTGCGGGAAAAGCATGTGTAAGCATTGGGCCTGAACTCCTGTGTAACTGAGTTGAATACAGCGATTTCCAATGGCCTTCTTCAATCAGAGTGTAGCTAGGTTCCAACTCCCATGTCAGAATGGGGAGCAGACATCTGCCTCCCATGCATGCACACTTCTGAGAGTTGAGCTTATGGCCTGTACATCTCCATCCACCCTGCTGGTACCCTTCGCTTCTAAAAGGCCTAGGCTCGCTGTTTGACGGAAGTGTTGGGAGAGGTAATTGGAATCTCCCGGCACACAAGACTAGTGCCTCCAAGCTCATTCCAGCGATTGCCTAGTAATTCCTGGGGTAGACAGGTGCTACATACTAAGTTCCATACGTGAGAAGGTAGCTGAACGCCTTGTCCAAAAGCATCTTACTTCTGAGAGTTGAGCTCACCCTCAGTCCCTCACAGTTCCACACTGCCTGCAGAGTGAGTTTCGCAGGTCTTCACCAGAGACGTTTGCCACAGGCTTCTGAGACGCAAGTTAACAATGCAGACCTGGAGGGTATCTCCAGGTGCAGTAGAGTGGTAATCTCGGAACCGCCTTACTCAGAATACTGCTACCTTCACACTGTCATAAGAATGCAGCTAGTTGAGAGCTGGCTTCTAGGCATGCTTCCCTGTGAGAGCTGAGGACAGGGCAGAACCCTCCCGCATCCTGCCTGACTGTAGACGTACCTGCTAACCTCCTTATGTTAGTGGCTGGGATAGGTTGTGGGAAAAGCATGTGTAAGCATTGGGCCTGAACTCCCGAGTATCTGAGTTGAATACAGCGATTTCCAACATCCTTCTTCAATAGGAGTGTAGCTAGGTTCCAACTCCCATGTCCGAGTGGGTAGCAGACATCTGCCTCCCATGCATACACACTTCTGAGAGTTGAGCTTATGGCCTGTAACCCTACATCGTGCCTGCCGCTACCTTTCGCTTCCAAAAGGCCTAGGCTCGCTGCTTGACGCAAGTGTTGGAGAGGTAATTGGAATCTCCCGGCACACAAGACGAGTGCCTCCAAGCTCAATCAAGCGATTTCCTAGTAATTCCTGGGGTAGACTGGTGCTACATACTAAGTTCCAGACGTGAGTAGGTAGTTGAACGCCTTGTCCAAAAACATCTTACTTCTGAGAGTTGAGCTGACCCTCAGTCCCTCACAGTTCCACACTGCCTGCAGAGTGAGTTTCGCACGTCTTCACCAGAGACGTTTGCCAGAGGCCTCTGAGACGCAAGTTAACAATGCAGACCTGGAGGGTATCTCCAGGTGCAGTAGAGTGGTAATCTGGGAACCTCCTGTCTCAGAATACTGCTACCTTGACCCTGCCATAAGTATGCAGCTAGTTGACCGCTGGCTTCAAGACATGCTTCCCTGTGAGAGCTAAGGACAGGGCACAACCCTCCCGCATCCTGCTTGACTGTAGAAGGAGCTGCTAACGTCCTCATGTTAGTGGCAGGGAAAGGTTTTGAGAAATGCATGTGGAATCGTTGTGCCTGAACCCACGTGTATCTGAGTTGAATACAGCGATTTCCAAAGTCCTTTTTCATCAGAGTGTAGTAGGTTCCCACTCGCATGTACGAGTGGGTAGCAGACATCTGCCTCCCATGCATACACACTTTTGAGAGTTGAGCTTATGGCCTGTATCCCTACCTCCTGCCTGCAGCTAGCTTTCGCTTCCAAAAGGCCTAAGCTCGCTGCTTCACCGAAGTGTTGGGAGAGGTAACTGGAATCTCCCGGCAACAAGACTAGTGCCTCCAAGCTCAATCCAGCGATTTCCCAGTAATTCCTGGGGTAGACTGGTGCTACATACTAAGTTCCATATGTGAGAAGGTAGCTGAACGCCTTGTCCAAAATCATCTTACTGCTGAGAGTTGAGCTGACCCTCAGTCCCTCACAGTTCCACACTGCCTGCAGAGTGAGTTTCGCACGTCTTCACCAGAGACGTTTGCCAGAGGCTTCTGAGACGCAAGTTAACAATGCAGACCTGGAGGGTATCTCCAGGTGCAGTAGAGTGGTAATCTGGGAACATCCTTACTCAGAATACTGCTACCTTCACACTGTCATAAGAATGCAGCTAGTTGAGAGCTGGCTTCAAGGCATGCTTCCCTGTGAGAGCTGAGGACAGGGCAGGACCCTCCCGCATCCTGCCTGACTGTAGACTTACCTGCTAACCTCCTTCTGTTAGTGGCTGGGATAGTTTGTGGGAAAAGCATGTGTAAGCATTGGGCCCGAACTCCCGTGTATCTGATTTGAATAGAGCGATTTCCAAAGTCCTTCTTCAATAGGAGTGTAGCTAGGTTCCAACTCCCATGTCCGAGTGGGTAGCAGACATCTGCCACCCATGCATACACACTTCTGAGAGTTGAGCTTATGGCCTGTAACCCAACATCCTGCCTGCCGCTACCTTTCGCTTCCAAAATGCCTAGGCTCGCTGCTTGACGCAAGTGTTGGGAGAGGTAACTGGAATCTCCCGGCACACAAGACGAGTGCCTCCAAGCTCAATCAAGCGATTTCCTAGTAATTCCTGGGGTAGACTGGTGCTACATACTAAGTTCCATACGTGAGTAGGTAGTTGAACGCCTTGTCCAAAAACATCTTACTTCTGAGAGTTGAGCTCACCCTCAGTCCCTCACAGTTCCACACTGCCTGCAGAGTGAGTTTCGGACGTCTTCACCAGAGACGTTTGCCAGAGGCTTCTGAGACGCAAGTTAACAATGCAGACCTGGAGGGTATCTCCAGGTGCAGTAGAGTGGTAATCTGGGAACCTCCTTACTCAGAATACTGCTACCTTCACACTGCCATAAGAATGCAGCTAGTTGTGAGCTGGCTCTAGGCATGCTTCCCTGGGAGTGCTGAGGACAGGGCAGAACCCACCCGCATCCTGCCTCACTGTAGGCGCAGCTGCTAACATCCTAATGTTAGTGGCTGAGAGAGGTTGCGGGAAAAGCATGTTTAAGCATTGGGCCTGAACTCCTGTGTATCTGAGTTGAATACAGCGATTTCCAATGGCCTTCTTCAATCAGAGTGTAGCTAGTTTCCAACTCCCATGTCAGAGTGGGTAGCAGACATCTGTCTCCCCTGCATACACACTTCTGAGAGTTGAGCTTAAGGCCTGTACCTCCCCATCCAGCCTGCTGGTTCCTTTCACTTCTAAAAGGCCTACGCTCGCTGTTTGACGGAAGTGTTGGGAGAGGTAATTGGAATCTCCCGGCACACAAGACTAGGGCCTCCAAGCTCATTCCAGCGATTGCCTAGTAATTCGTGTGGTAGACTGGTGCTACATACTAAGTTCCATACGTGAGAAGGTAGCTGAACGCCTTGTCCAAAAGCATCTTACTTCTGAGAGTTGAGCTCACCCTCAGTCCCTCACAGTTCCACACTGCCTGCAGAGTTAGTTTCAAAGGTCTTCACCAGAGACGTTTGCCACAGGCTTCTGAGACGCAAGTTAACAATGCAGACCTGGAGGGTATCTCCAGGTGCAGTAGAGTGGTAATCTTGGAACCTCCTGACTCAGAATACTGCTACCTTCACACTGCCATAAGAATGCAGCTAGTTGAGAGCTGGCTTCTAGGCATGCTTCCCTGGGAGTGCTCAGGACATGGCAGAACCCACCCGCATCCTGCCTGACTGTAGGCGCAGCTGCTAACATCCTAATGTTAGTGGCTGAGAGAGGTTGCGGGAAAAGCATGTGTACGCATTGGGCCTGAACTCCTGTGTATCTGAGTTGAATACAGCGATTTTCAAAGGCCTACTTCAATCAGACTGTAGCTAGGTTCCAACTCCCATGTCAGAGTGGGTAGCAGACATCTGCCTCCCATGCATACACACTTCTGAGAGTTGAGCTGATGGCCTGTACCTCCACATCCAGCCTGCTGGTACCCTTCGCTTCTAAAAGGCCTAGGCTCGCTGTTTGACGGAAGTGTTGGGAGAGGTAACTGGAATCTCCCGGCACACAACACTCGTGCGTCCAAGCTCAATCCAGCGATTTGCTTGTAATTCCTTTGGTAGACTGGTGCTACATACTAAGTTCCATAAGTGAGAAGGAAGGTGAACGCCTTGTCCAAAAGCATCTTACTTCTGAGAGTTGAGCTCACCCTCAGTCCCTCACAGTTCCACACTGCCTGCAGAGTGAGTTTCGCAGGTCTTCACCACAGATTTTGCCAGAGGCTTCTGAGACGCAAGTTAACAATGCAGACCTGGAGGGTATCTCCAGGTGCAGTAGAGTGGTAATCTTGGAACCTCCTGACTCAGAATACTGCTACCTTCACACTGCCATAAGAATGCAGCTAGTTGAGAGCTGGCTTCTAGGCATGCTTCCCTGGGAGTGCTGAGGACAGGGCAGAACCCTCCCGCATCCTGCCTGACTGTAGGCGTAGTTGCTAGCATCCTAAACTTAGTGGCTGAGAGAGGTTGCGGGAAAAGCATGTGTAAGCATTGGGCCTGAACTCCTGTGTAACTGAGTTGAATACAGCGATTTCCAATGGCCTTCTTCAATCAGAGTGTAGCTAGGTTCCAACTCCCATGTCAGAATGGGGAGCAGACATCTGCCTCCCATGCATACACACTTCTGAGAGTTGAGCTTATGGCCTGTACATCTCCATCCACCCTGCTGGTACCCTTCGCTTCTAAAAGGCCTAGGCTCGCTGTTTGACGGAAGTGTTGGGAGAGGTAATTGGAATCTCCCGGCACACAAGACTAGTGCCTCCAAGCTCATTCCAGCGATTGCCTAGTAATTCCTGGGGTAGACAGGTGCTACATACTAAGTTCCATACGTGAGAAGGTAGCTGAACGCCTTGTCCAAAAGCATCTTACTTCTGAGAGTTGAGCTCACCCTCAGTCCCTCACAGTTACACACTGCCTGCAGAGTGAGTTTCGCAGGTCTTCACCAGAGACGTTTGCCACAGGCTTCTGAGACGCAAGTTAACAATGCAGACCTGGAGGGTATCTCCAGGTGCAGTAGAGTGGTAATCTCGGAACCGCCTTACTCAGAATACTGCTACCTTCACACTGTCATAAGAATGCAGCTAGTTGAGAGCTGGCTTCTAGGCATGCTTCCCTGTGAGAGCTGAGGACAGGGCAGAACCCTCCCGCATCCTGCCTGACTGTAGACGTACCTGCTAACCTCCTTATGTTAGTGGCTGGGATAGGTTGTGGGAAAAGCATGTGTAAGCATTGGGCCTGAACTCCCGAGTATCTGAGTTGAATACAGCGATTTCCAACATCCTTCTTCAATAGGAGTGTAGCTAGGTTCCAACTCCCATGTCCGAGTGGGTAGCAGACATCTGCCTCCCATGCATACACACTTCTGAGAGTTGAGCTTATGGCCTGTAACCCTACATCGTGCCTGCCGCTACCTTTCGCTTCCAAAAGGCCTAGGCTCGCTGCTTGACGCAAGTGTTGGAGAGGTAATTGGAATCTCCCGGCACACAAGACGAGTGCCTCCAAGCTCAATCAAGCGATTTCCTAGTAATTCGTGTGGTAGACTGGTGCTACATACTAAGTTCCAGACGTGAGTAGGTAGTTGAACGCCTTGTCCAAAAACATCTTACTTCTGAGAGTTGAGCTGACCCTCAGTCCCTCACAGTTCCACACTGCCTGCAGAGTGAGTTTCGCACGTCTTCACCAGAGACGTTTGCCAGAGGCCTCTGAGACGCAAGTTAACAATGCAGACCTGGAGGGTATCTCCAGGTGCAGTAGAGTGGTAATCTGGGAACCTCCTGTCTCAGAATACTGCTACCTTGACCCTGCCATAAGTATGCAGCTAGTTGACCGCTGGCTTCAAGACATGCTTCCCTGTGAGAGCTAAGGACAGGGCACAACCCTCCCGCATCCTGCTTGACTGTAGAAGGAGCTGCTAACGTCCTCATGTTAGTGGCAGGGAAAGGTTTTGAGAAATGCATGTGGAATCGTTGTGCCTGAACCCACGTGTATCTGAGTTGAATACAGCGATTTCCAAAGTCCTTTTTCATCAGAGTGTAGTAGGTTCCCACTCGCATGTACGAGTGGGTAGCAGACATCTGCCTCCCATGCATACACACTTTTGAGAGTTGAGCTTATGGCCTGTATCCCTACCTCCTGCCTGCAGCTAGCTTTCGCTTCCAAAAGGCCTAGGCTCGCTGCTTCACCGAAGTGTTGGGAGAGGTAACTGGAATCTCCCGGCAACAAGACTAGTGCCTCCAAGCTCAATCCAGCGATTTCCCAGTAATTCCTGGGGTAGACTGGTGCTACATACTAAGTTCCATATGTGAGAAGGTAGCTGAACGCCTTGTCCAAAATCATCTTACTGCTGAGAGTTGAGCTCACCCTCAGTCCCTCACAGTTCCACACTGCCTGCAGAGTGAGTTTCGCACGTCTTCACCAGAGACGTTTGCCAGAGGCTTCTGAGACGCAAGTTAACAATGCAGACCTGGAGGGTATCTCCAGGTGCAGTAGAGTGGTAATCTGGGAACCTCCTGACTCAGAATACTGCTACCTTCACATTGTCATAAGAATGCAGCTAGTTGAGAGCTGGCTTCAAGGCATGCTTCCCTGTGAGAGCTGAGGACAGGGCAGGACCCTCCCGCATCCTGCCTGACTGTAGACTTACCTGCTAACCTCCTTCTGTTAGTGGCTGGGATAGTTTGTGGGAAAAGCATGTGTAAGCATTGGGCCTGAACTCCCGTGTATCTGAGTTGAATAGAGCGATTTCCAAAGTCCTTCTTCAATAGGAGTGTAGCTAGGTTCCAACTCCCATGTCCGAGTGGGTAGCAGACATCTGCCACCCATGCATACACACTTCTGAGAGTTGAGCTTATGGCCTGTAACCCAATATCCTGCCTGCCGCCACCTTTCGCTTCCAAAATGCCTAGGCTCCCTGCTTGACGCAAGTGTTGGGAGAGGTAACTGGAATCTCCCGGCACACAAGACGAGTGCCTCCAAGCTCAATCAAGCGATTTCCTAGTAATTCCTGGGGTAGACTGGTGCTACATACTAAGTTCCAGACGTGAGTAGGTAGTTGAACGCCTTGTCCAAAAACATCTTACTTCTGAGAGTTGAGCTCACCCTCAGTCCCTCACAGTTCCACACTGCCTGCAGAGTGAGTTTCGGACGTCTTCACCAGAGACGTTTGCCAGAGGCTTCTGAGACGCAAGTTAACAATGCAGACCTGGAGGGTATCTCCAGGTGCAGTAGAGTGGTAATCTGGGAACCTCCTGACTCAGAATACTGCTACCTTCACACTGCCATAAGAATGCAGCTAGTTGAGAGCTGGCTTCTAGGCATGCTTCCCTGGGAGTGCTGAGGACAGGGCAGAACCCACCCGCATCCTGCCTCACTGTAGGCGCAGCTGCTAACATCCTAATGTTAGTGGCTGAGAGAGGTTGCGGGAAAAGCATGTTTAAGCATTGGGCCTGAACTCCTGTGTATCTGAGTTGAATACAGCGATTTCCAATGGCCTTCTTCAATCAGAGTGTAGCTAGTTTCCAACTCCCATGTCAGAGTGGGTAGCAGACATCTGTCTCCCCTGCATACACACTTCTGAGAGTTGAGCTTAAGGCCTGTACCTCCCCATCCAGCCTGCTGGTTCCTTTCACTTCTAAAAGGCCTAGGCTCGCTGTTTGACGGAAGTGTTGGGAGAGGTAATTGGAATCTCCCGGCACACAAGACTAGGGCCTCCAAGCTCATTCCAGCGATTGCCTAGTAATTCGTGTGGTAGACTGGTGCTACATACTAAGTTCCATACGTGAGAAGGTAGCTGAACGCCTTGTCCAAAAGCATCTTACTTCTGAGAGTTGAGCTCACCCTCAGTCCCTCACAGTTCCACACTGCCTGCAGAGTTAGTTTCAAAGGTCTTCACCAGAGACGTTTGCCACAGGCTTCTGAGACGCAAGTTAACAATGCAGACCTGGAGGGTATCTCCAGGTGCAGTAGAGTGGTAATCTTGGAACCTCCTGACTCAGAATACTGCTACCTTCACACTGCCATAAGAATGCAGCTAGTTGAGAGCTGGCTTCTAGGCATGCTTCCCTGGGAGTGCTGAGGACATGGCAGAACCCACCCGCATCCTGCCTGACTGTAGGCGCAGCTGCTAACATCCTAATGTTAGTGGCTGAGAGAGGTTGCGGGAAAAGCATGTGTACGCATTGGGCCTGAACTCCTGTGTATCTGAGTTGAATACAGCGATTTTCAAAGGCCTACTTCAATCAGACTGTAGCTAGGTTCCAACTCCCATGTCAGAGTGGGTAGCAGACATCTGCCTCCCATGCATACACACTTCTGAGAGTTGAGCTGATGGCCTGTACCTCCACATCCAGCCTGCTGGTACCCTTCGCTTCTAAAAGGCCTAGGCTCGCTGTTTGACGGAAGTGTTGGGAGAGGTAACTGGAATCTCCCGGCACACAACACTCGTGCGTCCAAGCTCAATCCAGCGATTTGCTTGTAATTCCTTTGGTAGACTGGTGCTACATACTAAGTTCCATAAGTGAGAAGGAAGGTGAACGCCTTGTCCAAAAGCATCTTCCTTCTGAGAGTTGAGCTCACCCTCAGTCCCTCACAGTTCCACACTGCCTGCAGAGTGAGTTTCGCACGTCTTCACCACAGACTTTTGCCAGAGGCTTCTGAGACGCAAGTTAACAATGCAGACCTGGAGGGTATCTCCAGGTGCAGTAGAGTGGTAATCTTGGAACCTCCTGACTCAGAATACTGCTACCTTCACACTGCCATAAGAATGCAGCTAGTTGAGAGCTGGCTTCTAGGCATGCTTCCCTGGGAGTGCTGAGGACAGGGCAGAACCCTCCCGCATCCTGCCTGACTGTAGGCGTAGTTGCTAGCATCCTAAACTTAGTGGCTGAGAGAGGTTGCGGGAAAAGCATGTGTAAGCATTGGGCCTGAACTCCTGTGTAACTGAGTTGAATACAGCGATTTCCAATGGCCTTCTTCAATCAGAGTGTAGCTAGGTTCCAACTCCCATGTCAGAATGGGGAGCAGACATCTGCCTCCCATGCATACACACTTCTGAGAGTTGAGCTTATGGCCTGTACATCTCCATCCACCCTGAAGGTACCCTTCGCTTCTAAAAGGACTAGGCTCGCTGTTTGACGGAAGTGTTGGGAGAGGTAATTGGAATCTCCCGGCACACAAGACTAGTGCCTCCAAGCTCATTCCAGCGATTGCCTAGTAATTCCTGGGGTAGACAGGTGCTACATACTAAGTTCCATACGTGAGAAGGTAGCTGAACGCCTTGTCCAAAAGCATCTTACTTCTGAGAGTTGAGCTCACCCTCAGTCCCTCACAGTTACACACTGCCTGCAGAGTGAGTTTCGCAGGTCTTCACCAGAGACGTTTGCCACAGGCTTCTGAGACGCAAGTTAACAATGCAGACCTGGAGGGTATCTCCAGGTGCAGTAGAGTGGTAATCTCGGAACCGCCTTACTCAGAATACTGCTGCCTTCACACTGTCATAAGAATGCAGCTAGTTGAGAGCTGGCTTCTAGGCATGCTTCCCTGTGAGAGCTGAGGACAGGGCAGAACCCTCCCGCATCCTGCCTGACTGTAGACGTACCTGCTAACCTCCTTATGTTAGTGGCTGGGATAGGTTGTGGGAAAAGCATGTGTAAGCATTGGGCCTGAACTCCCGAGTATCTGAGTTGAATACAGCGATTTCCAACATCCTTCTTCAATAGGAGTGTAGCTAGGTTCCAACTCCCATGTCCGAGTGGGTAGCAGACATCTGCCTCCCATGCATACACACTTCTGAGAGTTGAGCTTATGGCCTGTAACCCTACATCGTGCCTGCCGCTACCTTTCGCTTCCAAAAGGCCTAGGCTCGCTGCTTGACGCAAGTGTTGGAGAGGTAATTGGAATCTCCCGGCACACAAGACGAGTGCCTCCAAGCTCAATCAAGCGATTTCCTAGTAATTCCTGGGGTAGACTGGTGCTACATACTAAGTTCCAGACGTGAGTAGGTAGTTGAACGCCTTGTCCAAAAACATCTTACTTCTGAGAGTTGAGCTGACCCTCAGTCCCTCACAGTTCCACACTGCCTGCAGAGTGAGTTTCGCACGTCTTCACCAGAGACGTTTGCCAGAGGCCTCTGAGACGCAAGTTAACAATGCAGACCTGGAGGGTATCTCCAGGTGCAGTAGAGTGGTAATCTGGGAACCTCCTGTCTCAGAATACTGCTACCTTGACCCTGCCATAAGTATGCAGCTAGTTGACCGCTGGCTTCAAGACATGCTTCCCTGTGAGAGCTAAGGACAGGGCACAACCCTCCCGCATCCTGCTTGACTGTAGAAGGAGCTGCTAACGTCCTCATGTTAGTGGCAGGGAAAGGTTTTGAGAAATGCATGTGGAATCGTTGTGCCTGAACCCACGTGTATCTGAGTTGAATACAGCGATTTCCAAAGTCCTTTTTCATCAGAGTGTAGTAGGTTCCCACTCGCATGTACGAGTGGGTAGCAGACATCTGCCTCCCATGCATACACACTTTTGAGAGTTGAGCTTATGGCCTGTATCCCTACCTCCTGCCTGCAGCTAGCTTTCGCTTCCAAAAGGCCTAGGCTCGCTGCTTCACCGAAGTGTTGGGAGAGGTAACTGGAATCTCCCGGCAACAAGACTAGTGCCTCCAAGCTCAATCCAGCGATTTCCCAGTAATTCCTGGGGTAGACTGGTGCTACATACTAAGTTCCATATGTGAGAAGGTAGCTGAACGCCTTGTCCAAAATCATCTTACTGCTGAGAGTTGAGCTCACCCTCAGTCCCTCACAGTTCCACACTGCCTGCAGAGTGAGTTTCGCACGTCTTCACCAGAGACGTTTGCCAGAGGCTTCTGAGACGCAAGTTAACAATGCAGACCTGGAGGGTATCTCCAGGTGCAGTAGAGTGGTAATCTGGGAACCTCCTGACTCAGAATACTGCTACCTTCACACTGTCATAAGAATGCAGCTAGTTGAGAGCTGGCTTCAAGGCATGCTTCCCTGTGAGAGCTGAGGACAGGGCAGGACCCTCCCGCATCCTGCCTGACTGTAGACTTACCTGCTAACCTCCTTCTGTTAGTGGCTGGGATAGTTTGTGGGAAAAGCATGTGTAAGCATTGGGCCTGAACTCCCGTGTATCTGAGTTGAATAGAGCGATTTCCAAAGTCCTTCTTCAATAGGAGTGTAGCTAGGTTCCAACTCCCATGTCCGAGTGGGTAGCAGACATCTGCCACCCATGCATACACACTTCTGACAGTTGAGCTTATGGCCTGTAACCCAACATCCTGCCTGCCGCTACCTTTCGCTTCCAAAATGCCTAGGCTCGCTGCTTGACGCAAGTGTTGGGAGAGGTAACTGGAATCTCCCGGCACACAAGACGAGTGCCTCCAAGCTCAATCAAGCGATTTCCTAGTAATTCCTGGGGTAGACTGGTGCTACATACTAATTTCCAGACGTGAGTAGGTAGTTGAACGCCTTGTCCAAAAACATCTTACTTCTGAGAGTTGAGCTCACCCTCAGTCCCTCACAGTTCCACACTGCCTGCAGAGTGAGTTTCCGACGTCTTCACCAGAGACGTTTGCCAGAGGCTTCTGAGACGCAAGTTAACAATGCAGACCTGGAGGGTATCTCCAGGTGCAGTAGAGTGGTAATCTGGGAACCTCCTTACTCAGAATACTGCTACCTTCACACTGCCATAAGAATGCAGCTAGTTGAGAGCTGGCTTCTAGGCATGCTTCCCTGGGAGTGCTGAGGACAGGGCAGAACCCACCCGCATCCTGCCTCACTGTAGGCGAGCTGTTAACATCCTAATGTTAGTGGCTGAGAGAGGTTGCGGGAAAAGCATGTTTAAGCATTGGGCCTGAACTCCTGTGTATCTGAGTTGAATACAGCGATTTCCAATGGCCTTCTTCAATCAGAGTGTAGCTAGTTTCCAACTCCCATGTCAGAGTGGGTAGCAGACATCTGTCTCCCCTGCATACACACTTCTGAGAGTTGAGCTTAAGGCCTGTACCTCCCCATCCAGCCTGCTGGTTCCTTTCACTTCTAAAAGGCCTAGGCTCGCTGTTTGACGGAAGTGTTGGGAGAGGTAATTGGAATCTCCCGGCACACAAGACTAGGGCCTCCAAGCTCATTCCAGCGATTGCCTAGTAATTCGTGTGGTAGACTGGTGCTACATACTAAGTTCCATACGTGAGAAGGTAGCTGAACGCCTTGTCCAAAAGCATCTTACTTCTGAGAGTTGAGCTCACCCTCAGTCCCTCACAGTTCCACACTGCCTGCAGAGTTAGTTTCAAAGGTCTTCACCAGAGAGGTTTGCCACAGGCTTCTGAGACGCAAGTTAACAATGCAGACCTGGAGGGTATCTCCAGGTGCAGTAGAGTGGTAATCTTGGAACCTCCTGACTCAGAATACTGCTACCTTCACACTGCCATAAGAATGCAGCTAGTTGAGAGCTGGCTTCTAGGCATGCTTCCCTGGGAGTGCTGAGGACATGGCAGAACCCACCCGCATCCTGCCTGACTGTAGGCGCAGCTGCTAACATCCTAATGTTAGTGGCTGAGAGAGGTTGCGGGAAAAGCATGTGTACGCATTGGGCCTGAACTCCTGTGTATCTGAGTTGAATACAGCGATTTTCAAAGGCCTACTTCAATCAGACTGTAGCTAGGTTCCAACTCCCATGTCAGAGTGGGTAGCAGACATCTGCCTCCCATGCATACACACTTCTGAGAGTTGAGCTGATGGCCTGTACCTCCACATCCAGCCTGCTGGTACCCTTCGCTTCTAAAAGGCCTAGGCTCGCTGTTTGACGGAAGTGTTGGGAGAGGTAACTGGAATCTCCCGGCACACAACACTCGTGCGTCCAAGCTCAATCCAGCGATTTGCTTGTAATTCCTTTGGTAGACTGGTGCTACATACTAAGTTCCATAAGTGAGAAGGAAGGTGAACGCCTTGTCCAAAAGCATCTTACTTCTGAGAGTTGAGCTCACCCTCAGTCCCTCACAGTTCCACACTGCCTGCAGAGTGAGTTTCGCAGGTCTTCACCACAGACTTTTGCCAGAGGCTTCTGAGACGCAAGTTAACAATGCAGACCTGGAGGGTATCTCCAGGTGCAGTAGAGTGGTAATCTTGGAACCTCCTGACTCAGAATACTGCTACCTTCACACTGCCATAAGAATGCAGCTAGTTGAGAGCTGGCTTCTAGGCATGCTTCCCTGGGAGTGCTGAGGACAGGGCAGAACCCTCCCGCATCCTGCCTGACTGTAGGCGTAGTTGCTAGCATCCTAAACTTAGTGGCTGAGAGAGGTTGCGGGAAAAGCATGTGTAAGCATTGGGCCTGAACTCCTGTGTAACTGAGTTGAATACAGCGATTTCCAATGGCCTTCTTCAATCAGAGTGTAGCTAGGTTCCAACTCCCATGTCAGAATGGGGAGCAGACATCTGCCTCCCATGCATACACACTTCTGAGAGTTGAGCTTATGGCCTGTACATCTCCATCCACCCTGCTGGTACCCTTCGCTTCTAAAAGGCCTAGGCTCGCTGTTTGACGGAAGTGTTGGGAGAGGTAATTGGAATCTCCCGGCACACAAGACTAGTGCCTCCAAGCTCATTCCAGCGATTGCCTAGTAATTCCTGGGGTAGACAGGTGCTACATACTAAGTTCCATACGTGAGAAGGTAGCTGAACGCCTTGTCCAAAAGCATCTTACTTCTGAGAGTTGAGCTCACCCTCAGTCCCTCACAGTTCCACACTGCCTGCAGAGTGAGTTTCGCAGGTCTTCACCAGAGACGTTTGCCACAGGCTTCTGAGACGCAAGTTAACAATGCAGACCTGGAGGGTATCTCCAGGTGCAGTAGAGTGGTAATCTCGGAACCGCCTTACTCAGAATACTGCTACCTTCACACTGTCATAAGAATGCAGCTAGTTGAGAGCTGGCTTCTAGGCATGCTTCCCTGTGAGAGCTGAGGACAGGGCAGAACCCTCCCGCATCCTGCCTGACTGTAGACGTACCTGCTAACCTCCTTATGTTAGTGGCTGGGATAGGTTGTGGGAAAAGCATGTGTAAGCATTGGGCCTGAACTCCCGAGTACCTGAGTTGAATACAGCGATTTCCAACATCCTTCTTCAATAGGAGTGTAGCTAGGTTCCAACTCCCATGTCCGAGTGGGTAGCAGACATCTGCCTCCCATGCATACACACTTCTGAGAGTTGAGCTTATGGCCTGTAACCCTACATCGTGCCTGCCGCTACCTTTCGCTTCCAAAAGGCCTAGGCTCGCTGCTTGACGCAAGTGTTGGAGAGGTAATTGGAATCTCCCGGCACACAAGACGAGTGCCTCCAAGCTCAATCAAGCGATTTCCTAGTAATTCCTGGGGTAGACTGGTGCTACATACTAAGTTCCAGACGTGAGTAGGTAGTTGAACGCCTTGTCCAAAAACATCTTACTTCTGAGAGTTGAGCTGACCCTCAGTCCCTCACAGTTCCACACTGCCTGCAGAGTGAGTTTCGCACGTCTTCACCAGAGACGTTTGCCAGAGGCCTCTGAGACGCAAGTTAACAATGCAGACCTGGAGGGTATCTCCAGGTGCAGTAGAGTGGTAATCTGGGAACCTCCTGTCTCAGAATACTGCTACCTTGACCCTGCCTTAAGTATGCAGCTAGTTGACCGCTGGCTTCAAGACATGCTTCCCTGTGAGAGCTAAGGACAGGGCACAACCCTCCCGCATCCTGCTTGACTGTAGAAGGAGCTGCTAACGTCCTCATGTTAGTGGCAGGGAAAGGTTTTGAGAAATGCATGTGGTATCGTTGTGCCTGAACCCACGTGTATCTGAGTTGAATACAGCGATTTCCAAAGTCCTTTTTCATCAGAGTGTAGTAGGTTCCCACTCGCATGTACGAGTGGGTAGCAGACATCTGCCTCCCATGCATACACACTTCTGAGAGTTGAGCTTATGGCCTGTATCCCTACCTCCTGCCTGCAGCTAGCTTTCGCTTCCAAAAGGCCTAGGCTCGCTGCTTCACCGAAGTGTTGGGAGAGGTAACTGGAATCTCCCGGCAACAAGACTAGTGCCTCCAAGCTCAATCCAGCGATTTCCCAGTAATTCCTGGGGTAGACTGGTGCTACATACTAAGTTCCATATGTGAGAAGGTAGCTGAACGCCTTGTCCAAAATCATCTTACTGCTGAGAGTTGAGCTCACCCTCAGTCCCTCACAGTTCCACACTGCCTGCAGAGTGAGTTTCGCACGTCTTCACCAGAGACGTTTGCCAGAGGCTTCTGAGACGCAAGTTAACAATGCAGACCTGGAGGGTATCTCCAGGTGCAGTAGAGTGGTAATCTGGGAACCTCCTTACTCAGAATACTGCTACCTTCACACTGTCATAAGAATGCAGCTAGTTGAGAGCTGGCTTCAAGGCATGCTTCCCTGTGAGAGCTGAGGACAGGGCAGGACCCTCCCGCATCCTGCCTGACTGTAGACTTACCTGCTAACCTCCTTCTGTTAGTGGCTGGGATAGTTTGTGGGAAAAGCATGTGTAAGCATTGGGCCTGAACTCCCGTGTATCTGAGTTGAATAGAGCGATTTCCAAAGTCCTTCTTCAATAGGAGTGTAGCTAGGTTCCAACTCCCATGTCCGAGTGGGTAGCAGACATCTGCCACCCATGCATACACACTTCTGACAGTTGAGCTTATGGCCTGTAACCCAACATCCTGCCTGCCGCTACCTTTCGCTTCCAAAATGCCTAGGCTCGCTGCTTGACGCAAGTGTTGGGAGAGGTAACTGGAATCTCCCGGCACACAAGACGAGTGCCTCCAAGCTCAATCAAGCGATTTCCTAGTAATTCCTGGGGTAGACTGGTGCTACATACTAAGTTCCAGACGTGAGTAGGTAGTTGAACGCCTTGTCCAAAAACATCTTACTTCTGAGAGTTGAGCTCACCCTCAGTCCCTCACAGTTCCACACTGCCTGCAGAGTGAGTTTCGGACGTCTTCACCAGAGACGTTTGCCAGAGGCTTCTGAGACGCAAGTTAACAATGCAGACCTGGAGGGTATCTCCAGGTGCAGTAGAGTGGTAATCTGGGAACCTCCTGACTCAGAATACTGCTACCTTCACACTGCCATAAGAATGCAGCTAGTTGAGAGCTGGCTTCTAGGCATGCTTCCCTGGGAGTGCTGAGGACAGGGCAGAACCCACCCGCATCCTGCCTCACTGTAGGCGCAGCTGCTAACATCCTAATGTTAGTGGCTGAGAGAGGTTGCGGGAAAAGCATGTTTAAGCATTGGGCCTGAACTCCTGTGTATCTGAGTTGAATACAGCGATTTCCAATGGCCTTCTTCAATCAGAGTGTAGCTAGTTTCCAACTCCCATGTCAGAGTGGGTAGCAGACATCTGTCTCCCCTGCATACACACTTCTGAGAGTTGAGCTTAAGGCCTGTACCTCCCCATCCAGCCTGCTGGTTCCTTTCACTTCTAAAAGGCCTAGGCTCGCTGTTTGACGGAAGTGTTGGGAGAGGTAATTGGAATCTCCCGGCACACAAGACTAGGGCCTCCAAGCTCATTCCAGCGATTGCCTAGTAATTCGTGTGGTAGACTGGTGCTACATACTAAGTTCCATACGTGAGAAGGTAGCTGAACGCCTTGTCCAAAAGCATCTTACTTCTGAGAGTTGAGCTCACCCTCAGTCCCTCACAGTTCCACACTGCCTGCAGAGTTAGTTTCAAAGGTCTTCACCAGAGACGTTTGCCACAGGCTTCTGAGACGCAAGTTAACAGTGCAGACCTGGAGGGTATCTCCAGGTGCAGTAGAGTGGTAATCTGGGAACCTCCTGACTCAGAATACTGCTACCTTCACACTGCCATAAGAATGCAGCTAGTTGAGAGCTGGCTTCTAGGCATGCTTCCCTGGGAGTGCTGAGGACATGGCAGAACCCACCCGCATCCTGCCTGACTGTAGGCGCAGCTGCTAACATCCTAATGTTAGTGGCTGAGAGAGGTTGCGGGAAAAGCATGTGTACGCATTGGGCCTGAACTCCTGTGTATCTGAGTTGAATACAGCGATTTTCAAAGGCCTACTTCAATCAGACTGTAGCTAGGTTCCAACTCCCATGTCAGAGTGGGTAGCAGACATCTGCCTCCCATGCATACACACTTCTGAGAGTTGAGCTGATGGCCTGTACCTCCACATCCAGCCTGCTGGTACCCTTCGCTTCTAAAAGGCCTAGGCTCGCTGTTTGACGGAAGTGTTGGGAGAGGTAACTGGAATCTCCCGGCACACAACACTCGTGCGTCCAAGCTCAATCCAGCGATTTGCTTGTAATTCCTTTGGTAGACTGGTGCTACATACTAAGTTCCATAAGTGAGAAGGAAGGTGAACGCCTTGTCCAAAAGCATCTTACTTCTGAGAGTTGAGCTCACCCTCAGTCCCTCACAGTTACACACTGCCTGCAGAGTGAGTTTCGCAGGTCTTCACCAGAGACTTTTGCCAGAGGCTTCTGAGACGCAAGTTAACAATGCAGACCTGGAGGGTATCTCCAGGTGCAGTAGAGTGGTAATCTCGGAACCGCCTTACTCAGAATACTGCTACCTTCACACTGTCATAAGAATGCAGCTAGTTGAGAGCTGGCTTCTAGGCATGCTTCCCTGTGAGAGCTGAGGACAGGGCAGAACCCTCCCGCATCCTGCCTGACTGTAGACGTACCTGCTAACCTCCTTATGTTAGTGGCTGGGATAGGTTGTGGGAAAAGCATGTGTAAGCATTGGGCCTGAACTCCCGAGTATCTGAGTTGAATACAGCGATTTCCAACATCCTTCTTCAATAGGAGTGTAGCTAGGTTCCAACTCCCATGTCCGAGTGGGTAGCAGACATCTGCCTCCCATGCATACACACTTCTGAGAGTTGAGCTTATGGCCTGTAACCCTACATCGTGCCTGCCGCTACCTTTCGCTTCCAAAAGGCCTAGGCTCGCTGCTTGACGCAAGTGTTGGAGAGGTAATTGGAATCTCCCGGCACACAAGACGAGTGCCTCCAAGCTCAATCAAGCGATTTCCTAGTAATTCGTGTGGTAGACTGGTGCTACATACTAAGTTCCAGACGTGAGTAGGTAGTTGAACGCCTTGTCCAAAAACATCTTACTTCTGAGAGTTGAGCTGACCCTCAGTCCCTCACAGTTCCACACTGCCTGCAGAGTGAGTTTCGCACGTCTTCACCAGAGACGTTTGCCAGAGGCCTCTGAGACGCAAGTTAACAATGCAGACCTGGAGGGTATCTCCAGGTGCAGTAGAGTGGTAATCTGGGAACCTCCTGTCTCAGAATACTGCTACCTTGACCCTGCCATAAGTATGCAGCTAGTTGACCGCTGGCTTCAAGACATGCTTCCCTGTGAGAGCTAAGGACAGGGCACAACCCTCCCGCATCCTGCTTGACTGTAGAAGGAGCTGCTAACGTCCTCATGTTAGTGGCAGGGAAAGGTTTTGAGAAATGCATGTGGAATCGTTGTGCCTGAACCCACGTGTATCTGAGTTGAATACAGCGATTTCCAAAGTCCTTTTTCATCAGAGTGTAGTAGGTTCCCACTCGCATGTACGAGTGGGTAGCAGACATCTGCCTCCCATGCATACACACTTTTGAGAGTTGAGCTTATGGCCTGTATCCCTACCTCCTGCCTGCAGCTAGCTTTCGCTTCCAAAAGGCCTAGGCTCGCTGCTTCACCGAAGTGTTGGGAGAGGTAACTGGAATCTCCCGGCAACAAGACTAGTGCCTCCAAGCTCAATCCAGCGATTTCCCAGTAATTCCTGGGGTAGACTGGTGCTACATACTAAGTTCCATATGTGAGAAGGTAGCTGAACGCCTTGTCCAAAATCATCTTACTGCTGAGAGTTGAGCTCACCCTCAGTCCCTCACAGTTCCACACTGCCTGCAGAGTGAGTTTCGCACGTCTTCACCAGAGACGTTTGCCAGAGGCTTCTGAGACGCAAGTTAACAATGCAGACCTGGAGGGTATCTCCAGGTGCAGTAGAGTGGTAATCTGGGAACCTCCTTACTCAGAATACTGCTACCTTCACACTGTCATAAGAATGCAGCTAGTTGAGAGCTGGCTTCAAGGCATGCTTCCCTGTGAGAGCTGAGGACAGGGCAGGACCCTCCCGCATCCTGCCTGACTGTAGACTTACCTGCTAACCTCCTTCTGTTAGTGGCTGGGATAGTTTGTGGGAAAAGCATGTGTAAGCATTGGGCCTGAACTCCCGTGTATCTGAGTTGAATAGAGCGATTTCCAAAGTCCTTCTTCAATAGGAGTGTAGCTAGGTTCCAACTCCCATGTCCGAGTGGGTAGCAGACATCTGCCACCCATGCATACACACTTCTGACAGTTGAGCTTATGGCCTGTAACCCAACATCCTGCCTGCCGCTACCTTTCGCTTCCAAAATGCCTAGGCTCGCTGCTTGACGCAAGTGTTGGGAGAGGTAACTGGAATCTCCCGGCACACAAGACGAGTGCCTCCAAGCTCAATCAAGCGATTTCCTAGTAATTCCTGGGGTAGACTGGTGCTACATACTAAGTTCCATACGTGAGTAGGTAGTTGAACGCCTTGTCCAAAAACATCTTACTTCTGAGAGTTGAGCTCACCCTCAGTCCCTCACAGTTCCACACTGCCTGCAGAGTGAGTTTCGGACGTCTTCACCAGAGACGTTTGCCAGAGGCTTCTGAGACGCAAGTTAACAATGCAGACCTGGAGGGTATCTCCAGGTGCAGTAGAGTGGTAATCTGGGAACCTCCTGACTCAGAATACTGCTACCTTCACACTGCCATAAGAATGCAGCTAGTTGAGAGCTGGCTTCTAGGCATGCTTCCCTGGGAGTGCTGAGGACAGGGCAGAACCCACCCGCATCCTGCCTCACTGTAGGCGCAGCTGCTAACATCCTAATGTTAGTGGCTGAGAGAGGTTGCGGGAAAAGCATGTTTAAGCATTGGGCCTGAACTCCTGTGTATCTGAGTTGAATACAGCGATTTCCAATGGCCTTCTTCAATCAGAGTGTAGCTAGTTTCCAACTCCCATGTCAGAGTGGGTAGCAGACATCTGTCTCCCCTGCATACACACTTCTGAGAGTTGAGCTTAAGGCCTGTACCTCCCCATCCAGCCTGCTGGTTCCTTTCACTTCTAAAAGGCCTAGGCTCGCTGTTTGACGGAAGTGTTGGGAGAGGTAATTGGAATCTCCCGGCACACAAGACTAGGGCCTCCAAGCTCATTCCAGCGATTGCCTAGTAATTCGTGTGGTAGACTGGTGCTACATACTAAGTTCCATACGTGAGAAGGTAGCTGAACGCCTTGTCCAAAAGCATCTTACTTCTGAGAGTTGAGCTCACCCTCAGTCCCTCACAGTTCCACACTGCCTGCAGAGTTAGTTTCAAAGGTCTTCACCAGAGACGTTTGCCACAGGCTTCTGAGACGCAAGTTAACAGTGCAGACCTGGAGGGTATCTCCAGGTGCAGTAGAGTGGTAATCTGGGAACCTCCTGACTCAGAATACTGCTACCTTCACACTGCCATAAGAATGCAGCTAGTTGAGAGCTGGCTTCTAGGCATGCTTCCCTGGGAGTGCTGAGGACATGGCAGAACCCACCCGCATCCTGCCTGACTGTAGGCGCAGCTGCTAACATCCTAATGTTAGTGGCTGAGAGAGGTTGCGGGAAAAGCATGTGTACGCATTGGGCCTGAACTCCTGTGTATCTGAGTTGAATACAGCGATTTTCAAAGGCCTACTTCAATCAGACTGTAGCTAGGTTCCAACTCCCATGTCAGAGTGGGTAGCAGACATCTGCCTCCCATGCATACACACTTCTGAGAGTTGAGCTGATGGCCTGTACCTCCACATCCAGCCTGCTGGTACCCTTCGCTTCTAAAAGGCCTAGGCTCGCTGTTTGACGGAAGTGTTGGGAGAGGTAACTGGAATCTCCCGGCACACAACACTCGTGCGTCCAAGCTCAATCCAGCGATTTGCTTGTAATTCCTTTGGTAGACTGGTGCTACATACTAAGTTCCATAAGTGAGAAGGAAGGTGAACGCCTTGTCCAAAAGCATCTTACTTCTGAGAGTTGAGCTCACCCTCAGTCCCTCACAGTTCCACACTGCCTGCAGAGTGAGTTTCGCAGGTCTTCACCACAGACTTTTGCCAGAGGCTTCTGAGACGCAAGTTAACAATGCAGACCTGGAGGGTATCTCCAGGTGCAGTAGAGTGGTAATCTTGGAACCTCCTGACTCAGAATACTGCTACCTTCACACTGCCATAAGAATGCAGCTAGTTGAGAGCTGGCTTCTAGGCATGCTTCCCTGGGAGTGCTGAGGACAGGGCAGAACCCTCCCGCATCCTGCCTGACTGTAGGCGTAGTTGCTAGCATCCTAAACTTAGTGGCTGAGAGAGGTTGCGGGAAAAGCATGTGTAAGCATTGGGCCTGAACTCCTGTGTAACTGAGTTGAATACAGCGATTTCCAATGGCCTTCTTCAATCAGAGTGTAGCTAGGTTCCAACTCCCATGTCAGAATGGGGAGCAGACATCTGCCTCCCATGCATACACACTTCTGAGAGTTGAGCTTATGGCCTGTACATCTCCATCCACCCTGCTGGTACCCTTCGCTTCTAAAAGGCCTAGGCTCGCTGTTTGACGGAAGTGTTGGGAGAGGTAATTGGAATCTCCCGGCACACAAGACTAGTGCCTCCAAGCTCATTCCAGCGATTGCCTAGTAATTCCTGGGGTAGACAGGTGCTACATACTAAGTTCCATACGTGAGAAGGTAGCTGAACGCCTTGTCCAAAAGCATCTTACTTCTGAGAGTTGAGCTCACCCTCAGTCCCTCACAGTTACACACTGCCTGCAGAGTGAGTTTCGCAGGTCTTCACCAGAGACGTTTGCCACAGGCTTCTGAGACGCAAGTTAACAATGCAGACCTGGAGGGTATCTCCAGGTGCAGTAGAGTGGTAATCTCGGAACCGCCTTACTCAGAATACTGCTACCTTCACACTGTCATAAGAATGCAGCTAGTTGAGAGCTGGCTTCTAGGCATGCTTCCCTGTGAGAGCTGAGGACAGGGCAGAACCCTCCCGCATCCTGCCTGACTGTAGACGTACCTGCTAACCTCCTTATGTTAGTGGCTGGGATAGTTTGTGGGAAAAGCATGTGTAAGCATTGGGCCTGAACTCCCGAGTACCTGAGTTGAATACAGCGATTTCCAACATCCTTCTTCAATAGGAGTGTAGCTAGGTTCCAACTCCCATGTCCGAGTGGGTAGCAGACATCTGCCTCCCATGCATACACACTTCTGAGAGTTGAGCTTATGGCCTGTAACCCTACATCGTGCCTGCCGCTACCTTTCGCTTCCAAAAGGCCTAGGCTCGCTGCTTGACGCAAGTGTTGGAGAGGTAATTGGAATCTCCCGGCACACAAGACGAGTGCCTCCAAGCTCAATCAAGCGATTTCCTAGTAATTCCTGGGGTAGACTGGTGCTACATACTAAGTTCCAGACGTGAGTAGGTAGTTGAACGCCTTGTCCAAAAACATCTTACTTCTGAGAGTTGAGCTGACCCTCAGTCCCTCACAGTTCCACACTGCCTGCAGAGTGAGTTTCGCACGTCTTCACCAGAGACGTTTGCCAGAGGCCTCTGAGACGCAAGTTAACAATGCAGACCTGGAGGGTATCTCCAGGTGCAGTAGAGTGGTAATCTGGGAACCTCCTGTCTCAGAATACTGCTACCTTGACCCTGCCATAAGTATGCAGCTAGTTGACCGCTGGCTTCAAGACATGCTTCCCTGTGAGAGCTAAGGACAGGGCACAACCCTCCCGCATCCTGCTTGACTCTAGAAGGAGCTGCTAACGTCCTCATGTTAGTGGCAGGGAAAGGTTTTGAGAAATGCATGTGGAATCGTTGTGCCTGAACCCACGTGTATCTGAGTTGAATACAGCGATTTCCAAAGTCCTTTTTCATCAGAGTGTAGTAGGTTCCCACTCGCATGTACGAGTGGGTAGCAGACATCTGCCTCCCATGCATACACACTTTTGAGAGTTGAGCTTATGGCCTGTATCCCTACCTCCTGCCTGCAGCTAGCTTTCGCTTCCAAAAGGCCTAGGCTCGCTGCTTCACCGAAGTGTTGGGAGAGGTAACTGGAATCTCCCGGCAACAAGACTAGTGCCTCCAAGCTCAATCCAGCGATTTCCCAGTAATTCCTGGGGTAGACTGGTGCTACATACTAAGTTCCATATGTGAGAAGGTAGCTGAACGCCTTGTCCAAAATCATCTTACTGCTGAGAGTTGAGCTCACCCTCAGTCCCTCACAGTTCCACACTGCCTGCAGAGTGAGTTTCGCACGTCTTCACCAGAGACGTTTGCCAGAGGCTTCTGAGACGCAAGTTAACAATGCAGACCTGGAGGGTATCTCCAGGTGCAGTAGAGTGGTAATCTGGGAACCTCCTGACTCAGAATACTGCTACCTTCACACTGTCATAAGAATGCAGCTAGTTGAGAGCTGGCTTCAAGGCATGCTTCCCTGTGAGAGCTGAGGACAGGGCAGGACCCTCCCGCATCCTGCCTGACTGTAGACTTACCTGCTAACCTCCTTCTGTTAGTGGCTGGGATAGTTTGTGGGAAAAGCATGTGTAAGCATTGGGCCTGAACTCCCGTGTATCTGAGTTGAATAGAGCGATTTCCAAAGTCCTTCTTCAATAGGAGTGTAGCTAGGTTCCAACTCCCATGTCCGAGTGGGTAGCAGACATCTGCCACCCATGCATACACACTTCTGACAGTTGAGCTTATGGCCTGTAACCCAACATCCTGCCTGCCGCTACCTTTCGCTTCCAAAATGCCTAGGCTCGCTGCTTGACGCAAGTGTTGGGAGAGGTAACTGGAATCTCCCGGCACACAAGACGAGTGCCTCCAAGCTCAATCAAGCGATTTCCTAGTAATTCCTGGGGTAGACTGGTGCTACATACTAAGTTCCATACGTGAGTAGGTAGTTGAACGCCTTGTCCAAAAACATCTTACTTCTGAGAGTTGAGCTCACCCTCAGTCCCTCACAGTTCCACACTGCCTGCAGAGTGAGTTTCGGACGTCTTCACCAGAGACGTTTGCCAGAGGCTTCTGAGACGCAAGTTAACAATGCAGACCTGGAGGGTATCTCCAGGTGCAGTAGAGTGGTAATCTGGGAACCTACTTACTCAGAATACTGCTACCTTCACAATGCCATAAGAATGCAGCTAGTTGAGAGCTGGCTTCTAGGCATGCTTCCCTGGGAGTGCTGAGGACAGGGCAGAACCCACCCGCATCCTGCCTCACTGTAGGCGCAGCTGCTAACATCCTAATGTTAGTGGCTGAGAGAGGTTGCGGGAAAAGCATGTTTAAGCATTGGGCCTGAACTCCTGTGTATCTGAGTTGAATACAGCGATTTCCAATGGCCTTCTTCAATCAGAGTGTAGCTAGTTTCCAACTCCCATGTCAGAGTGGGTAGCAGACATCTGTCTCCCCTGCATACACACTTCTGAGAGTTGAGCTTAAGGCCTGTACCTCCCCATCCAGCCTGCTGGTTCCTTTCACTTCTAAAAGGCCTAGGCTCGCTGTTTGACGGAAGTGTTGGGAGAGGTAATTGGAATCTCCCGGCACACAAGACTAGGGCCTCCAAGCTCATTCCAGCGATTGCCTAGTAATTCGTGTGGTAGACTGGTGCTACATACTAAGTTCCATACGTGAGAAGGTAGCTGAACGCCTTGTCCAAAAGCATCTTACTTCTGAGAGTTGAGCTCACCCTCAGTCCCTCACAGTTCCACACTGCCTGCAGAGTTAGTTTCAAAGGTCTTCACCAGAGACGTTTGCCACAGGCTTCTGAGACGCAAGTTAACAATGCAGACCTGGAGGGTATCTCCAGGTGCAGTAGAGTGGTAATCTGGGAACCTCCTGACTCAGAATACTGCTACCTTCACACTGCCATAAGAATGCAGCTAGTTGAGAGCTGGCTTCTAGGCATGCTTCCCTGGGAGTGCTGAGGACATGGCAGAACCCACCCGCATCCTGCCTGACTGTAGGCGCAGCTGCTAACATCCTAATGTTAGTGGCTGAGAGAGGTTGCGGGAAAAGCATGTGTACGCATTGGGCCTGAACTCCTGTGTATCTGAGTTGAATACAGCGATTTTCAAAGGCCTACTTCAATCAGACTGTAGCTAGGTTCCAACTCCCATGTCAGAGTGGGTAGCAGACATCTGCCTCCCATGCATACACACTTCTGAGAGTTGAGCTGATGGCCTGTACCTCCACATCCAGCCTGCTGGTACCCTTCGCTTCTAAAAGGCCTAGGCTCGCTGTTTGACGGAAGTGTTGGGAGAGGTAACTGGAATCTCCCGGCACACAACACTCGTGCGTCCAAGCTCAATCCAGCGATTTGCTTGTAATTCCTTTGGTAGACTGGTGCTACATACTGAGTTCCATAAGTGAGAAGGAAGGTGAACGCCTTGTCCAAAAGCATCTTACTTCTGAGAGTTGAGCTCACCCTCAGTCCCTCACAGTTCCACACTGCCTGCAGAGTGAGTTTCGCAGGTCTTCACCACAGACTTTTGCCAGAGGCTTCTGAGACGCAAGTTAACAATGCAGACCTGGAGGGTATCTCCAGGTGCAGTAGAGTGGTAATCTTGGAACCTCCTGACTCAGAATACTGCTACCTTCACACTGCCATAAGAATGCAGCTAGTTGAGAGCTGGCTTCTAGGCATGCTTCCCTGGGAGTGCTGAGGACAGGGCAGAACCCTCCCGCATCCTGCCTGACTGTAGGCGTAGTTGCTAGCATCCTAAACTTAGTGGCTGAGAGAGGTTGCGGGAAAAGCATGTGTAAGCATTGGGCCTGAACTCCTGTGTAACTGAGTTGAATACAGCGATTTCCAATGGCCTTCTTCAATCAGAGTGTAGCTAGGTTCCAACTCCCATGTCAGAATGGGGAGCAGACATCTGCCTCCCATGCATACACACTTCTGAGAGTTGAGCTTATGGCCTGTACATCTCCATCCACCCTGCTGGTACCCTTCGCTTCTAAAAGGCCTAGGCTCGCTGTTTGACGGAAGTGTTGGGAGAGGTAATTGGAATCTCCCGGCACACAAGACTAGTGCCTCCAAGCTCATTCCAGCGATTGCCTAGTAATTCCTGGGGTAGACAGGTGCTACATACTAAGTTCCATACGTGAGAAGGTAGCTGAACGCCTTGAACAAAAGCATCTTACTTCTGAGAGTTGAGCTCACCCTCAGTCCCTCACAGTTACACACTGCCTGCAGAGTGAGTTTCGCAGGTCTTCACCAGAGACGTTTGCCACAGGCTTCTGAGACGCAAGTTAACAATGCAGACCTGGAGGGTATCTCCAGGTGCAGTAGAGTGGTAATCTCGGAACCGCCTTACTCAGAATACTGCTACCTTCACACTGTCATAAGAATGCAGCTAGTTGAGAGCTGGCTTCTAGGCATGCTTCCCTGTGAGAGCTGAGGACAGGGCAGAACCCTCCCGCATCCTGCCTGACTGTAGACGTACCTGCTAACCTCCTTATGTTAGTGGCTGGGATAGGTTGTGGGAAAAGCATGTGTAAGCATTGGGCCTGAACTCCCGAGTATCTGAGTTGAATACAGCGATTTCCAACATCCTTCTTCAATAGGAGTGTAGCTAGGTTCCAACTCCCATGTCCGAGTGGGTAGCAGACATCTGCCTCCCATGCATACACACTTCTGAGAGTTGAGCTTATGGCCTGTAACCCTACATCGTGCCTGCCGCTACCTTTCGCTTCCAAAAGGCCTAGGCTCGCTGCTTGACGCAAGTGTTGGAGAGGTAATTGGAATCTCCCGGCACACAAGACGAGTGCCTCCAAGCTCAATCAAGCGATTTCCTAGTAATTCGTGTGGTAGACTGGTGCTACATACTAAGTTCCAGACGTGAGTAGGTAGTTGAACGCCTTGTCCAAAAACATCTTACTTCTGAGAGTTGAGCTGACCCTCAGTCCCTCACAGTTCCACACTGCCTGCAGAGTGAGTTTCGCACGTCTTCACCAGAGACGTTTGCCAGAGGCCTCTGAGACGCAAGTTAACAATGCAGACCTGGAGGGTATCTCCAGGTGCAGTAGAGTGGTAATCTGGGAACCTCCTGTCTCAGAATACTGCTACCTGGACCCTGCCATAAGTATGCAGCTAGTTGACCGCTGGCTTCAAGACATGCTTCCCTGTGAGAGCTAAGGACAGGGCACAACCCTCCCGCATCCTGCTTGACTGTAGAAGGAGCTGCTAACGTCCTCATGTTAGTGGCAGGGAAAGGTTTTGAGAAATGCATGTGGAATCGTTGTGCCTGAACCCACGTGTATCTGAGTTGAATACAGCGATTTCCAAAGTCCTTTTTCATCAGAGTGTAGTAGGTTCCCACTCGCATGTACGAGTGGGTAGCAGACATCTGCCTCCCATGCATACACACTTCTGAGAGTTGAGCTTATGGCCTGTATCCCTACCTCCTGCCTGCAGCTAGCTTTCGCTTCCAAAAGGCCTAGGCTCGCTGCTTCACCGAAGTGTTGGGAGAGGTAACTGGAATCTCCCGGCAACAAGACTAGTGCCTCCAAGCTCAATCCAGCGATTTCCCAGTAATTCCTGGGGTAGACTGGTGCTACATACTAAGTTCCATATGTGAGAAGGTAGCTGAACGCCTTGTCCAAAATCATCTTACTGCTGAGAGTTGAGCTCACCCTCAGTCCCTCACAGTTCCACACTGCCTGCAGAGTGAGTTTCGCACGTCTTCACCAGAGACGTTTGCCAGAGGCTTCTGAGACGCAAGTTAACAATGCAGACCTGGAGGGTATCTCCAGGTGCAGTAGAGTGGTAATCTGGGAACCTCCTTACTCAGAATACTGCTACCTTCACACTGTCATAAGAATGCAGCTAGTTGAGAGCTGGCTTCAAGGCATGCTTCCCTGTGAGAGCTGAGGACAGGGCAGGACCCTCCCGCATCCTGCCTGACTGTAGACTTACCTGCTAACCTCCTTCTGTTAGTGGCTGGGATAGTTTGTGGGAAAAGCATGTGTAAGCATTGGGCCTGAACTCCCGTGTATCTGAGTTGAATAGAGCGATTTCCAAAGTCCTTCTTCAATAGGAGTGTAGCTAGGTTCCAACTCCCATGTCCGAGTGGGTAGCAGACATCTGCCACCCATGCATACACACTTCTGACAGTTGAGCTTATGGCCTGTAACCCAACATCCTGCCTGCCGCTACCTTTCGCTTCCAAAATGCCTAGGCTCGCTGCTTGACGCAAGTGTTGGGAGAGGTAACTGGAATCTCCCGGCACACAAGACGAGTGCCTCCAAGCTCAATCAAGCGATTTCCTAGTAATTCCTGGGGTAGACTGGTGCTACATACTAAGTTCCATACGTGAGTAGGTAGTTGAACGCCTTGTCCAAAAACATCTTACTTCTGAGAGTTGAGCTCACCCTCAGTCCCTCACAGTTCCACACTGCCTGCAGAGTGAGTTTCAAAGGTCTTCACCAGAGACGTTTGCCACAGGCTTCTGAGACGCAAGTTAACAATGCAGACCTGGAGGGTATCTCCAGGTGCAGTAGAGTGGTAATCTTGGAACCTCCTGACTCAGAATACTGCTACCTTCACACTGCCATAAGAATGCAGCTAGTTGAGAGCTGGCTTCTAGGCATGCTTCCCTGGGAGTGCTGAGGACATGGCAGAACCCACCCGCATCCTGCCTGACTGTAGGCGCAGCTGCTAACATCCTAATGTTAGTGGCTGAGAGAGGTTGCGGGAAAAGCATGTGTACGCATTGGGCCTGAACTCCTGTGTATCTGAGTTGAATACAGCGATTTTCAAAGGCCTACTTCAATCAGACTGTAGCTAGGTTCCAACTCCCATGTCAGAGTGGGTAGCAGACATCTGCCTCCCATGCATACACACTTCTGAGAGTTGAGCTGATGGCCTGTACCTCCACATCCAGCCTGCTGGTACTCTTCGCTTCTAAAAGGCCTAGGCTCGCTGTTTGACGGAAGTGTTGGGAGAGGTAACTGGAATCTCCCGGCACACAACACTCGTGCGTCCAAGCTCAATCCAGCGATTTGCTTGTAATTCCTTTGGTAGACTGGTGCTACATACTAAGTTCCATAAGTGAGAAGGAAGGTGAACGCCTTGTCCAAAAGCATCTTACTTCTGAGAGTTGAGCTCACCCTCAGTCCCTCACAGTTCCACACTGCCTGCAGAGTGAGTTTCGCAGGTCTTCACCACAGACTTTTGCCAGAGGCTTCTGAGACGCAAGTTAACAATGCAGACCTGGAGGGTATCTCCAGGTGCAGTAGAGTGGTAATCTTGGAACCTCCTGACTCAGAATACTGCTACCTTCACACTGCCATAAGAATGCAGCTAGTTGAGAGCTGGCTTCTAGGCATGCTTCCCTGTGAGAGCTGAGGACAGGGCAGAACCCTCCCGCATCCTGCCTGACTGTAGACGTACCTGCTAACCTCCTTATGTTAGTGGCTGGGATAGGTTGTGGGAAAAGCATGTGTAAGCATTGGGCCTGAACTCCCGAGTATCTGAGTTGAATACAGCGATTTCCAACATCCTTCTTCAATAGGAGTGTAGCTAGGTTCCAACTCCCATGTCCGAGTGGGTAGCAGACATCTGCCTCCCATGCATACACACTTCTGAGAGTTGAGCTTATGGCCTGTAACCCTACATCGTGCCTGCCGCTACCTTTCGCTTCCAAAAGGCCTAGGCTCGCTGCTTGACGCAAGTGTTGGAGAGGTAATTGGAATCTCCCGGCACACAAGACGAGTGCCTCCAAGCTCAATCAAGCGATTTCCTAGTAATTCCTGGGGTAGACTGGTGCTACATACTAAGTTCCAGACGTGAGTAGGTAGTTGAACGCCTTGTCCAAAAACATCTTACTTCTGAGAGTTGAGCTGACCCTCAGTCCCTCACAGTTCCACACTGCCTGCAGAGTGAGTTTCGCACGTCTTCACCAGAGACGTTTGCCAGAGGCCTCTGAGACGCAAGTTAACAATGCAGACCTGGAGGGTATCTCCAGGTGCAGTAGAGTGGTAATCTGGGAACCTCCTGTCTCAGAATACTGCTACCTTGACCCTGCCATAAGTATGCAGCTAGTTGACCGCTGGCTTCAAGACATGCTTCCCTGTGAGAGCTAAGGACAGGGCACAACCCTCCCGCATCCTGCTTGACTGTAGAAGGAGCTGCTAACGTCCTCATGTTAGTGGCAGGGAAAGGTTTTGAGAAATGCATGTGGAATCGTTGTGCCTGAACCCACGTGTATCTGAGTTGAATACAGCGATTTCCAAAGTCCTTTTTCATCAGAGTGTAGTAGGTTCCCACTCGCATGTACGAGTGGGTAGCAGACATCTGCCTCCCATGCATACACACTTTTGAGAGTTGAGCTTATGGCCTGTATCCCTACCTCCTGCCTGCAGCTAGCTTTCGCTTCCAAAAGGCCTAGGCTCGCTGCTTCACCGAAGTGTTGGGAGAGGTAACTGGAATCTCCCGGCAACAAGACTAGTGCCTCCAAGCTCAATCCAGCGATTTCCCAGTAATTCCTGGGGTAGACTGGTGCTACATACTAAGTTCCATATGTGAGAAGGTAGCTGAACGCCTTGTCCAAAATCATCTTACTGCTGAGAGTTGAGCTCACCCTCAGTCCCTCACAGTTCCACACTGCCTGCAGAGTGAGTTTCGCACGTCTTCACCAGAGACGTTTGCCAGAGGCTTCTGAGACGCAAGTTAACAATGCAGACCTGGAGGGTATCTCCAGGTGCAGTAGAGTGGTAATCTGGGAACCTCCTGACTCAGAATACTGCTACCTTCACACTGTCATAAGAATGCAGCTAGTTGAGAGCTGGCTTCAAGGCATGCTTCCCTGTGAGAGCTGAGGACAGGGCAGGACCCTCCCGCATCCTGCCTGACTGTAGACTTACCTGCTAACCTCCTTCTGTTAGTGGCTGGGATAGTTTGTGGGAAAAGCATGTGTAAGCATTGGGCCTGAACTCCCGTGTATCTGAGTTGAATAGAGCGATTTCCAAAGTCCTTCTTCAATAGGAGTGTAGCTAGGTTCCAACTCCCATGTCCGAGTGGGTAGCAGACATCTGCCACCCATGCATACACACTTCTGACAGTTGAGCTTATGGCCTGTAACCCAACATCCTGCCTGCCGCTACCTTTCGCTTCCAAAATGCCTAGGCTCGCTGCTTGACGCAAGTGTTGGGAGAGGTAACTGGAATCTCCCGGCACACAAGACGAGTGCCTCCAAGCTCAATCAAGCGATTTCCTAGTAATTCCTGGGGTAGACTGGTGCTACATACTAAGTTCCATACGTGAGTAGGTAGTTGAACGCCTTGTCCAAAAACATCTTACTTCTGAGAGTTGAGCTCACCCTCAGTCCCTCACAGTTCCACACTGCCTGCAGAGTGAGTTTCGGACGTCTTCACCAGAGACGTTTGCCAGAGGCTTCTGAGACGCATGTTAACAATGCAGACCTGGAGGGTATCTCCAGGTGCAGTAGAGTGGTAATCTGGGAACCTCCTTACTCAGAATACTGCTACCTTCACACTGCCATAAGAATGCAGCTAGTTGAGAGCTGGCTCTAGGCATGCTTCCCTGGGAGTGCTGAGGACAGGGCAGAACCCACCCGCATCCTGCCTCACTGTAGGCGCAGCTGCTAACATCCTAATGTTAGTGGCTGAGAGAGGTTGCGGGAAAAGCATGTTTAAGCATTGGGCCTGAACTCCTGTGTATCTGAGTTGAATACAGCGATTTCCAATGGCCTTCTTCAATCAGAGTGTAGCTAGTTTCCAACTCCCATGTCAGAGTGGGTAGCAGACATCTGTCTCCCATGCATACACACTTCTGAGAGTTGAGCTGATGGCCTGTACCTCCACATCCAGCCTGCTGGTACCCTTCGCTTCTAAAAGGCCTAGGCTCGCTGTTTGACGGAAGTGTTGGGAGAGGTAACTGGAATCTCCCGGCACACAACACTCGTGCGTCCAAGCTCAATCCAGCGATTTGCTTGTAATTCCTTTGGTAGACTGGTGCTACATACTAAGTTCCATAAGTGAGAAGGAAGGTGAACGCCTTGTCCAAAAGCATCTTACTTCTGAGAGTTGAGCTCACCCTCAGTCCCTCACAGTTCCACACTGCCTGCAGAGTGAGTTTCGCAGGTCTTCACCACAGACTTTTGCCAGAGGCTTCTGAGACGCAAGTTAACAATGCAGACCTGGAGGGTATCTCCAGGTGCAGTAGAGTGGTAATCTTGGAACCTCCTGACTCAGAATACTGCTACCTTCACACTGCCATAAGAATGCAGCTAGTTGAGAGCTGGCTTCTAGGCATGCTTCCCTGGGAGTGCTGAGGACAGGGCAGAACCCTCCCGCATCCTGCCTGACTGTAGGCGTAGTTGCTAGCATCCTAAACTTAGTGGCTGAGAGAGGTTGCGGGAAAAGCATGTGTAAGCATTGGGCCTGAACTCCTGTGTAACTGAGTTGAATACAGCGATTTCCAATGGCCTTCTTCAATCAGAGTGTAGCTAGGTTCCAACTCCCATGTCAGAATGGGGAGCAGACATCTGCCTCCCATGCATACACACTTCTGAGAGTTGAGCTTATGGCCTGTACATCTCCATCCACCCTGCTGGTACCCTTCGCTTCTAAAAGGCCTAGGCTCGCTGTTTGACGGAAGTGTTGGGAGAGGTAATTGGAATCTCCCGGCACACAAGACTAGTGCCTCCAAGCTCATTCCAGCGATTGCCTAGTAATTCCTGGGGTAGACAGGTGCTAGATACTAAGTTCCATACGTGAGAAGGTAGCTGAACGCCTTGTCCAAAAGCATCTTACTTCTGAGAGTTGAGCTCACCCTCAGTCCCTCACAGTTACACACTGCCTGCAGAGTGAGTTTCGCAGGTCTTCACCAGAGACGTTTGCCACAGGCTTCTGAGACGCAAGTTAACAATGCAGACCTGGAGGGTATCTCCAGGTGCAGTAGAGTGGTAATCTCGGAACCGCCTTACTCAGAATACTGCTACCTTCACACTGTCATAAGAATGCAGCTAGTTGAGAGCTGGCTTCTAGGCATGCTTCCCTGTGAGAGCTGAGGACAGGGCAGAACCCTCCCGCATCCTGCCTGACTGTAGACGTACCTGCTAACCTCCTTATGTTAGTGGCTGGGATAGGTTGTGGGAAAAGCATGTGTAAGCATTGGGCCTGAACTCCCGAGTACCTGAGTTGAATACAGCGATTTCCAACATCCTTCTTCAATAGGAGTGTAGCTAGGTTCCAACTCCCATGTCCGAGTGGGTAGCAGACATCTGCCTCCCATGCATACACACTTCTGAGAGTTGAGCTTATGGCCTGTAACCCTACATCGTGCCTGCCGCTACCTTTCGCTTCCAAAAGGCCTAGGCTCGCTGCTTGACGCAAGTGTTGAAGAGGTAATTGGAATCTCCCGGCACACAAGACGAGTGCCTCCAAGCTCAATCAAGCGATTTCCTAGTAATTCCTGGGGTAGACTGGTGCTACATACTAAGTTCCAGACGTGAGTAGGTAGTTGAACGCCTTGTCCAAAAACATCTTACTTCTGAGAGTTGAGCTGACCCTCAGTCCCTCACAGTTCCACACTGCCTGCAGAGTGAGTTTCGCACGTCTTCACCAGAGACGTTTGCCAGAGGCCTCTGAGACGCAAGTTAACAATGCAGACCTGGAGGGTATCTCCAGGTGCAGTAGAGTGGTAATCTGGGAACCTCCTGTCTCAGAATACTGCTACCTTGACCCTGCCATAAGTATGCAGCTAGTTGACCGCTGGCTTCAAGACATGCTTCCCTGTGAGAGCTAAGGACAGGACACAACCCTCCCGCATCCTGCTTGACTGTAGAAGGAGCTGCTAACGTCCTCATGTTAGTGGCAGGGAAAGGTTTTGAGAAATGCATGTGGAATCGTTGTGCCTGAACCCACGTGTATCTGAGTTGAATACAGCGATTTCCAAAGTCCTTTTTCATCAGAGTGTAGTAGGTTCCCACTCGCATGTACGAGTGGGTAGCAGACATCTGCCTCCCATGCATACACACTTTTGAGAGTTGAGCTTATGGCCTGTATCCCTACCTCCTGCCTGCAGCTAGCTTTCGCTTCCAAAAGGCCTAGGCTCGCTGCTTCACCGAAGTGTTGGGAGAGGAAACTGGAATCTCCCGGCAACAAGACTAGTGCCTCCAAGCTCAATCCAGCGATTTCCCAGTAATTCCTGGGGTAGACAGGTGCTACATACTAAGTTCCATATGTGAGAAGGTAGCTGAACGCCTTGTCCAAAATCATCTTACTGCTGAGAGTTGAGCTCACCCTCAGTCCCTCACAGTTCCACACTGCCTGCAGAGTGAGTTTCGCACGTCTTCACCAGAGACGTTTGCCAGAGGCTTCTGAGACGCAAGTTAACAATGCAGACCTGGAGGGTATCTCCAGGTGCAGTAGAGTCGTAATCTGGGAACCTCCTGACTCAGAATACTGCTACCTTCACACTGTCATAAGAATGCAGCTAGTTGAGAGCTGGCTTCAAGGCATGCTTCCCTGTGAGAGCTGAGGACAGGGCAGGACCCTCCCGCATCCTGCCTGACTGTAGACTTACCTGCTAACCTCCTTCTGTTAGTGGCTGGGATAGTTTGTGGGAAAAGCATGTGTAAGCATTGGGCCCGAACTCCCGTGTATCTGATTTGAATAGAGCGATTTCCAAAGTCCTTCTTCAATAGGAGTGTAGCTAGGTTCCAACTCCCATGTCCGAGTGGGTAGCAGACATCTGCCACCCATGCATACACACTTCTGAGAGTTGAGCTTATGGCCTGTAACCCAACATCCTGCCTGCCGCTACCTTTCGCTTCCAAAATGCCTAGGCTCGCTGCTTGACGCAAGTGTTGGGAGAGGTAACTGGAATCTCCCGGCACACAAGACGAGTGCCTCCAAGCTCAATCAAGCGATTTCCTAGTAATTCCTGGGGTAGACTGGTGCTACATACTAAGTTCCATTCGTGAGTAGGTAGTTGAACGCCTTGTCCAAAAACATCTTACTTCTGAGAGTTGAGCTCACCCTCAGTCCCTCACAGTTCCACACTGCCTGCAGAGTGAGTTTCGGACGTCTTCACCAGAGACGTTTGCCAGAGGCTTCTGAGACGCAAGTTAACAATGCAGACCTGGAGGGTATCTCCAGGTGCAGTAGAGTGGTAATCTGGGAACCTCCTTACTCAGAATACTGCTACCTTCACACTGCCATAAGAATGCAGCTAGTTGAGAGCTGGCTTCTAGGCATGCTTCCCTGGGAGTGCTGAGGACAGGGCAGAACCCACCCGCATCCTGCCTCACTGTAGGCGCAGCTGCTAACATCCTAATGTTAGTGGCTGAGAGAGGTTGCGGGAAAAGCATGTTTAAGCATTGGGCCTGAACTCCTGTGTATCTGAGTTGAATACAGCGATTTCCAATGGCCTTCTTCAATCAGAGTGTAGCTAGTTTCCAACTCCCATGTCAGAGTGGGTAGCAGACATCTGTCTCCCCTGCATACACACTTCTGAGAGTTGAGCTTAAGGCCTGTACCTCCCCATCCAGCCTGCTGGTTCCTTTCACTTCTAAAAGGCCTAGGCTCGCTGTTTGACGGAAGTGTTGGGAGAGGTAATTGGAATCTCCCGGCACACAAGACTAGGGCCTCCAAGCTCATTCCAGCGATTGCCTAGTAATTCGTGTGGTAGACTGGTGCTACATACTAAGTTCCATACGTGAGAAGGTAGCTGAACGCCTTGTCCAAAAGCATCTTACTTCTGAGAGTTGAGCTCACCCTCAGTCCCTCACAGTTCCACACTGCCTGCAGAGTTAGTTTCAAAGGTCTTCACCAGAGACGTTTGCCACAGGCTTCTGAGACGCAAGTTAACAATGCAGACCTGGAGGGTATCTCCAGGTGCAGTAGAGTGGTAATCTTGGAACCTCCTGACTCAGAATACTGCTACCTTCACACTGCCATAAGAATGCAGCTAGTTGAGAGCTGGCTTCTAGGCATGCTTCCCTGGGAGTGCTGAGGACATGGCAGAACCCACCCGCATCCTGCCTGACTGTAGGCGCAGCTGCTAACATCCTAATGTTAGTGGCTGAGAGAGGTTGCGGGAAAAGCATGTGTACGCATTGGGCCTGAACTCCTGTGTATCTGAGTTGAATACAGCGATTTTCAAAGGCCTACTTCAATCAGACTGTAGCTAGGTTCCAACTCCCATGTCAGAGTGGGTAGCAGACATCTGCCTCCCATGCATACACACTTCTGAGAGTTGAGCTGATGGCCTGTACCTCCACATCCAGCCTGCTGGTACCCTTCGCTTCTAAAAGGCCTAGGCTCGCTGTTTGACGGAAGTGTTGGGAGAGGTAACTGGAATCTCCCGGCACACAACACTCGTGCGTCCAAGCTCAATCCAGCGATTTGCTTGTAATTCCTTTGGTAGACTGGTGCTACATACTAAGTTCCATAAGTGAGAAGGAAGGTGAACGCCTTGTCCAAAAGCATCTTACTTCTGAGAGTTGAGCTCACCCTCAGTCCCTCACAGTTCCACACTGCCTGCAGAGTGAGTTTCGCAGGTCTTCACCACAGACTTTTGCCAGAGGCTTCTGAGACGCAAGTTAACAATGCAGACCTGGAGGGTATCTCCAGGTGCAGTAGAGTGGTAATCTTGGAACCTCCTGACTCAGAATACTGCTACCTTCACACTGCCATAAGAATGCAGCTAGTTGAGAGCTGGCTTCTAGGCATGCTTCCCTGGGAGTGCTGAGGACAAGGCAGAACCCTCCCGCATCCTGCCTGACTGTAGGCGTAGTTGCTAGCATCCTAAACTTAGTGGCTGAGAGAGGTTGCGGGAAAAGCATGTGTAAGCATTGGGCCTGAACTCCTGTGTAACTGAGTTGAATACAGCGATTTCCAATGGCCTTCTTCAATCAGAGTGTAGCTAGGTTCCAACTCCCATGTCAGAATGGGGAGCAGACATCTGCCTCCCATGCATGCACACTTCTGAGAGTTGAGCTTATGGCCTGTACATCTCCATCCACCCTGCTGGTACCCTTCGCTTCTAAAAGGCCTAGGCTCGCTGTTTGACGGAAGTGTTGGGAGAGGTAATTGGAATCTCCCGGCACACAAGACTAGTGCCTCCAAGCTCATTCCAGCGATTGCCTAGTAATTCCTGGGGTAGACAGGTGCTACATACTAAGTTCCATACGTGAGAAGGTAGCTGAACGCCTTGTCCAAAAGCATCTTACTTCTGAGAGTTGAGCTCACCCTCAGTCCCTCACAGTTCCACACTGCCTGCAGAGTGAGTTTCGCAGGTCTTCACCAGAGACGTTTGCCACAGGCTTCTGAGACGCAAGTTAACAATGCAGACCTGGAGGGTATCTCCAGGTGCAGTAGAGTGGTAATCTCGGAACCGCCTTACTCAGAATACTGCTACCTTCACACTGTCATAAGAATGCAGCTAGTTGAGAGCTGGCTTCTAGGCATGCTTCCCTGTGAGAGCTGAGGACAGGGCAGAACCCTCCCGCATCCTGCCTGACTGTAGACGTACCTGCTAACCTCCTTATGTTAGTGGCTGGGATAGGTTGTGGGAAAAGCATGTGTAAGCATTGGGCCTGAACTCCCGAGTATCTGAGTTGAATACAGCGATTTCCAACATCCTTCTTCAATAGGAGTGTAGCTAGGTTCCAACTCCCATGTCCGAGTGGGTAGCAGACATCTGCCTCCCATGCATACACACTTCTGAGAGTTGAGCTTATGGCCTGTAACCCTACATCGTGCCTGCCGCTACCTTTCGCTTCCAAAAGGCCTAGGCTCGCTGCTTGACGCAAGTGTTGGAGAGGTAATTGGAATCTCCCGGCACACAAGACGAGTGCCTCCAAGCTCAATCAAGCGATTTCCTAGTAATTCCTGGGGTAGACTGGTGCTACATACTAAGTTCCAGACGTGAGTAGGTAGTTGAACGCCTTGTCCAAAAACATCTTACTTCTGAGAGTTGAGCTGACCCTCAGTCCCTCACAGTTCCACACTGCCTGCAGAGTGAGTTTCGCACGTCTTCACCAGAGACGTTTGCCAGAGGCCTCTGAGACGCAAGTTAACAATGCAGACCTGGAGGGTATCTCCAGGTGCAGTAGAGTGGTAATCTGGGAACCTCCTGTCTCAGAATACTGCTACCTTGACCCTGCCATAAGTATGCAGCTAGTTGACCGCTGGCTTCAAGACATGCTTCCCTGTGAGAGCTAAGGACAGGGCACAACCCTCCCGCATCCTGCTTGACTGTAGAAGGAGCTGCTAACGTCCTCATGTTAGTGGCAGGGAAAGGTTTTGAGAAATGCATGTGGAATCGTTGTGCCTGAACCCACGTGTATCTGAGTTGAATACAGCGATTTCCAAAGTCCTTTTTCATCAGAGTGTAGTAGGTTCCCACTCGCATGTACGAGTGGGTAGCAGACATCTGCCTCCCATGCATACACACTTTTGAGAGTTGAGCTTATGGCCTGTATCCCTACCTCCTGCCTGCAGCTAGCTTTCGCTTCCAAAAGGCCTAGGCTCGCTGCTTCACCGAAGTGTTGGGAGAGGTAACTGGAATCTCCCGGCAACAAGACTAGTGCCTCCAAGCTCAATCCAGCGATTTCCCAGTAATTCCTGGGGTAGACTGGTGCTACATACTAAGTTCCATATGTGAGAAGGTAGCTGAACGCCTTGTCCAAAATCATCTTACTGCTGAGAGTTGAGCTGACCCTCAGTCCCTCACAGTTCCACACTGCCTGCAGAGTGAGTTTCGCACGTCTTCACCAGAGACGTTTGCCAGAGGCTTCTGAGACGCAAGTTAACAATGCAGACCTGGAGGGTATCTCCAGGTGCAGTAGAGTGGTAATCTGGGAACATCCTTACTCAGAATACTGCTACCTTCACACTGTCATAAGAATGCAGCTAGTTGAGAGCTGGCTTCAAGGCATGCTTCCCTGTGAGAGCTGAGGACAGGGCAGGACCCTCCCGCATCCTGCCTGACTGTAGACTTACTTGCTAACCTCCTTCTGTTAGTGGCTGGGATAGTTTGTGGGAAAAGCATGTGTAAGCATTGGGCCCGAACTCCCGTGTATCTGATTTGAATAGAGCGATTTCCAAAGTCCTTCTTCAATAGGAGTGTAGCTAGGTTCCAACTCCCATGTCCGAGTGGGTAGCAGACATCTGCCACCCATGCATACACACTTCTGAGAGTTGAGCTTATGGCCTGTAACCCAACATCCTGCCTGCCGCTACCTTTCGCTTCCAAAATGCCTAGGCTCGCTGCTTGACGCAAGTGTTGGGAGAGGTAACTGGAATCTCCCGGCACACAAGACGAGTGCCTCCAAGCTCAATCAAGCGATTTCCTAGTAATTCCTGGGGTAGACTGGTGCTACATACTAAGTTCCATACGTGAGTAGGTAGTTGAACGCCTTGTCCAAAAACATCTTACTTCTGAGAGTTGAGCTCACCCTCAGTCCCTCACAGTTCCACACTGCCTGCAGAGTGAGTTTCGGACGTCTTCACCAGAGACGTTTGCCAGAGGCTTCTGAGACGCAAGTTAACAATGCAGACCTGGAGGGTATCTCCAGGTGCAGTAGAGTGGTAATCTGGGAACCTCCTTACTCAGAATACTGCTACCTTCACACTGCCATAAGAATGCAGCTAGTTGTGAGCTGGCTCTAGGCATGCTTCCCTGGGAGTGCTGAGGACAGGGCAGAACCCACCCGCATCCTGCCTCACTGTAGGCGCAGCTGCTAACATCCTAATGTTAGTGGCTGAGAGAGGTTGCGGGAAAAGCATGTTTAAGCATTGGGCCTGAACTCCTGTGTATCTGAGTTGAATACAGCGATTTCCAATGGCCTTCTTCAATCAGAGTGTAGCTAGTTTCCAACTCCCATGTCAGAGTGGGTAGCAGACATCTGTCTCCCCTGCATACACACTTCTGAGAGTTGAGCTTAAGGCCTGTACCTCCCCATCCAGCCTGCTGGTTCCTTTCACTTCTAAAAGGCCTACGCTCGCTGTTTGACGGAAGTGTTGGGAGAGGTAATTGGAATCTCCCGGCACACAAGACTAGGGCCTCCAAGCTCATTCCAGCGATTGCCTAGTAATTCGTGTGGTAGACTGGTGCTACATACTAAGTTCCATACGTGAGAAGGTAGCTGAACGCCTTGTCCAAAAGCATCTTACTTCTGAGAGTTGAGCTCACCCTCAGTCCCTCACAGTTCCACACTGCCTGCAGAGTTAGTTTCAAAGGTCTTCACCAGAGACGTTTGCCACAGGCTTCTGAGACGCAAGTTAACAATGCAGACCTGGAGGGTATCTCCAGGTGCAGTAGAGTGGTAATCTTGGAACCTCCTGACTCAGAATACTGCTACCTTCACACTGCCATAAGAATGCAGCTAGTTGAGAGCTGGCTTCTAGGCATGCTTCCCTGGGAGTGCTCAGGACATGGCAGAACCCACCCGCATCCTGCCTGACTGTAGGCGCAGCTGCTAACATCCTAATGTTAGTGGCTGAGAGAGGTTGCGGGAAAAGCATGTGTACGCATTGGGCCTGAACTCCTGTGTATCTGAGTTGAATACAGCGATTTTCAAAGGCCTACTTCAATCAGACTGTAGCTAGGTTCCAACTCCCATGTCAGAGTGGGTAGCAGACATCTGCCTCCCATGCATACACACTTCTGAGAGTTGAGCTGATGGCCTGTACCTCCACATCCAGCCTGCTGGTACCCTTCGCTTCTAAAAGGCCTAGGCTCGCTGTTTGACGGAAGTGTTGGGAGAGGTAACTGGAATCTCCCGGCACACAACACTCGTGCGTCCAAGCTCAATCCAGCGATTTGCTTGTAATTCCTTTGGTAGACTGGTGCTACATACTAAGTTCCATAAGTGAGAAGGAAGGTGAACGCCTTGTCCAAAAGCATCTTACTTCTGAGAGTTGAGCTCACCCTCAGTCCCTCACAGTTCCACACTGCCTGCAGAGTGAGTTTCGCAGGTCTTCACCACAGACTTTTGCCAGAGGCTTCTGAGACGCAAGTTAACAATGCAGACCTGGAGGGTATCTCCAGGTGCAGTAGAGTGGTAATCTTGGAACCTCCTGACTCAGAATACTGCTACCTTCACACTGCCATAAGAATGCAGCTAGTTGAGAGCTGGCTTCTAGGCATGCTTCCCTGGGAGTGCTGAGGACAGGGCAGAACCCTCCCGCATCCTGCCTGACTGTAGGCGTAGTTGCTAGCATCCTAAACTTAGTGGCTGAGAGAGGTTGCGGGAAAAGCATGTGTAAGCATTGGGCCTGAACTCCTGTGTAACTGAGTTGAATACAGCGATTTCCAATGGCCTTCTTCAATCAGAGTGTAGCTAGGTTCCAACTCCCATGTCAGAATGGGGAGCAGACATCTGCCTCCCATGCATACACACTTCTGAGAGTTGAGCTTATGGCCTGTACATCTCCATCCACCCTGCTGGTACCCTTCGCTTCTAAAAGGCCTAGGCTCGCTGTTTGACGGAAGTGTTGGGAGAGGTAATTGGAATCTCCCGGCACACAAGACTAGTGCCTCCAAGCTCATTCCAGCGATTGCCTAGTAATTCCTGGGGTAGACAGGTGCTACATACTAAGTTCCATACGTGAGAAGGTAGCTGAACGCCTTGTCCAAAAGCATCTTACTTCTGAGAGTTGAGCTCACCCTCAGTCCCTCACAGTTACACACTGCCTGCAGAGTGAGTTTCGCAGGTCTTCACCAGAGACGTTTGCCACAGGCTTCTGAGACGCAAGTTAACAATGCAGACCTGGAGGGTATCTCCAGGTGCAGTAGAGTGGTAATCTCGGAACCGCCTTACTCAGAATACTGCTACCTTCACACTGTCATAAGAATGCAGCTAGTTGAGAGCTGGCTTCTAGGCATGCTTCCCTGTGAGAGCTGAGGACAGGGCAGAACCCTCCCGCATCCTGCCTGACTGTAGACGTACCTGCTAACCTCCTTATGTTAGTGGCTGGGATAGGTTGTGGGAAAAGCATGTGTAAGCATTGGGCCTGAACTCCCGAGTATCTGAGTTGAATACAGCGATTTCCAACATCCTTCTTCAATAGGAGTGTAGCTAGGTTCCAACTCCCATGTCCGAGTGGGTAGCAGACATCTGCCTCCCATGCATACACACTTCTGAGAGTTGAGCTTATGGCCTGTAACCCTACATCGTGCCTGCCGCTACCTTTCGCTTCCAAAAGGCCTAGGCTCGCTGCTTGACGCAAGTGTTGGAGAGGTAATTGGAATCTCCCGGCACACAAGACGAGTGCCTCCAAGCTCAATCAAGCGATTTCCTAGTAATTCCTGGGGTAGACTGGTGCTACATACTAAGTTCCAGACGTGAGTAGGTAGTTGAACGCCTTGTCCAAAAACATCTTACTTCTGAGAGTTGAGCTGACCCTCAGTCCCTCACAGTTCCACACTGCCTGCAGAGTGAGTTTCGCACGTCTTCACCAGAGACGTTTGCCAGAGGCCTCTGAGACGCAAGTTAACAATGCAGACCTGGAGGGTATCTCCAGGTGCAGTAGAGTGGTAATCTGGGAACCTCCTGTCTCAGAATACTGCTACCTTGACCCTGCCATAAGTATGCAGCTAGTTGACCGCTGGCTTCAAGACATGCTTCCCTGTGAGAGCTAAGGACAGGGCACAACCCTCCCGCATCCTGCTTGACTCTAGAAGGAGCTGCTAACGTCCTCATGTTAGTGGCAGGGAAAGGTTTTGAGAAATGCATGTGGAATCGTTGTGCCTGAACCCACGTGTATCTGAGTTGAATACAGCGATTTCCAAAGTCCTTTTTCATCAGAGTGTAGTAGGTTCCCACTCGCATGTACGAGTGGGTAGCAGACATCTGCCTCCCATGCATACACACTTTTGAGAGTTGAGCTTATGGCCTGTATCCCTACCTCCTGCCTGCAGCTAGCTTTCGCTTCCAAAAGGCCTAGGCTCGCTGCTTCACCGAAGTGTTGGGAGAGGTAACTGGAATCTCCCGGCAACAAGACTAGTGCCTCCAAGCTCAATCCAGCGATTTCCCAGTAATTCCTGGGGTAGACTGGTGCTACATACTAAGTTCCATATGTGAGAAGGTAGCTGAACGCCTTGTCCAAAATCATCTTACTGCTGAGAGTTGAGCTCACCCTCAGTCCCTCACAGTTCCACACTGCCTGCAGAGTGAGTTTCGCACGTCTTCACCAGAGACGTTTGCCAGAGGCTTCTGAGACGCAAGTTAACAATGCAGACCTGGAGGGTATCTCCAGGTGCAGTAGAGTGGTAATCTGGGAACCTCCTGACTCAGAATACTGCTACCTTCACATTGTCATAAGAATGCAGCTAGTTGAGAGCTGGCTTCAAGGCATGCTTCCCTGTGAGAGCTGAGGACAGGGCAGGACCCTCCCGCATCCTGCCTGACTGTAGACTTACCTGCTAACCTCCTTCTGTTAGTGGCTGGGATAGTTTGTGGGAAAAGCATGTGTAAGCATTGGGCCTGAACTCCCGTGTATCTGAGTTGAATAGAGCGATTTCCAAAGTCCTTCTTCAATAGGAGTGTAGCTAGGTTCCAACTCCCATGTCCGAGTGGGTAGCAGACATCTGCCACCCATGCATACACACTTCTGAGAGTTGAGCTTATGGCCTGTAACCCAACATCCTGCCTGGCGCCACCTTTCGCTTCCAAAATGCCTAGGCTCCCTGCTTGACGCAAGTGTTGGGAGAGGTAACTGGAATCTCCCGGCACACAAGACGAGTGCCTCCAAGCTCAATCAAGCGATTTCCTAGTAATTCCTGGGGTAGACTGGTGCTACATACTAAGTTCCATACGTGAGTAGGTAGTTGAACGCCTTGTCCAAAAACATCTTACTTCTGAGAGTTGAGCTCACCCTCAGTCCCTCACAGTTCCACACTGCCTGCAGAGTGAGTTTCGGACGTCTTCACCAGAGACGTTTGCCAGAGGCTTCTGAGACGCAAGTTAACAATGCAGACCTGGAGGGTATCTCCAGGTGCAGTAGAGTGGTAATCTGGGAACCTCCTTACTCAGAATACTGCTACCTTCACACTGCCATAAGAATGCAGCTAGTTGAGAGCTGGCTTCTAGGCATGCTTCCCTGGGAGTGCTGAGGACAGGGCAGAACCCACCCGCATCCTGCCTCACTGTAGGCGCAGCTGCTAACATCCTAATGTTAGTGGCTGAGAGAGGTTGCGGGAAAAGCATGTTTAAGCATTGGGCCTGAACTCCTGTGTATCTGAGTTGAATACAGCGATTTCCAATGGCCTTCTTCAATCAGAGTGTAGCTAGTTTCCAACTCCCATGTCAGAGTGGGTAGCAGACATCTGTCTCCCCTGCATACACACTTCTGAGAGTTGAGCTTAAGGCCTGTACCTCCCCATCCAGCCTGCTGGTTCCTTTCACTTCTAAAAGGCCTAGGCTCGCTGTTTGACGGAAGTGTTGGGAGAGGTAATTGGAATCTCCCGGCACACAAGACTAGGGCCTCCAAGCTCATTCCAGCGATTGCCTAGTAATTCGTGTGGTAGACTGGTGCTACATACTAAGTTCCATACGTGAGAAGGTAGCTGAACGCCTTGTCCAAAAGCATCTTACTTCTGAGAGTTGAGCTCACCCTCAGTCCCTCACAGTTCCACACTGCCTGCAGAGTTAGTTTCAAAGGTCTTCACCAGAGACGTTTGCCACAGGCTTCTGAGACGCAAGTTAACAATGCAGACCTGGAGGGTATCTCCAGGTGCAGTAGAGTGGTAATCTGGGAACCTCCTGACTCAGAATACTGCTACCTTCACACTGCCATAAGAATGCAGCTAGTTGAGAGCTGGCTTCTAGGCATGCTTCCCTGGGAGTGCTGAGGACATGGCAGAACCCACCCGCATCCTGCCTGACTGTAGGCGCAGCTGCTAACATCCTAATGTTAGTGGCTGAGAGAGGTTGCGGGAAAAGCATGTGTACGCATTGGGCCTGAACTCCTGTGTATCTGAGTTGAATACAGCGATTTTCAAAGGCCTACTTCAATCAGACTGTAGCTAGGTTCCAACTCCCATGTCAGAGTGGGTAGCAGACATCTGCCTCCCATGCATACACACTTCTGAGAGTTGAGCTGATGGCCTGTACCTCCACATCCAGCCTGCTGGTACCCTTCGCTTCTAAAAGGCCTAGGCTCGCTGTTTGACGGAAGTGTTGGGAGAGGTAACTGGAATCTCCCGGCACACAACACTCGTGCGTCCAAGCTCAATCCAGCGATTTGCTTGTAATTCCTTTGGTAGACTGGTGCTACATACTAAGTTCCATAAGTGAGAAGGAAGGTGAACGCCTTGTCCAAAAGCATCTTACTTCTGAGAGTTGAGCTCACCCTCAGTCCCTCACAGTTCCACACTGCCTGCAGAGTGAGTTTCGCAGGTCTTCACCACAGACTTTTGCCAGAGGCTTCTGAGACGCAAGTTAACAATGCAGACCTGGAGGGTATCTCCAGGTGCAGTAGAGTGGTAATCTTGGAACCTCCTGACTCAGAATACTGCTACCTTCACACTGCCATAAGAATGCAGCTAGTTGAGAGCTGGCTTCTAGGCATGCTTCCCTGGGAGTGCTGAGGACAGGGCAGAACCCTCCCGCATCCTGCCTGACTGTAGGCGTAGTTGCTAGCATCCTAAACTTAGTGGCTGAGAGAGGTTGCGGGAAAAGCATGTGTAAGCATTGGGCCTGAACTCCTGTGTAACTGAGTTGAATACAGCGATTTCCAATGGCCTTCTTCAATCAGAGTGTAGCTAGGTTCCAACTCCCATGTCAGAATGGGGAGCAGACATCTGCCTCCCATGCATACACACTTCTGAGAGTTGAGCTTATGGCCTGTACATCTCCATCCACCCTGCTGGTACCCTTCGCTTCTAAAAGGCCTAGGCTCGCTGTTTGACGGAAGTGTTGGGAGAGGTAATTGGAATCTCCCGGCACACAAGACTAGTGCCTCCAAGCTCATTCCAGCGATTGCCTAGTAATTCCTGGGGTAGACAGGTGCTACATACTAAGTTCCATACGTGAGAAGGTAGCTGAACGCCTTGTCCAAAAGCATCTTACTTCTGAGAGTTGAGCTCACCCTCAGTCCCTCACAGTTACACACTGCCTGCAGAGTGAGTTTCGCAGGTCTTCACCAGAGACGTTTGCCACAGGCTTCTGAGACGCAAGTTAACAATGCAGACCTGGAGGGTATCTCCAGGTGCAGTAGAGTGGTAATCTCGGAACCGCCTTACTCAGAATACTGCTACCTTCACACTGTCATAAGAATGCAGCTAGTTGAGAGCTGGCTTCTAGGCATGCTTCCCTGTGAGAGCTGAGGACAGGGCAGAACCCTCCCGCATCCTGCCTGACTGTAGACGTACCTGCTAACCTCCTTATGTTAGTGGCTGGGATAGGTTGTGGGAAAAGCATGTGTAAGCATTGGGCCTGAACTCCCGAGTATCTGAGTTGAATACAGCGATTTCCAACATCCTTCTTCAATAGGAGTGTAGCTAGGTTCCAACTCCCATGTCCGAGTGGGTAGCAGACATCTGCCTCCCATGCATACACACTTCTGAGAGTTGAGCTTATGGCCTGTAACCCTACATCGTGCCTGCCGCTACCTTTCGCTTCCAAAAGGCCTAGGCTCGCTGCTTGACGCAAGTGTTGGAGAGGTAATTGGAATCTCCCGGCACACAAGACGAGTGCCTCCAAGCTCAATCAAGCGATTTCCTAGTAATTCCTGGGGTAGACTGGTGCTACATACTAAGTTCCAGACGTGAGTAGGTAGTTGAACGCCTTGTCCAAAAACATCTTACTTCTGAGAGTTGAGCTGACCCTCAGTCCCTCACAGTTCCACACTGCCTGCAGAGTGAGTTTCGCACGTCTTCACCAGAGACGTTTGCCAGAGGCCTCTGAGACGCAAGTTAACAATGCAGACCTGGAGGGTATCTCCAGGTGCAGTAGAGTGGTAATCTGGGAACCTCCTGTCTCAGAATACTGCTACCTTGACCCTGCCATAAGTATGCAGCTAGTTGACCGCTGGCTTCAAGACATGCTTCCCTGTGAGAGCTAAGGACAGGGCACAACCCTCCCGCATCCTGCTTGACTGTAGAAGGAGCTGCTAACGTCCTCATGTTAGTGGCAGGGAAAGGTTTTGAGAAATGCATGTGGAATCGTTGTGCCTGAACCCACGTGTATCTGAGTTGAATACAGCGATTTCCAAAGTCCTTTTTCATCAGAGTGTAGTAGGTTCCCACTCGCATGTACGAGTGGGTAGCAGACATCTGCCTCCCATGCATACACACTTTTGAGAGTTGAGCTTATGGCCTGTATCCCTACCTCCTGCCTGCAGCTAGCTTTCGCTTCCAAAAGGCCTAGGCTCGCTGCTTCACCGAAGTGTTGGGAGAGGTAACTGGAATCTCCCGGCAACAAGACTAGTGCCTCCAAGCTCAATCCAGCGATTTCCCAGTAATTCCTGGGGTAGACTGGTGCTACATACTAAGTTCCATATGTGAGAAGGTAGCTGAACGCCTTGTCCAAAATCATCTTACTGCTGAGAGTTGAGCTCACCCTCAGTCCCTCACAGTTCCACACTGCCTGCAGAGTGAGTTTCGCACGTCTTCACCAGAGACGTTTGCCAGAGGCTTCTGAGACGCAAGTTAACAATGCAGACCTGGAGGGTATCTCCAGGTGCAGTAGAGTGGTAATCTGGGAACCTCCTGACTCAGAATACTGCTACCTTCACACTGTCTTAAGAATGCAGCTAGTTGAGAGCTGGCTTCAAGGCATGCTTCCCTGTGAGAGCTGAGGACAGGGCAGGACCCTCCCGCATCCTGCCTGACTGTAGACTTACCTGCTAACCTCCTTCTGTTAGTGGCTGGGATAGTTTGTGGGAAAAGCATGTGTAAGCATTGGGCCTGAACTCCCGTGTATCTGAGTTGAATAGAGCGATTTCCAAAGTCCTTCTTCAATAGGAGTGTAGCTAGGTTCCAACTCCCATGTCCGAGTGGGTAGCAGACATCTGCCACCCATGCATACACACTTCTGACAGTTGAGCTTATGGCCTGTAACCCAACATCCTGCCTGCCGCTACCTTTCGCTTCCAAAATGCCTAGGCTCGCTGCTTGACGCAAGTGTTGGGAGAGGTAACTGGAATCTCCCGGCACACAAGACGAGTGCCTCCAAGCTCAATCAAGCGATTTCCTAGTAATTCCTGGGGTAGACTGGTGCTACATACTAAGTTCCATACGTGAGTAGGTAGTTGAACGCCTTGTCCAAAAACATCTTACTTCTGAGAGTTGAGCTCACCCTCAGTCCCTCACAGTTCCACACTGCCTGCAGAGTGAGTTTCGGACGTCTTCACCAGAGACGTTTGCCAGAGGCTTCTGTGACGCAAGTTAACAATGCAGACCTGGAGGGTATCTCCAGGTGCAGTAGAGTGGTAATCTGGGAACCTCCTTACTCAGAATACTGCTACCTTCACACTGCCATAAGAATGCAGCTAGTTGAGAGCTGGCTTCTAGGCATGCTTCCCTGGGAGTGCTGAGGACAGGGCAGAACCCACCCGCATCCTGCCTCACTGTAGGCGCAGCTGCTAACATCCTAATGTTAGTGGGTGAGAGAGGTTGCGGGAAAAGCATGTTTAAGCATTGGGCCTGAACTCCTGTGTATCTGAGTTGAATACAGCGATTTCCAATGGCCTTCTTCAATCAGAGTGTAGCTAGTTTCCAACTCCCATGTCAGAGTGGGTAGCAGACATCTGTCTCCCCTGCATACACACTTCTGAGAGTTGAGCTTAAGGCCTGTACCTCCCCATCCAGCCTGCTGGTTCCTTTCACTTCTAAAAGGCCTAGGCTCGCTGTTTGACGGAAGTGTTGGGAGAGGTAATTGGAATCTCCCGGCACACAAGACTAGGGCCTCCAAGCTCATTCCAGCGATTGCCTAGTAATTCGTGTGGTAGACTGGTGCTACATACTAAGTTCCATACGTGAGAAGGTAGCTGAACGCCTTGTCCAAAAGCATCTTACTTCTGAGAGTTGAGCTCACCCTCAGTCCCTCACAGTTCCACACTGCCTGCAGAGTTAGTTTCAAAGGTCTTCACCAGAGACGTTTGCCACAGGCTTCTGAGACGCAAGTTAACAATGCAGACCTGGAGGGTATCTCCAGGTGCAGTAGAGTGGTAATCTTGGAACCTCCTGACTCAGAATACTGCTACCTTCACACTGCCATAAGAATGCAGCTAGTTGAGAGCTGGCTTCTAGGCATGCTTCCCTGGGAGTGCTGAGGACATGGCAGAACCCACCCGCATCCTGCCTGACTGTAGGCGCAGCTGCTAACATCCTAATGTTAGTGGCTGAGAGAGGTTGCGGGAAAAGCATGTGTACGCATTGGGCCTGAACTCCTGTGTATCTGAGTTGAATACAGCGATTTTCAAAGGCCTACTTCAATCAGACTGTAGCTAGGTTCCAACTCCCATGTCAGAGTGGGTAGCAGACATCTGCCTCCCATGCATACACACTTCTGAGAGTTGAGCTGATGGCCTGTACCTCCACATCCAGCCTGCTGGTACCCTTCGCTTCTAAAAGGCCTAGGCTCGCTGTTTGACGGAAGTGTTGGGAGAGGTAACTGGAATCTCCCGGCACACAACACTCGTGCGTCCAAGCTCAATCCAGCGATTTGCTTGTAATTCCTTTGGTAGACTGGTGCTACATACTAAGTTCCATAAGTGAGAAGGAAGGTGAACGCCTTGTCCAAAAGCATCTTACTTCTGAGAGTTGAGCTCACCCTCAGTCCCTCACAGTTCCACACTGCCTGCAGAGTGAGTTTCGCAGGTCTTCACCACAGACTTTTGCCAGAGGCTTCTGAGACGCAAGTTAACAATGCAGACCTGGAGGGTATCTCCAGGTGCAGTAGAGTGGTAATCTTGGAACCTCCTGACTCAGAATACTGCTACCTTCACACTGCCATAAGAATGCAGCTAGTTGAGAGCTGGCTTCTAGGCATGCTTCCCTGGGAGTGCTGAGGACAGGGCAGAACCCTCCCGCATCCTGCCTGACTGTAGGCGTAGTTGCTAGCATCCTAAACTTAGTGGCTGAGAGAGGTTGCGGGAAAAGCATGTGTAAGCATTGGGCCTGAACTCCTGTGTAACTGAGTTGAATACAGCGATTTCCAATGGCCTTCTTCAATCAGAGTGTAGCTAGGTTCCAACTCCCATGTCAGAATGGGGAGCAGACATCTGCCTCCCATGCATACACACTTCTGAGAGTTGAGCTTATGGCCTGTACATCTCCATCCACCCTGCTGGTACCCTTCGCTTCTAAAAGGCCTAGGCTCGCTGTTTGACGGAAGTGTTGGGAGAGGTAATTGGAATCTCCCGGCACACAAGACTAGTGCCTCCAAGCTCATTCCAGCGATTGCCTAGTAATTCCTGGGGTAGACAGGTGCTACATACTAAGTTCCATACGTGAGAAGGTAGCTGAACGCCTTGTCCAAAAGCATCTTACTTCTGAGAGTTGAGCTCACCCTCAGTCCCTCACAGTTACACACTGCCTGCAGAGTGAGTTTCGCAGGTCTTCACCAGAGACGTTTGCCACAGGCTTCTGAGACGCAAGTTAACAATGCAGACCTGGAGGGTATCTCCAGGTGCAGTAGAGTGGTAATCTCGGAACCGCCTTACTCAGAATACTGCTGCCTTCACACTGTCATAAGAATGCAGCTAGTTGAGAGCTGGCTTCTAGGCATGCTTCCCTGTGAGAGCTGAGGACAGGGCAGAACCCTCCCGCATCCTGCCTGACTGTAGACGTACCTGCTAACCTCCTTATGTTAGTGGCTGGGATAGGTTGTGGGAAAAGCATGTGTAAGCATTGGGCCTGAACTCCCGAGTATCTGAGTTGAATACAGCGATTTCCAACATCCTTCTTCAATAGGAGTGTAGCTAGGTTCCAACTCCCATGTCCGAGTGGGTAGCAGACATCTGCCTCCCATGCATACACACTTCTGAGAGTTGAGCTTATGGCCTGTAACCCTACATCGTGCCTGCCGCTACCTTTCGCTTCCAAAAGGCCTAGGCTCGCTGCTTGACGCAAGTGTTGGAGAGGTAATTGGAATCTCCCGGCACACAAGACGAGTGCCTCCAAGCTCAATCAAGCGATTTCCTAGTAATTCCTGGGGTAGACTGGTGCTACATACTAAGTTCCAGACGTGAGTAGGTAGTTGAACGCCTTGTCCAAAAACATCTTACTTCTGAGAGTTGAGCTGACCCTCAGTCCCTCACAGTTCCACACTGCCTGCAGAGTGAGTTTCGCACGTCTTCACCAGAGACGTTTGCCAGAGGCCTCTGAGACGCAAGTTAACAATGCAGACCTGGAGGGTATCTCCAGGTGCAGTAGAGTGGTAATCTGGGAACCTCCTGTCTCAGAATACTGCTACCTTGACCCTGCCATAAGTATGCAGCTAGTTGACCGCTGGCTTCAAGACATGCTTCCCTGTGAGAGCTAAGGACAGGGCACAACCCTCCCGCATCCTGCTTGACTGTAGAAGGAGCTGCTAACGTCCTCATGTTAGTGGCAGGGAAAGGTTTTGAGAAATGCATGTGGAATCGTTGTGCCTGAACCCACGTGTATCTGAGTTGAATACAGCGATTTCCAAAGTCCTTTTTCATCAGAGTGTAGTAGGTTCCCACTCGCATGTACGAGTGGGTAGCAGACATCTGCCTCCCATGCATACACACTTTTGAGAGTTGAGCTTATGGCCTGTATCCCTACCTCCTGCCTGCAGCTAGCTTTCGCTTCCAAAAGGCCTAGGCTCGCTGCTTCACCGAAGTGTTGGGAGAGGTAACTGGAATCTCCCGGCAACAAGACTAGTGCCTCCAAGCTCAATCCAGCGATTTCCCAGTAATTCCTGGGGTAGACTGGTGCTACATACTAAGTTCCATATGTGAGAAGGTAGCTGAACGCCTTGTCCAAAATCATCTTACTGCTGAGAGTTGAGCTCACCCTCAGTCCCTCACAGTTCCACACTGCCTGCAGAGTGAGTTTCGCACGTCTTCACCAGAGACGTTTGCCAGAGGCTTCTGAGACGCAAGTTAACAATGCAGACCTGGAGGGTATCTCCAGGTGCAGTAGAGTGGTAATCTGGGAACCTCCTGACTCAGAATACTGCTACCTTCACACTGTCATAAGAATGCAGCTAGTTGAGAGCTGGCTTCAAGGCATGCTTCCCTGTGAGAGCTGAGGACAGGGCAGGACCCTCCCGCATCCTGCCTGACTGTAGACTTACCTGCTAACCTCCTTCTGTTAGTGGCTGGGATAGTTTGTGGGAAAAGCATGTGTAAGCATTGGGCCTGAACTCCCGTGTATCTGAGTTGAATAGAGCGATTTCCAAAGTCCTTCTTCAATAGGAGTGTAGCTAGGTTCCAACTCCCATGTCCGAGTGGGTAGCAGACATCTGCCACCCATGCATACACACTTCTGAGAGTTGAGCTTATGGCCTGTAACCCAACATCCTGCCTGCCGCTACCTTTCGCTTCCAAAATGCCTAGGCTCGCTGCTTGACGCAAGTGTTGGGAGAGGTAACTGGAATCTCCCGGCACACAAGACGAGTGCCTCCAAGCTCAATCAAGCGATTTCCTAGTAATTCCTGGGGTAGACTGGTGCTACATACTAAGTTCCATACGTGAGTAGGTAGTTGAACGCCTTGTCCAAAAACATCTTACTTCTGAGAGTTGAGCTCACCCTCAGTCCCTCACAGTTCCACACTGCCTGCAGAGTGAGTTTCGGACGTCTTCACCAGAGACGTTTGCCAGAGGCTTCTGAGACGCAAGTTAACAATGCAGACCTGGAGGGTATCTCCAGGTGCAGTAGAGTGGTAATCTGGGAACCTCCTTACTCAGAATACTGCTACCTTCACACTGCCATAAGAATGCAGCTAGTTGAGAGCTGGCTTCTAGGCATGCTTCCCTGGGAGTGCTGAGGACAGGGCAGAACCCACCCGCATCCTGCCTCACTGTAGGCGAGCTGTTAACATCCTAATGTTAGTGGCTGAGAGAGGTTGCGGGAAAAGCATGTTTAAGCATTGGGCCTGAACTCCTGTGTATCTGAGTTGAATACAGCGATTTCCAATGGCCTTCTTCAATCAGAGTGTAGCTAGTTTCCAACTCCCATGTCAGAGTGGGTAGCAGACATCTGTCTCCCCTGCATACACACTTCTGAGAGTTGAGCTTAAGGCCTGTACCTCCCCATCCAGCCTGCTGGTTCCTTTCACTTCTAAAAGGCCTAGGCTCGCTGTTTGACGGAAGTGTTGGGAGAGGTAATTGGAATCTCCCGGCACACAAGACTAGGGCCTCCAAGCTCATTCCAGCGATTGCCTAGTAATTCGTGTGGTAGACTGGTGCTACATACTAAGTTCCATACGTGAGAAGGTAGCTGAACGCCTTGTCCAAAAGCATCTTACTTCTGAGAGTTGAGCTCACCCTCAGTCCCTCACAGTTCCACACTGCCTGCAGAGTTAGTTTCAAAGGTCTTCACCAGAGACGTTTGCCACAGGCTTCTGAGACGCAAGTTAACAATGCAGACCTGGAGGGTATCTCCAGGTGCAGTAGAGTGGTAATCTTGGAACCTCCTGACTCAGAATACTGCTACCTTCACACTGCCATAAGAATGCAGCTAGTTGAGAGCTGGCTTCTAGGCATGCTTCCCTGGGAGTGCTGAGGACATGGCAGAACCCACCCGCATCCTGCCTGACTGTAGGCGCAGCTGCTAACATCCTAATGTTAGTGGCTGAGAGAGGTTGCGGGAAAAGCATGTGTACGCATTGGGCCTGAACTCCTGTGTATCTGAGTTGAATACAGCGATTTTCAAAGGCCTACTTCAATCAGACTGTAGCTAGGTTCCAACTCCCATGTCAGAGTGGGTAGCAGACATCTGCCTCCCATGCATACACACTTCTGAGAGTTGAGCTGATGGCCTGTACCTCCACATCCAGCCTGCTGGTACCCTTCGCTTCTAAAAGGCCTAGGCTCGCTGTTTGACGGAAGTGTTGGGAGAGGTAACTGGAATCTCCCGGCACACAACACTCGTGCGTCCAAGCTCAATCCAGCGATTTGCTTGTAATTCCTTTGGTAGACTGGTGCTACATACTAAGTTCCATAAGTGAGAAGGAAGGTGAACGCCTTGTCCAAAAGCATCTTACTTCTGAGAGTTGAGCTCACCCTCAGTCCCTCACAGTTCCACACTGCCTGCAGAGTGAGTTTCGCAGGTCTTCACCACAGACTTTTGCCAGAGGCTTCTGAGACGCAAGTTAACAATGCAGACCTGGAGGGTATCTCCAGGTGCAGTAGAGTGGTAATCTTGGAACCTCCTGACTCAGAATACTGCTACCTTCACACTGCCATAAGAATGCAGCTAGTTGAGAGCTGGCTTCTAGGCATGCTTCCCTGGGAGTGCTGAGGACAGGGCAGAACCCTCCCGCATCCTGCCTGACTGTAGGCGTAGTTGCTAGCATCCTAAACTTAGTGGCTGAGAGAGGTTGCGGGAAAAGCATGTGTAAGCATTGGGCCTGAACTCCTGTGTAACTGAGTTGAATACAGCGATTTCCAATGGCCTTCTTCAATCAGAGTGTAGCTAGGTTCCAACTCCCATGTCAGAATGGGGAGCAGACATCTGCCTCCCATGCATACACACTTCTGAGAGTTGAGCTTATGGCCTGTACATCTCCATCCACCCTGCTGGTACCCTTCGCTTCTAAAAGGCCTAGGCTCGCTGTTTGACGGAAGTGTTGGGAGAGGTAATTGGAATCTCCCGGCACACAAGACTAGTGCCTCCAAGCTCATTCCAGCGATTGCCTAGTAATTCCTGGGGTAGACAGGTGCTACATACTAAGTTCCATACGTGAGAAGGTAGCTGAACGCCTTGTCCAAAAGCATCTTACTTCTGAGAGTTGAGCTCACCCTCAGTCCCTCACAGTTCCACACTGCCTGCAGAGTGAGTTTCGCAGGTCTTCACCAGAGACGTTTGCCACAGGCTTCTGAGACGCAAGTTAACAATGCAGACCTGGAGGGTATCTCCAGGTGCAGTAGAGTGGTAATCTCGGAACCGCCTTACTCAGAATACTGCTGCCTTCACACTGTCATAAGAATGCAGCTAGTTGAGAGCTGGCTTCTAGGCATGCTTCCCTGTGAGAGCTGAGGACAGGGCAGAACCCTCCCGCATCCTGCCTGACTGTAGACGTACCTGCTAACCTCCTTATGTTAGTGGCTGGGATAGGTTGTGGGAAAAGCATGTGTAAGCATTGGGCCTGAACTCCCGAGTATCTGAGTTGAATACAGCGATTTCCAACATCCTTCTTCAATAGGAGTGTAGCTAGGTTCCAACTCCCATGTCCGAGTGGGTAGCAGACATCTGCCTCCCATGCATACACACTTCTGAGAGTTGAGCTTATGGCCTGTAACCCTACATCGTGCCTGCCGCTACCTTTCGCTTCCAAAAGGCCTAAGCTCGCTGCTTGACGCAAGTGTTGGAGAGGTAATTGGAATCTCCCGGCACACAAGACGAGTGCCTCCAAGCTCAATCAAGCGATTTCCTAGTAATTCCTGGGGTAGACTGGTGCTAAATACTAAGTTCCAGACGTGAGTAGGTAGTTGAACGCCTTGTCCAAAAACATCTTACTTCTGAGAGTTGAGCTGACCCTCAGTCCCTCACAGTTCCACACTGCCTGCAGAGTGAGTTTCGCACGTCTTCACCAGAGACGTTTGCCAGAGGCCTCTGAGACGCAAGTTAACAATGCAGACCTGGAGGGTATCTCCAGGTGCAGTAGAGTGGTAATCTGGGAACCTCCTGTCTCAGAATACTGCTACCTTGACCCTGCCATAAGTATGCAGCTAGTTGACCGCTGGCTTCAAGACATGCTTCCCTGTGAGAGCTAAGGACAGGGCACAACCCTCCCGCATCCTGCTTGACTGTAGAAGGAGCTGCTAACGTCCTCATGTTAGTGGCAGGGAAAGGTTTTGAGAAATGCATGTGGAATCGTTGTGCCTGAACCCACGTGTATCTGAGTTGAATACAGCGATTTCCAAAGTCCTTTTTCATCAGAGTGTAGTAGGTTCCCACTCGCATGTACGAGTGGGTAGCAGACATCTGCCTCCCATGCATACACACTTTTGAGAGTTGAGCTTATGGCCTGTATCCCTACCTCCTGCCTGCAGCTAGCTTTCGCTTCCAAAAGGCCTAGGCTCGCTGCTTCACCGAAGTGTTGGGAGAGGTAACTGGAATCTCCCGGCAACAAGACTAGTGCCTCCAAGCTCAATCCAGCGATTTCCCAGTAATTCCTGGGGTAGACTGGTGCTACATACTAAGTTCCATATGTGAGAAGGTAGCTGAACGCCTTGTCCAAAATCATCTTACTGCTGAGAGTTGAGCTCACCCTCAGTCCCTCACAGTTCCACACTGCCTGCAGAGTGAGTTTCGCACGTCTTCACCAGAGACGTTTGCCAGAGGCTTCTGAGACGCAAGTTAACAATGCAGACCTGGAGGGTATCTCCAGGTGCAGTAGAGTGGTAATCTGGGAACCTCCTGACTCAGAATACTGCTACCTTCACACTGTCATAAGAATGCAGCTAGTTGAGAGCTGGCTTCAAGGCATGCTTCCCTGTGAGAGCTGAGGACAGGGCAGGACCCTCCCGCATCCTGCCTGACTGTAGACTTACCTGCTAACCTCCTTCTGTTAGTGGCTGGGATAGTTTGTGGGAAAAGCATGTGTAAGCATTGGGCCTGAACTCCCGTGTATCTGAGTTGAATAGAGCGATTTCCAAAGTCCTTCTTCAATAGGAGTGTAGCTAGGTTCCAACTCCCATGTCCGAGTGGGTAGCAGACATCTGCCACCCATGCATACACACTTCTGAGAGTTGAGCTTATGGCCTGTAACCCAACATCCTGCCTGCCGCTACCTTTCGCTTCCAAAATGCCTAGGCTCGCTGCTTGACGCAAGTGTTGGGAGAGGTAACTGGAATCTCCCGGCACACAAGACGAGTGCCTCCAAGCTCAATCAAGCGATTTCCTAGTAATTCCTGGGGTAGACTGGTGCTACATACTAAGTTCCATACGTGAGTAGGTAGTTGAACGCCTTGTCCAAAAACATCTTACTTCTGAGAGTTGAGCTCACCCTCAGTCCCTCACAGTTCCACACTGCCTGCAGAGTGAGTTTCGGACGTCTTCACCAGAGACGTTTGCCAGAGGCTTCTGAGACGCAAGTTAACAATGCAGACCTGGAGGGTATCTCCAGGTGCAGTAGAGTGGTAATCTGGGAACCTCCTTACTCAGAATACTGCTACCTTCACACTGCCATAAGAATGCAGCTAGTTGAGAGCTGGCTTCTAGGCATGCTTCCCTGGGAGTGCTGAGGACAGGGCAGAACCCACCCGCATCCTGCCTCACTGTAGGCGCAGCTGTTAACATCCTAATGTTAGTGGCTGAGAGAGGTTGCGGGAAAAGCATGTTTAAGCATTGGGCCTGAACTCCTGTGTATCTGAGTTGAATACAGCGATTTCCAATGGCCTTCTTCAATCAGAGTGTAGCTAGTTTCCAACTCCCATGTCAGAGTGGGTAGCAGACATCTGTCTCCCCTGCATACACACTTCTGAGAGTTGAGCTTAAGGCCTGTACCTCCCCATCCAGCCTGCTGGTTCCTTTCACTTCTAAAAGGCCTAGGCTCGCTGTTTGACGGAAGTGTTGGGAGAGGTAATTGGAATCTCCCGGCACACAAGACTAGGGCCTCCAAGCTCATTCCAGCGATTGCCTAGTAATTCGTGTGGTAGACTGGTGCTACATACTAAGTTCCATACGTGAGAAGGTAGCTGAACGCCTTGTCCAAAAGCATCTTACTTCTGAGAGTTGAGCTCACCCTCAGTCCCTCACAGTTCCACACTGCCTGCAGAGTTAGTTTCAAAGGTCTTCACCAGAGAGGTTTGCCACAGGCTTCTGAGACGCAAGTTAACAATGCAGACCTGGAGGGTATCTCCAGGTGCAGTAGAGTGGTAATCTTGGAACCTCCTGACTCAGAATACTGCTACCTTCACACTGCCATAAGAATGCAGCTAGTTGAGAGCTGGCTTCTAGGCATGCTTCCCTGGGAGTGCTGAGGACATGGCAGAACCCACCCGCATCCTGCCTGACTGTAGGCGCAGCTGCTAACATCCTAATGTTAGTGGCTGAGAGAGGTTGCGGGAAAAGCATGTGTACGCATTGGGCCTGAACTCCTGTGTATCTGAGTTGAATACAGCGATTTTCAAAGGCCTACTTCAATCAGACTGTAGCTAGGTTCCAACTCCCATGTCAGAGTGGGTAGCAGACATCTGCCTCCCATGCATACACACTTCTGAGAGTTGAGCTGATGGCCTGTACCTCCACATCCAGCCTGCTGGTACCCTTCGCTTCTAAAAGGCCTAGGCTCGCTGTTTGACGGAAGTGTTGGGAGAGGTAACTGGAATCTCCCGGCACACAACACTCGTGCGTCCAAGCTCAATCCAGCGATTTGCTTGTAATTCCTTTGGTAGACTGGTGCTACATACTAAGTTCCATAAGTGAGAAGGAAGGTGAACGCCTTGTCCAAAAGCATCTTACTTCTGAGAGTTGAGCTCACCCTCAGTCCCTCACAGTTCCACACTGCCTGCAGAGTGAGTTTCGCAGGTCTTCACCACAGACTTTTGCCAGAGGCTTCTGAGACGCAAGTTAACAATGCAGACCTGGAGGGTATCTCCAGGTGCAGTAGAGTGGTAATCTTGGAACCTCCTGACTCAGAATACTGCTACCTTCACACTGCCATAAGAATGCAGCTAGTTGAGAGCTGGCTTCTAGGCATGCTTCCCTGGGAGTGCTGAGGACAGGGCAGAACCCTCCCGCATCCTGCCTGACTGTAGGCGTAGTTGCTAGCATCCTAAACTTAGTGGCTGAGAGAGGTTGCGGGAAAAGCATGTGTAAGCATTGGGCCTGAACTCCTGTGTAACTGAGTTGAATACAGCGATTTCCAATGGCCTTCTTCAATCAGAGTGTAGCTAGGTTCCAACTCCCATGTCAGAATGGGGAGCAGACATCTGCCTCCCATGCATACACACTTCTGAGAGTTGAGCTTATGGCCTGTACATCTCCATCCACCCTGCTGGTACCCTTCGCTTCTAAAAGGCCTAGGCTCGCTGTTTGACGGAAGTGTTGGGGGAGGTAATTGGAATCTCCCGGCACACAAGACTAGTGCCTCCAAGCTCATTCCAGCGATTGCCTAGTAATTCCTGGGGTAGACAGGTGCTACATACTAAGTTCCATACGTGAGAAGGTAGCTGAACGCCTTGTCCAAAAGCATCTTACTTCTGAGAGTTGAGCTCACCCTCAGTCCCTCACAGTTACACACTGCCTGCAGAGTGAGTTTCGCAGGTCTTCACCAGAGACGTTTGCCACAGGCTTCTGAGACGCAAGTTAACAATGCAGACCTGGAGGGTATCTCCAGGTGCAGTAGAGTGGTAATCTCGGAACCGCCTTACTCAGAATACTGCTGCCTTCACACTGTCATAAGAATGCAGCTAGTTGAGAGCTGGCTTCTAGGCATGCTTCCCTGTGAGAGCTGAGGACAGGGCAGAACCCTCCCGCATCCTGCCTGACTGTAGACGTACCTGCTAACCTCCTTATGTTAGTGGCTGGGATAGGTTGTGGGAAAAGCATGTGTAAGCATTGGGCCTGAACTCCCGAGTATCTGAGTTGAATACAGCGATTTCCAACATCCTTCTTCAATAGGAGTGTAGCTAGGTTCCAACTCCCATGTCCGAGTGGGTAGCAGACATCTGCCTCCCATGCATACACACTTCTGAGAGTTGAGCTTATGGCCTGTAACCCTACATCGTGCCTGCCGCTACCTTTCGCTTCCAAAAGGCCTAGGCTCCCTGCTTGACGCAAGTGTTGGAGAGGTAATTGGAATCTCCCGGCACACAAGACGAGTGCCTCCAAGCTCAATCAAGCGATTTCCTAGTAATTCCTGGGGTAGACTGGTGCTACATACTAAGTTCCAGACGTCAGTAGGTAGTTGAACGCCTTGTCCAAAAACATCTTACTTCTGAGAGTTGAGCTGACCCTCAGTCCCTCACAGTTCCACACTGCCTGCAGAGTGAGTTTCGCACGTCTTCACCAGAGACGTTTGCCAGAGGCCTCTGAGACGCAAGTTAACAATGCAGACCTGGAGGGTATCTCCAGGTGCAGTAGAGTGGTAATCTGGGAACCTCCTGTCTCAGAATACTGCTACCTTGACCCTGCCATAAGTATGCAGCTAGTTGACCGCTGGCTTCAAGACATGCTTCCCTGTGAGAGCTAAGGACAGGGCACAACCCTCCCGCATCCTGCTTGACTGTAGAAGGAGCTGCTAACGTCCTCATGTTAGTGGCAGGGAAAGGTTTTGAGAAATGCATGTGGAATCGTTGTGCCTGAACCCACGTGTATCTGAGTTGAATACAGCGATTTCCAAAGTCCTTTTTCATCAGAGTGTAGTAGGTTCCCACTCGCATGTACGAGTGGGTAGCAGACATCTGCCTCCCATGCATACACACTTCTGAGAGTTGAGCTTATGGCCTGTATCCCTACCTCCTGCCTGCAGCTAGCTTTCGCTTCCAAAAGGCCTAGGCTCGCTGCTTCACCGAAGTGTTGGGAGAGGTAACTGGAATCTCCCGGCAACAAGACTAGTGCCTCCAAGCTCAATCCAGCGATTTCCCAGTAATTCCTGGGGTAGACTGGTGCTACATACTAAGTTCCATATGTGAGAAGGTAGCTGAACGCCTTGTCCAAAATCATCTTACTGCTGAGAGTTGAGCTCACCCTCAGTCCCTCACAGTTCCACACTGCCTGCAGAGTGAGTTTCGCACGTCTTCACCAGAGACGTTTGCCAGAGGCTTCTGAGACGCAAGTTAACAATGCAGACCTGGAGGGTATCTCCAGGTGCAGAAGAGTGGTAATCTGGGAACCTCCTGACTCAGAATACTGCTACCTTCACACTGTCATAAGAATGCAGCTAGTTGAGAGCTGGCTTCAAGGCATGCTTCCCTGTGAGAGCTGAGGACAGGGCAGGACCCTCCCGCATCCTGCCTGACTGTAGACTTACCTGCTAACCTCCTTCTGTTAGTGGCTGGGATAGTTTGTGGGAAAAGCATGTGTAAGCATTGGGCCTGAACTCCCGTGTATCTGAGTTGAATAGAGCGATTTCCAAAGTCCTTCTTCAATAGGAGTGTAGCTAGGTTCCAACTCCCATGTCCGAGTGGGTAGCAGACATCTGCCACCCATGCATACACACTTCTGAGAGTTGAGCTTATGGCCTGTAACCCAACATCCTGCCTGCCGCTACCTTTCGCTTCCAAAATGCCTAGGCTCGCTGCTTGACGCAAGTGTTGGGAGAGGTAACTGGAATCTCCCGGCACACAAGACGAGTGCCTCCAAGCTCAATCAAGCGATTTCCTAGTAATTCCTGGGGTAGACTGGTGCTACATACTAAGTTCCATACGTGAGTAGGTAGTTGAACGCCTTGTCCAAAAACATCTTACTTCTGAGAGTTGAGCTCACCCTCAGTCCCTCACAGTTCCACACTGCCTGCAGAGTGAGTTTCCGACGTCTTCACCAGAGACGTTTGCCAGAGGCTTCTGAGACGCAAGTTAACAATGCAGACCTGGAGGGTATCTCCAGGTGCAGTAGAGTGGTAATCTGGGAACCTCCTTACTCAGAATACTGCTACCTTCACACTGCCATAAGAATGCAGCTAGTTGAGAGCTGGCTTCTAGGCATGCTTCCCTGGGAGTGCTGAGGACAGGGCAGAACCCACCCGCATCCTGCCTCACTGTAGGCGCAGCTGCTAACATCCTAATGTTAGTGGCTGAGAGAGGTTGCGGGAAAAGCATGTTTAAGCATTGGGCCTGAACTCCTGTGTATCTGAGTTGAATACAGCGATTTCCAATGGCCTTCTTCAATCAGAGTGTAGCTAGTTTCCAACTCCCATGTCAGAGTGGGTAGCAGACATCTGTCTCCCCTGCATACACACTTCTGAGAGTTGAGCTTAAGGCCTGTACCTCCCCATCCAGCCTGCTGGTTCCTTTCACTTCTAAAAGGCCTAGGCTCGCTGTTTGACGGAAGTGTTGGGAGAGGTAATTGGAATCTCCCGGCACACAAGACTAGGGCCTCCAAGCTCATTCCAGCGATTGCCTAGTAATTCGTGTGGTAGACTGGTGCTACATACTAAGTTCCATACGTGAGAAGGTAGCTGAACGCCTTGTCCAAAATCATCTTACTTCTGAGAGTTGAGCTCACCCTCAGTCCCTCACAGTTCCACACTGCCTGCAGAGTTAGTTTCAAAGGTCTTCACCAGAGACGTTTGCCACAGGCTTCTGAGACGCAAGTTAACAATGCAGACCTGGAGGGTATCTCCAGGTGCAGTAGAGTGGTAATCTTGGAACCTCCTGACTCAGAATACTGCTACCTTCACACTGCCATAAGAATGCAGCTAGTTGAGAGCTGGCTTCTAGGCATGCTTCCCTGGGAGTGCTGAGGACATGGCAGAACCCACCCGCATCCTGCCTGACTGTAGGCGCAGCTGCTAACATCCTAATGTTAGTGGCTGAGAGAGGTTGCGGGAAAAGCATGTGTACGCATTGGGCCTGAACTCCTGTGTATCTGAGTTGAATACAGCGATTTTCAAAGGCCTACTTCAATCAGAGTGTAGCTAGGTTCCAACTCCCATGTCAGAGTGGGTAGCAGACATCTGCCTCCCATGCATACACACTTCTGAGAGTTGAGCTGATGGCCTGTACCTCCACATCCAGCCTGCTGGTACCCTTCGCTTCTAAAAGGCCTAGGCTCGCTGTTTGACGGAAGTGTTGGGAGAGGTAACTGGAATCTCCCGGCACACAACACTCGTGCGTCCAAGCTCAATCCAGCGATTTGCTTGTAATTCCTTTGGTAGACTGGTGCTACATACTAAGTTCCATAAGTGAGAAGGAAGGTGAACGCCTTGTCCAAAAGCATCTTACTTCTGAGAGTTGAGCTCACCCTCAGTCCCTCACAGTTCCACACTGCCTGCAGAGTGAGTTTCGCACGTCTTCACCACAGACTTTTGCCAGAGGCTTCTGAGACGCAAGTTAACAATGCAGACCTGGAGGGTATCTCCAGGTGCAGTAGAGTGGTAATCTTGGAACCTCCTGACTCAGAATACTGCTACCTTCACACTGCCATAAGAATGCAGCTAGTTGAGAGCTGGCTTCTAGGCATGCTTCCCTGGGAGTGCTGAGGACAGGGCAGAACCCTCCCGCATCCTGCCTGACTGTAGGCGTAGTTGCTAGCATCCTAAACTTAGTGGCTGAGAGAGGTTGCGGGAAAAGCATGTGTAAGCATTGGGCCTGAACTCCTGTGTAACTGAGTTGAATACAGCGATTTCCAATGGCCTTCTTCAATCAGAGTGTAGCTAGGTTCCAACTCCCATGTCAGAATGGGGAGCAGACATCTGCCTCCCATGCATACACACTTCTGAGAGTTGAGCTTATGGCCTGTACATCTCCATCCACCCTGCTGGTACCCTTCGCTTCTAAAAGGCCTAGGCTCGCTGTTTGACGGAAGTGTTGGGGGAGGTAATTGGAATCTCCCGGCACACAAGACTAGTGCCTCCAAGCTCATTCCAGCGATTGCCTAGTAATTCCTGGGGTAGACAGGTGCTACATACTAAGTTCCATACGTGAGAAGGTAGCTGAACGCCTTGTCCAAAAGCATCTTACTTCTGAGAGTTGAGCTCACCCTCAGTCCCTCACAGTTACACACTGCCTGCAGAGTGAGTTTCGCAGGTCTTCACCAGAGACGTTTGCCACAGGCTTCTGAGACGCAAGTTAACAATGCAGACCTGGAGGGTATCTCCAGGTGCAGTAGAGTGGTAATCTCGGAACCGCCTTACTCAGAATACTGCTGCCTTCACACTGTCATAAGAATGCAGCTAGTTGAGAGCTGGCTTCTAGGCATGCTTCCCTGTGAGAGCTGAGGACAGGGCAGAACCCTCCCGCATCCTGCCTGACTGTAGACGTACCTGCTAACCTCCTTATGTTAGTGGCTGGGATAGGTTGTGGGAAAAGCATGTGTAAGCATTGGGCCTGAACTCCCGAGTATCTGAGTTGAATACAGCGATTTCCAACATCCTTCTTCAATAGGAGTGTAGCTAGGTTCCAACTCCCATGTCCGAGTGGGTAGCAGACATCTGCCTCCCATGCATACACACTTCTGAGAGTTGAGCTTATGGCCTGTAACCCTACATCGTGCCTGCCGCTACCTTTCGCTTCCAAAAGGCCTAGGCTCCCTGCTTGACGCAAGTGTTGGAGAGGTAATTGGAATCTCCCGGCACACAAGACGAGTGCCTCCAAGCTCAATCAAGCGATTTCCTAGTAATTCCTGGGGTAGACTGGTGCTACATACTAAGTTCCAGACGTGAGTAGGTAGTTGAACGCCTTGTCCAAAAACATCTTACTTCTGAGAGTTGAGCTGACCCTCAGTCCCTCACAGTTCCACACTGCCTGCAGAGTGAGTTTCGCACGTCTTCACCAGAGACGTTTGCCAGAGGCCTCTGAGACGCAAGTTAACAATGCAGACCTGGAGGGTATCTCCAGGTGCAGTAGAGTGGTAATCTGGGAACCTCCTGTCTCAGAATACTGCTACCTTGACCCTGCCATAAGTATGCAGCTAGTTGACCGCTGGCTTCAAGACATGCTTCCCTGTGAGAGCTAAGGACAGGGCACAACCCTCCCGCATCCTGCTTGACTGTAGAAGGAGCTGCTAACGTCCTCATGTTAGTGGCAGGGAAAGGTTTTGAGAAATGCATGTGGAATCGTTGTGCCTGAACCCACGTGTATCTGAGTTGAATACAGCGATTTCCAAAGTCCTTTTTCATCAGAGTGTAGTAGGTTCCCACTCGCATGTACGAGTGGGTAGCAGACATCTGCCTCCCATGCATACACACTTCTGAGAGTTGAGCTTATGGCCTGTATCCCTACCTCCTGCCTGCAGCTAGCTTTCGCTTCCAAAAGGCCTAGGCTCGCTGCTTCACCGAAGTGTTGGGAGAGGTAACTGGAATCTCCCGGCAACAAGACTAGTGCCTCCAAGCTCAATCCAGCGATTTCCCAGTAATTCCTGGGGTAGACTGGTGCTACATACTAAGTTCCATATGTGAGAAGGTAGCTGAACGCCTTGTCCAAAATCATCTTACTGCTGAGAGTTGAGCTCACCCTCAGTCCCTCACAGTTCCACACTGCCTGCAGAGTGAGTTTCGCACGTCTTCACCAGAGACGTTTGCCAGAGGCTTCTGAGACGCAAGTTAACAATGCAGACCTGGAGGGTATCTCCAGGTGCAGAAGAGTGGTAATCTGGGAACCTCCTGACTCAGAATACTGCTACCTTCACACTGTCATAAGAATGCAGCTAGTTGAGAGCTGGCTTCAAGGCATGCTTCCCTGTGAGAGCTGAGGACAGGGCAGGACCCTCCCGCATCCTGCCTGACTGTAGACTTACCTGCTAACCTCCTTCTGTTAGTGGCTGGGATAGTTTGTGGGAAAAGCATGTGTAAGCATTGGGCCTGAACTCCCGTGTATCTGAGTTGAATAGAGCGATTTCCAAAGTCCTTCTTCAATAGGAGTGTAGCTAGGTTCCAACTCCCATGTCCGAGTGGGTAGCAGACATCTGCCACCCATGCATACACACTTCTGAGAGTTGAGCTTATGGCCTGTAACCCAACATCCTGCCTGCCGCTACCTTTCGCTTCCAAAATGCCTAGGCTCGCTGCTTGACGCAAGTGTTGGGAGAGGTAACTGGAATCTCCCGGCACACAAGACGAGTGCCTCCAAGCTCAATCAAGCGATTTCCTAGTAATTCCTGGGGTAGACTGGTGCTACATACTAAGTTCCATACGTGAGTAGGTAGTTGAACGCCTTGTCCAAAAACATCTTACTTCTGAGAGTTGAGCTCACCCTCAGTCCCTCACAGTTCCACACTGCCTGCAGAGTGAGTTTCGGACGTCTTCACCAGAGACGTTTGCCAGAGGCTTCTGAGACGCAAGTTAACAATGCAGACCTGGAGGGTATCTCCAGGTGCAGTAGAGTGGTAATCTGGGAACCTCCTTACTCAGAATACTGCTACCTTCACACTGCCATAAGAATGCAGCTAGTTGAGAGCTGGCTTCTAGGCATGCTTCCCTGGGAGTGCTGAGGACAGGGCAGAACCCACCCGCATCCTGCCTCACTGTAGGCGCAGCTGCTAACATCCTAATGTTAGTGGCTGAGAGAGGTTGCGGGAAAAGCATGTTTAAGCATTGGGCCTGAACTCCTGTGTATCTGAGTTGAATACAGCGATTTCCAATGGCCTTCTTCAATCAGAGTGTAGCTAGTTTCCAACTCCCATGTCAGAGTGGGTAGCAGACATCTGTCTCCCCTGCATACACACTTCTGAGAGTTGAGCTTAAGGCCTGTACCTCCCCATCCAGCCTGCTGGTTCCTTTCACTTCTAAAAGGCCTAGGCTCGCTGTTTGACGGAAGTGTTGGGAGAGGTAATTGGAATCTCCCGGCACACAAGACTAGGGCCTCCAAGCTCATTCCAGCGATTGCCTAGTAATTCGTGTGGTAGACTGGTGCTACATACTAAGTTCCATACGTGAGAAGGTAGCTGAACGCCTTGTCCAAAAGCATCTTACTTCTGAGAGTTGAGCTCACCCTCAGTCCCTCACAGTTCCACACTGCCTGCAGAGTTAGTTTCAAAGGTCTTCACCAGAGACGTTTGCCACAGGCTTCTGAGACGCAAGTTAACAATGCAGACCTGGAGGGTATCTCCAGGTGCAGTAGAGTGGTAATCTTGGAACCTCCTGACTCAGAATACTGCTACCTTCACACTGCCATAAGAATGCAGCTAGTTGAGAGCTGGCTTCTAGGCATGCTTCCCTGGGAGTGCTGAGGACATGGCAGAACCCACCCGCATCCTGCCTGACTGTAGGCGCAGCTGCTAACATCCTAATGTTAGTGGCTGAGAGAGGTTGCGGGAAAAGCATGTGTACGCATTGGGCCTGAACTCCTGTGTATCTGAGTTGAATACAGCGATTTTCAAAGGCCTACTTCAATCAGACTGTAGCTAGGTTCCAACTCCCATGTCAGAGTGGGTAGCAGACATCTGCCTCCCATGCATACACACTTCTGAGAGTTGAGCTGATGGCCTGTACCTCCACATCCAGCCTGCTGGTACCCTTCGCTTCTAAAAGGCCTAGGCTCGCTGTTTGACGGAAGTGTTGGGAGAGGTAACTGGAATCTCCCGGCACACAACACTCGTGCGTCCAAGCTCAATCCAGCGATTTGCTTGTAATTCCTTTGGTAGACTGGTGCTACATACTAAGTTCCATAAGTGAGAAGGAAGGTGAACGCCTTGTCCAAAAGCATCTTACTTCTGAGAGTTGAGCTCACCCTCAGTCCCTCACAGTTCCACACTGCCTGCAGAGTGAGTTTCGCAGGTCTTCACCACAGACTTTTGCCAGAGGCTTCTGAGACGCAAGTTAACAATGCAGACCTGGAGGGTATCTCCAGGTGCAGTAGAGTGGTAATCTGGGAACCTCCTTACTCAGAATACTGCTACCTTCACACTGCCATAAGAATGCAGCTAGTTGAGAGCTGGCTTCTAGGCATGCTTCCCTGGGAGTGCTGAGGACAGGGCAGAACCCACCCGCATCCTGCCTCACTGTAGGCGCAGCTGCTAACATCATAATGTTAGTGGCTGAGAGAGGTTGCGGGAAAAGCATGTTTAAGCATTGGGCCTGAACTCCTGTGTATCTGAGTTGAATACAGCGATTTCCAATGGCCTTCTTCAATCAGAGTGTAGCTAGTTTCCAACTCCCATGTCAGAGTGGGTAGCAGACATCTGCCTCCCCTGCATACACACTTCTGAGAGTTGAGCTTAAGGCCTGTACCTCCCCATCCAGCCTGCTGGTTCCTTTCACTTCTAAAAGGCCTAGGCTCGCTGTTTGACGGAAGTGTTGGGAGAGGTAATTGGAATCTCCCGGCACACAAGACTAGGGCCTCCAAGCTCATTCCAGCGATTGCCTAGTAATTCGTGTGGTAGACTGGTGCTACATACTAAGTTCCATACGTGAGAAGGTAGCTGAACGCCTTGTCCAAAAGCATCTTACTTCTGAGAGTTGAGCTCACCCTCAGTCCCTCACAGTTCCACACTGCCTGCAGAGTTAGTTTCAAAGGTCTTCACCAGAGACGTTTGCCACAGGCTTCTGAGACGCAAGTTAACAATGCAGACCTGGAGGGTATCTCCAGGTGCAGTAGAGTGGTAATCTTGGAACCTCCTGACTCAGAATACTGCTACCTTCACACTGCCATAAGAATGCAGCTAGTTGAGAGCTGGCTTCTAGGCATGCTTCCCTGGGAGTGCTGAGGACATGGCAGAACCCACCCGCATCCTGCCTGACTGTAGGCGCAGCTGCTAACATCCTAATGTTAGTGGCTGAGAGAGGTTGCGGGAAAAGCATGTGTACGCATTGGGCCTGAACTCCTGTGTATCTGAGTTGAATACAGCGATTTTCAAAGGCCTACTTCAATCAGACTGTAGCTAGGTTCCAACTCCCATGTCAGAGTGGGTAGCAGACATCTGCCTCCCATGCATACACACTTCTGAGAGTTGAGCTGATGGCCTGTACCTCCACATCCAGCCTGCTGGTACCCTTCGCTTCTAAAAGGCCTAGGCTCGCTGTTTGACGGAAGTGTTGGGAGAGGTAACTGGAATCTCCCGGCACACAACACTCGTGCGTCCAAGCTCAATCCAGCGATTTGCTTGTAATTCCTTTGGTAGACTGGTGCTACATACTAAGTTCCATAAGTGAGAAGGAAGGTGAACGCCTTGTCCAAAAGCATCTTCCTTCTGAGAGTTGAGCTCACCCTCAGTCCCTCACAGTTCCACACTGCCTGCAGAGTGAGTTTCGCACGTCTTCACCACAGACTTTTGCCAGAGGCTTCTGAGACGCAAGTTAACAATGCAGACCTGGAGGGTATCTCCAGGTGCAGTAGAGTGGTAATCTTGGAACCTCCTGACTCAGAATACTGCTACCTTCACACTGCCATAAGAATGCAGCTAGTTGAGAGCTGGCTTCTAGGCATGCTTCCCTGGGAGTGCTGAGGACAGGGCAGAACCCTCCCGCATCCTGCCTGACTGTAGGCGTAGTTGCTAGCATCCTAAACTTAGTGGCTGAGAGAGGTTGCGGGAAAAGCATGTGTAAGCATTGGGCCTGAACTCCTGTGTAACTGAGTTGAATACAGCGATTTCCAATGGCCTTCTTCAATCAGAGTGTAGCTAGGTTCCAACTCCCATGTCAGAATGGGGAGCAGACATCTGCCTCCCATGCATACACACTTCTGAGAGTTGAGCTTATGGCCTGTACATCTCCATCCACCCTGCTGGTACCCTTCGCTTCTAAAAGGCCTAGGCTCGCTGTTTGACGGAAGTGTTGGGGGAGGTAATTGGAATCTCCCGGCACACAAGACTAGTGCCTCCAAGCTCATTCCAGCGATTGCCTAGTAATTCCTGGGGTAGACAGGTGCTACATACTAAGTTCCATACGTGAGAAGGTAGCTGAACGCCTTGTCCAAAAGCATCTTACTTCTGAGAGTTGAGCTCACCCTCAGTCCCTCACAGTTACACACTGCCTGCAGAGTGAGTTTCGCAGGTCTTCACCAGAGACGTTTGCCACAGGCTTCTGAGACGCAAGTTAACAATGCAGACCTGGAGGGTATCTCCAGGTGCAGTAGAGTGGTAATCTCGGAACCGCCTTACTCAGAATACTGCTGCCTTCACACTGTCATAAGAATGCAGCTAGTTGAGAGCTGGCTTCTAGGCATGCTTCCCTGTGAGAGCTGAGGACAGGGCAGAACCCTCCCGCATCCTGCCTGACTGTAGACGTACCTGCTAACCTCCTTATGTTAGTGGCTGGGATAGGTTGTGGGAAAAGCATGTGTAAGCATTGGGCCTGAACTCCCGAGTATCTGAGTTGAATACAGCGATTTCCAACATCCTTCTTCAATAGGAGTGTAGCTAGGTTCCAACTCCCATGTCCGAGTGGGTAGCAGACATCTGCCTCCCATGCATACACACTTCTGAGAGTTGAGCTTATGGCCTGTAACCCTACATCGTGCCTGCCGCTACCTTTCGCTTCCAAAAGGCCTAGGCTCCCTGCTTGACGCAAGTGTTGGAGAGGTAATTGGAATCTCCCGGCACACAAGACGAGTGCCTCCAAGCTCAATCAAGCGATTTCCTAGTAATTCCTGGGGTAGACTGGTGCTACATACTAAGTTCCAGACGTGAGTAGGTAGTTGAACGCCTTGTCCAAAAACATCTTACTTCTGAGAGTTGAGCTGACCCTCAGTCCCTCACAGTTCCACACTGCCTGCAGAGTGAGTTTCGCACGTCTTCACCAGAGACGTTTGCCAGAGGCCTCTGAGACGCAAGTTAACAATGCAGACCTGGAGGGTATCTCCAGGTGCAGTAGAGTGGTAATCTGGGAACCTCCTGTCTCAGAATACTGCTACCTTGACCCTGCCATAAGTATGCAGCTAGTTGACCGCTGGCTTCAAGACATGCTTCCCTGTGAGAGCTAAGGACAGGGCACAACCCTCCCGCATCCTGCTTGACTGTAGAAGGAGCTGCTAACGTCCTCATGTTAGTGGCAGGGAAAGGTTTTGAGAAATGCATGTGGAATCGTTGTGCCTGAACCCACGTGTATCTGAGTTGAATACAGCGATTTCCAAAGTCCTTTTTCATCAGAGTGTAGTAGGTTCCCACTCGCATGTACGAGTGGGTAGCAGACATCTGCCTCCCATGCATACACACTTCTGAGAGTTGAGCTTATGGCCTGTATCCCTACCTCCTGCCTGCAGCTAGCTTTCGCTTCCAAAAGGCCTAGGCTCGCTGCTTCACCGAAGTGTTGGGAGAGGTAACTGGAATCTCCCGGCAACAAGACTAGTGCCTCCAAGCTCAATCCAGCGATTTCCCAGTAATTCCTGGGGTAGACTGGTGCTACATACTAAGTTCCATATGTGAGAAGGTAGCTGAACGCCTTGTCCAAAATCATCTTACTGCTGAGAGTTGAGCTCACCCTCAGTCCCTCACAGTTCCACACTGCCTGCAGAGTGAGTTTCGCACGTCTTCACCAGAGACGTTTGCCAGAGGCTTCTGAGACGCAAGTTAACAATGCAGACCTGGAGGGTATCTCCAGGTGCAGAAGAGTGGTAATCTGGGAACCTCCTGACTCAGAATACTGCTACCTTCACACTGTCATAAGAATGCAGCTAGTTGAGAGCTGGCTTCAAGGCATGCTTCCCTGTGAGAGCTGAGGACAGGGCAGGACCCTCCCGCATCCTGCCTGACTGTAGACTTACCTGCTAACCTCCTTCTGTTAGTGGCTGGGATAGTTTGTGGGAAAAGCATGTGTAAGCATTGGGCCTGAACTCCCGTGTATCTGAGTTGAATAGAGCGATTTCCAAAGTCCTTCTTCAATAGGAGTGTAGCTAGGTTCCAACTCCCATGTCCGAGTGGGTAGCAGACATCTGCCACCCATGCATACACACTTCTGAGAGTTGAGCTTATGGCCTGTAACCCAACATCCTGCCTGCCGCTACCTTTCGCTTCCAAAATGCCTAGGCTCGCTGCTTGACGCAAGTGTTGGGAGAGGTAACTGGAATCTCCCGGCACACAAGACGAGTGCCTCCAAGCTCAATCAAGCGATTTCCTAGTAATTCCTGGGGTAGACTGGTGCTACATACTAAGTTCCATACGTGAGTAGGTAGTTGAACGCCTTGTCCAAAAACATCTTACTTCTGAGAGTTGAGCTCACCCTCAGTCCCTCACAGTTCCACACTGCCTGCAGAGTGAGTTTCGGACGTCTTCACCAGAGACGTTTGCCAGAGGCTTCTGAGACGCAAGTTAACAATGCAGACCTGGAGGGTATCTCCAGGTGCAGTAGAGTGGTAATCTGGGAACCTCCTTACTCAGAATACTGCTACCTTCACACTGCCATAAGAATGCAGCTAGTTGAGAGCTGGCTTCTAGGCATGCTTCCCTGGGAGTGCTGAGGACAGGGCAGAACCCACCCGCATCCTGCCTCACTGTAGGCGCAGCTGCTAACATCCTAATGTTAGTGGCTGAGAGAGGTTGCGGGAAAAGCATGTTTAAGCATTGGGCCTGAACTCCTGTGTATCTGAGTTGAATACAGCGATTTCCAATGGCCTTCTTCAATCAGAGTGTAGCTAGTTTCCAACTCCCATGTCAGAGTGGGTAGCAGACATCTGTCTCCCCTGCATACACACTTCTGAGAGTTGAGCTTAAGGCCTGTACCTCCCCATCCAGCCTGCTGGTTCCTTTCACTTCTAAAAGGCCTAGGCTCGCTGTTTGACGGAAGTGTTGGGAGAGGTAATTGGAATCTCCCGGCACACAAGACTAGGGCCTCCAAGCTCATTCCAGCGATTGCCTAGTAATTCGTGTGGTAGACTGGTGCTACATACTAAGTTCCATACGTGAGAAGGTAGCTGAACGCCTTGTCCAAAAGCATCTTACTTCTGAGAGTTGAGCTCACCCTCAGTCCCTCACAGTTCCACACTGCCTGCAGAGTTAGTTTCAAAGGTCTTCACCAGAGACGTTTGCCACAGGCTTCTGAGACGCAAGTTAACAATGCAGACCTGGAGGGTATCTCCAGGTGCAGTAGAGTGGTAATCTTGGAACCTCCTGACTCAGAATACTGCTACCTTCACACTGCCATAAGAATGCAGCTAGTTGAGAGCTGGCTTCTAGGCATGCTTCCCTGGGAGTGCTGAGGACATGGCAGAACCCACCCGCATCCTGCCTGACTGTAGGCGCAGCTGCTAACATCCTAATGTTAGTGGCTGAGAGAGGTTGCGGGAAAAGCATGTGTACGCATTGGGCCTGAACTCCTGTGTATCTGAGTTGAATACAGCGATTTTCAAAGGCCTACTTCAATCAGACTGTAGCTAGGTTCCAACTCCCATGTCAGAGTGGGTAGCAGACATCTGCCTCCCATGCATACACACTTCTGAGAGTTGAGCTGATGGCCTGTACCTCCACATCCAGCCTGCTGGTACCCTTCGCTTCTAAAAGGCCTAGGCTCGCTGTTTGACGGAAGTGTTGGGAGAGGTAACTGGAATCTCCCGGCACACAACACTCGTGCGTCCAAGCTCAATCCAGCGATTTGCTTGTAATTCCTTTGGTAGACTGGTGCTACATACTAAGTTCCATAAGTGAGAAGGAAGGTGAACGCCTTGTCCAAAAGCATCTTACTTCTGAGAGTTGAGCTCACCCTCAGTCCCTCACAGTTCCACACTGCCTGCAGAGTGAGTTTCGCAGGTCTTCACCACAGACTTTTGCCAGAGGCTTCTGAGACGCAAGTTAACAATGCAGACCTGGAGGGTATCTCCAGGTGCAGTAGAGTGGTAATCTTGGAACCTCCTGACTCAGAATACTGCTACCTTCACACTGCCATAAGAATGCAGCTAGTTGAGAGCTGGCTTCTAGGCATGCTTCCCTGGGAGTGCTGAGGACAGGGCAGAACCCTCCCGCATCCTGCCTGACTGTAGGCGTAGTTGCTAGCATCCTAAACTTAGTGGCTGAGAGAGGTTGCGGGAAAAGCATGTGTAAGCATTGGGCCTGAACTCCTGTGTAACTGAGTTGAATACAGCGATTTCCAATGGCCTTCTTCAATCAGAGTGTAGCTAGGTTCCAACTCCCATGTCAGAATGGGGAGCAGACATCTGCCTCCCATGCATACACACTTCTGAGAGTTGAGCTTATGGCCTGTACATCTCCATCCACCCTGCTGGTACCCTTCGCTTCTAAAAGGCCTAGGCTCGCTGTTTGACGGAAGTGTTGGGAGAGGTAATTGGAATCTCCCGGCACACAAGACTAGTGCCTCCAAGCTCATTCCAGCGATTGCCTAGTAATTCCTGGGGTAGACAGGTGCTACATACTAAGTTCCATACGTGAGAAGGTAGCTGAACGCCTTGTCCAAAAGCATCTTACTTCTGAGAGTTGAGCTCACCCTCAGTCCCTCACAGTTACACACTGCCTGCAGAGTGAGTTTCGCAGGTCTTCACCAGAGACGTTTGCCACAGGCTTCTGAGACGCAAGTTAACAATGCAGACCTGGAGGGTATCTCCAGGTGCAGTAGAGTGGTAATCTCGGAACCGCCTTACTCAGAATACTGCTGCCTTCACACTGTCATAAGAATGCAGCTAGTTGAGAGCTGGCTTCTAGGCATGCTTCCCTGTGAGAGCTGAGGACAGGGCAGAACCCTCCCGCATCCTGCCTGACTGTAGACGTACCTGCTAACCTCCTTATGTTAGTGGCTGGGATAGGTTGTGGGAAAAGCATGTGTAAGCATTGGGCCTGAACTCCCGAGTATCTGAGTTGAATACAGCGATTTCCAACATCCTTCTTCAATAGGAGTGTAGCTAGGTTCCAACTCCCATGTCCGAGTGGGTAGCAGACATCTGCCTCCCATGCATACACACTTCTGAGAGTTGAGCTTATGGCCTGTAACCCTACATCGTGCCTGCCGCTACCTTTCGCTTCCAAAAGGCCTAGGCTCGCTGCTTGACGCAAGTGTTGGAGAGGTAATTGGAATCTCCCGGCACACAAGACGAGTGCCTCCAAGCTCAATCAAGCGATTTCCTAGTAATTCCTGGGGTAGACTGGTGCTACATACTAAGTTCCAGACGTGAGTAGGTAGTTGAACGCCTTGTCCAAAAACATCTTACTTCTGAGAGTTGAGCTGACCCTCAGTCCCTCACAGTTCCACACTGCCTGCAGAGTGAGTTTCGCACGTCTTCACCAGAGACGTTTGCCAGAGGCCTCTGAGACGCAAGTTAACAATGCAGACCTGGAGGGTATCTCCAGGTGCAGTAGAGTGGTAATCTGGGAACCTCCTGTCTCAGAATACTGCTACCTTGACCCTGCCATAAGTATGCAGCTAGTTGACCGCTGGCTTCAAGACATGCTTCCCTGTGAGAGCTAAGGACAGGGCACAACCCTCCCGCATCCTGCTTGACTGTAGAAGGAGCTGCTAACGTCCTCATGTTAGTGGCAGGGAAAGGTTTTGAGAAATGCATGTGGAATCGTTGTGCCTGAACCCACGTGTATCTGAGTTGAATACAGCGATTTCCAAAGTCCTTTTTCATCAGAGTGTAGTAGGTTCCCACTCGCATGTACGAGTGGGTAGCAGACATCTGCCTCCCATGCATACACACTTCTGAGAGTTGAGCTTATGGCCTGTATCCCTACCTCCTGCCTGCAGCTAGCTTTCGCTTCCAAAAGGCCTAGGCTCGCTGCTTGACGCAAGTGTTGGGAGAGGTAACTGGAATCTCCCGGCAACAAGACTAGTGCCTCCAAGCTCAATCCAGCGATTTCCCAGTAATTCCTGGGGTAGACTGGTGCTACATACTAAGTTCCATATGTGAGAAGGTAGCTGAACGCCTTGTCCAAAATCATCTTACTGCTGAGAGTTGAGCTCACCCTCAGTCCCTCACAGTTCCACACTGCCTGCAGAGTGAGTTTCGCACGTCTTCACCAGAGACGTTTGCCAGAGGCTTCTGAGACGCAAGTTAACAATGCAGACCTGGAGGGTATCTCCAGGTGCAGAAGAGTGGTAATCTGGGAACCTCCTGACTCAGAATACTGCTACCTTCACACTGTCATAAGAATGCAGCTAGTTGAGAGCTGGCTTCAAGGCATGCTTCCCTGTGAGAGCTGAGGACAGGGCAGGACCCTCCCGCATCCTGCCTGACTGTAGACTTACCTGCTAACCTCCTTCTGTTAGTGGCTGGGATAGTTTGTGGGAAAAGCATGTGTAAGCATTGGGCCTGAACTCCCGTGTATCTGAGTTGAATAGAGCGATTTCCAAAGTCCTTCTTCAATAGGAGTGTAGCTAGGTTCCAACTCCCATGTCCGAGTGGGTAGCAGACATCTGCCACCCATGCATACACACTTCTGAGAGTTGAGCTTATGGCCTGTAACCCAACATCCTGCCTGCCGCTACCTTTCGCTTCCAAAATGCCTAGGCTCGCTGCTTGACGCAAGTGTTGGGAGAGGTAACTGGAATCTCCCGGCACACAAGACGAGTGCCTCCAAGCTCAATCAAGCGATTTCCTAGTAATTCCTGGGGTAGACTGGTGCTACATACTAAGTTCCATACGTGAGTAGGTAGTTGAACGCCTTGTCCAAAAACATCTTACTTCTGAGAGTTGAGCTCACCCTCAGTCCCTCACAGTTCCACACTGCCTGCAGAGTGAGTTTCCGACGTCTTCACCAGAGACGTTTGCCAGAGGCTTCTGAGACGCAAGTTAACAATGCAGACCTGGAGGGTATCTCCAGGTGCAGTAGAGTGGTAATCTGGGAACCTCCTTACTCAGAATACTGCTACCTTCACACTGCCATAAGAATGCAGCTAGTTGAGAGCTGGCTTCTAGGCATGCTTCCCTGGGAGTGCTGAGGACAGGGCAGAACCCACCCGCATCCTGCCTCACTGTAGGCGCAGCTGCTAACATCCTAATGTTAGTGGCTGAGAGAGGTTGCGGGAAAAGCATGTTTAAGCATTGGGCCTGAACTCCTGTGTATCTGAGTTGAATACAGCGATTTCCAATGGCCTTCTTCAATCAGAGTGTAGCTAGTTTCCAACTCCCATGTCAGAGTGGGTAGCAGACATCTGTCTCCCCTGCATACACACTTCTGAGAGTTGAGCTTAAGGCCTGTACCTCCCCATCCAGCCTGCTGGTTCCTTTCACTTCTAAAAGGCCTAGGCTCGCTGTTTGACGGAAGTGTTGGGAGAGGTAATTGGAATCTCCCGGCACACAAGACTAGGGCCTCCAAGCTCATTCCAGCGATTGCCTAGTAATTCGTGTGGTAGACTGGTGCTACATACTAAGTTCCATACGTGAGAAGGTAGCTGAACGCCTTGTCCAAAAGCATCTTACTTCTGAGAGTTGAGCTCACCCTCAGTCCCTCACAGTTCCACACTGCCTGCAGAGTTAGTTTCAAAGGTCTTCACCAGAGACGTTTGCCACAGGCTTCTGAGACGCAAGTTAACAATGCAGACCTGGAGGGTATCTCCAGGTGCAGTAGAGTGGTAATCTTGGAACCTCCTGACTCAGAATACTGCTACCTTCACACTGCCATAAGAATGCAGCTAGTTGAGAGCTGGCTTCTAGGCATGCTTCCCTGGGAGTGCTGAGGACATGGCAGAACCCACCCGCATCCTGCCTGACTGTAGGCGCAGCTGCTAACATCCTAATGTTAGTGGCTGAGAGAGGTTGCGGGAAAAGCATGTGTACGCATTGGGCCTGAACTCCTGTGTATCTGAGTTGAATACAGCGATTTTCAAAGGCCTACTTCAATCAGACTGTAGCTAGGTTCCAACTCCCATGTCAGAGTGGGTAGCAGACATCTGCCTCCCATGCATACACACTTCTGAGAGTTGAGCTGATGGCCTGTACCTCCACATCCAGCCTGCTGGTACCCTTCGCTTCTAAAAGGCCTAGGCTCGCTGTTTGACGGAAGTGTTGGGAGAGGTAACTGGAATCTCCCGGCACACAACACTCGTGCGTCCAAGCTCAATCCAGCGATTTGCTTGTAATTCCTTTGGTAGACTGGTGCTACATACTAAGTTCCATAAGTGAGAAGGAAGGTGAACGCCTTGTCCAAAAGCATCTTACTTCTGAGAGTTGAGCTCACCCTCAGTCCCTCACAGTTCCACACTGCCTGCAGAGTGAGTTTCGCACGTCTTCACCACAGACTTTTGCCAGAGGCTTCTGAGACGCAAGTTAACAATGCAGACCTGGAGGGTATCTCCAGGTGCAGTAGAGTGGTAATCTTGGAACCTCCTGACTCAGAATACTGCTACCTTCACACTGCCATAAGAATGCAGCTAGTTGAGAGCTGGCTTCTAGGCATGCTTCCCTGGGAGTGCTGAGGACAGGGCAGAACCCTCCCGCATCCTGCCTGACTGTAGGCGTAGTTGCTAGCATCCTAAACTTAGTGGCTGAGAGAGGTTGCGGGAAAAGCATGTGTAAGCATTGGGCCTGAACTCCTGTGTAACTGAGTTGAATACAGCGATTTCCAATGGCCTTCTTCAATCAGAGTGTAGCTAGGTTCCAACTCCCATGTCAGAATGGGGAGCAGACATCTGCCTCCCATGCATACACACTTCTGAGAGTTGAGCTTATGGCCTGTACATCTCCATCCACCCTGCTGGTACCCTTCGCTTCTAAAAGGCCTAGGCTCGCTGTTTGACGGAAGTGTTGGGAGAGGTAATTGGAATCTCCCGGCACACAAGACTAGTGCCTCCAAGCTCATTCCAGCGATTGCCTAGTAATTCCTGGGGTAGACAGGTGCTACATACTAAGTTCCATACGTGAGAAGGTAGCTGAACGCCTTGTCCAAAAGCATCTTACTTCTGAGAGTTGAGCTCACCCTCAGTCCCTCACAGTTCCACACTGCCTGCAGAGTGAGTTTCGCAGGTCTTCACCAGAGACGTTTGCCACAGGCTTCTGAGACGCAAGTTAACAATGCAGACCTGGAGGGTATCTCCAGGTGCAGTAGAGTGGTAATCTCGGAACCGCCTTACTCAGAATACTGCTGCCTTCACACTGTCATAAGAATGCAGCTAGTTGAGAGCTGGCTTCTAGGCATGCTTCCCTGTGAGAGCTGAGGACAGGGCAGAACCCTCCCGCATCCTGCCTGACTGTAGACGTACCTGCTAACCTCCTTATGTTAGTGGCTGGGATAGGTTGTGGGAAAAGCATGTGTAAGCATTGGGCCTGAACTCCCGAGTATCTGAGTTGAATACAGCGATTTCCAACATCCTTCTTCAATAGGAGTGTAGCTAGGTTCCAACTCCCATGTCCGAGTGGGTAGCAGACATCTGCCTCCCATGCATACACACTTCTGAGAGTTGAGCTTATGGCCTGTAACCCTACATCGTGCCTGCCGCTACCTTTCGCTTCCAAAAGGCCTAGGCTCGCTGCTTGACGCAAGTGTTGGAGAGGTAATTGGAATCTCCCGGCACACAAGACGAGTGCCTCCAAGCTCAATCAAGCGATTTCCTAGTAATTCCTGGGGTAGACTGGTGCTACATACTAAGTTCCAGACGTGAGTAGGTAGTTGAACGCCTTGTCCAAAAACATCTTACTTCTGAGAGTTGAGCTGACCCTCAGTCCCTCACAGTTCCACACTGCCTGCAGAGTGAGTTTCGCACGTCTTCACCAGAGACGTTTGCCAGAGGCCTCTGAGACGCAAGTTAACAATGCAGACCTGGAGGGTATCTCCAGGTGCAGTAGAGTGGTAATCTGGGAACCTCCTGTCTCAGAATACTGCTACCTTGACCCTGCCATAAGTATGCAGCTAGTTGACCGCTGGCTTCAAGACATGCTTCCCTGTGAGAGCTAAGGACAGGGCACAACCCTCCCGCATCCTGCTTGACTGTAGAAGGAGCTGCTAACGTCCTCATGTTAGTGGCAGGGAAAGGTTTTGAGAAATGCATGTGGAATCGTTGTGCCTGAACCCACGTGTATCTGAGTTGAATACAGCGATTTCCAAAGTCCTTTTTCATCAGAGTGTAGTAGGTTCCCACTCGCATGTACGAGTGGGTAGCAGACATCTGCCTCCCATGCATACACACTTCTGAGAGTTGAGCTTATGGCCTGTATCCCTACCTCCTGCCTGCAGCTAGCTTTCGCTTCCAAAAGGCCTAGGCTCGCTGCTTCACCGAAGTGTTGGGAGAGGTAACTGGAATCTCCCGGCAACAAGACTAGTGCCTCCAAGCTCAATCCAGCGATTTCCCAGTAATTCCTGGGGTAGACTGGTGCTACATACTAAGTTCCATATGTGAGAAGGTAGCTGAACGCCTTGTCCAAAATCATCTTACTGCTGAGAGTTGAGCTCACCCTCAGTCCCTCACAGTTCCACACTGCCTGCAGAGTGAGTTTCGCACGTCTTCACCAGAGACGTTTGCCAGAGGCTTCTGAGACGCAAGTTAACAATGCAGACCTGGAGGGTATCTCCAGGTGCAGAAGAGTGGTAATCTGGGAACCTCCTGACTCAGAATACTGCTACCTTCACACTGTCATAAGAATGCAGCTAGTTGAGAGCTGGCTTCAAGGCATGCTTCCCTGTGAGAGCTGAGGACAGGGCAGGACCCTCCCGCATCCTGCCTGACTGTAGACTTACCTGCTAACCTCCTTCTGTTAGTGGCTGGGATAGTTTGTGGGAAAAGCATGTGTAAGCATTGGGCCTGAACTCCCGTGTATCTGAGTTGAATAGAGCGATTTCCAAAGTCCTTCTTCAATAGGAGTGTAGCTAGGTTCCAACTCCCATGTCCGAGTGGGTAGCAGACATCTGCCACCCATGCATACACACTTCTGAGAGTTGAGCTTATGGCCTGTAACCCAACATCCTGCCTGCCGCTACCTTTCGCTTCCAAAATGCCTAGGCTCGCTGCTTGACGCAAGTGTTGGGAGAGGTAACTGGAATCTCCCGGCACACAAGACGAGTGCCTCCAAGCTCAATCAAGCGATTTCCTAGTAATTCCTGGGGTAGACTGGTGCTACATACTAAGTTCCATACGTGAGTAGGTAGTTGAACGCCTTGTCCAAAAACATCTTACTTCTGAGAGTTGAGCTCACCCTCAGTCCCTCACAGTTCCACACTGCCTGCAGAGTGAGTTTCCGACGTCTTCACCAGAGACGTTTGCCAGAGGCTTCTGAGACGCAAGTTAACAATGCAGACCTGGAGGGTATCTCCAGGTGCAGTAGAGTGGTAATCTGGGAACCTCCTTACTCAGAATACTGCTACCTTCACACTGCCATAAGAATGCAGCTAGTTGAGAGCTGGCTTCTAGGCATGCTTCCCTGGGAGTGCTGAGGACAGGGCAGAACCCACCCGCATCCTGCCTCACTGTAGGCGCAGCTGCTAACATCCTAATGTTAGTGGCTGAGAGAGGTTGCGGGAAAAGCATGTTTAAGCATTGGGCCTGAACTCCTGTGTATCTGAGTTGAATACAGCGATTTCCAATGGCCTTCTTCAATCAGAGTGTAGCTAGTTTCCAACTCCCATGTCAGAGTGGGTAGCAGACATCTGTCTCCCCTGCATACACACTTCTGAGAGTTGAGCTTAAGGCCTGTACCTCCCCATCCAGCCTGCTGGTTCCTTTCACTTCTAAAAGGCCTAGGCTCGCTGTTTGACGGAAGTGTTGGGAGAGGTAATTGGAATCTCCCGGCACACAAGACTAGGGCCTCCAAGCTCATTCCAGCGATTGCCTAGTAATTCGTGTGGTAGACTGGTGCTACATACTAAGTTCCATACGTGAGAAGGTAGCTGAACGCCTTGTCCAAAAGCATCTTACTTCTGAGAGTTGAGCTCACCCTCAGTCCCTCACAGTTCCACACTGCCTGCAGAGTTAGTTTCAAAGGTCTTCACCAGAGACGTTTGCCACAGGCTTCTGAGACGCAAGTTAACAATGCAGACCTGGAGGGTATCTCCAGGTGCAGTAGAGTGGTAATCTTGGAACCTCCTGACTCAGAATACTGCTACCTTCACACTGCCATAAGAATGCAGCTAGTTGAGAGCTGGCTTCTAGGCATGCTTCCCTGGGAGTGCTGAGGACATGGCAGAACCCACCCGCATCCTGCCTGACTGTAGGCGCAGCTGCTAACATCCTAATGTTAGTGGCTGAGAGAGGTTGCGGGAAAAGCATGTGTACGCATTGGGCCTGAACTCCTGTGTATCTGAGTTGAATACAGCGATTTTCAAAGGCCTACTTCAATCAGACTGTAGCTAGGTTCCAACTCCCATGTCAGAGTGGGTAGCAGACATCTGCCTCCCATGCATACACACTTCTGAGAGTTGAGCTGATGGCCTGTACCTCCACATCCAGCCTGCTGGTACCCTTCGCTTCTAAAAGGCCTAGGCTCGCTGTTTGACGGAAGTGTTGGGAGAGGTAACTGGAATCTCCCGGCACACAACACTCGTGCGTCCAAGCTCAATCCAGCGATTTGCTTGTAATTCCTTTGGTAGACTGGTGCTACATACTAAGTTCCATAAGTGAGAAGGAAGGTGAACGCCTTGTCCAAAAGCATCTTACTTCTGAGAGTTGAGCTCACCCTCAGTCCCTCACAGTTCCACACTGCCTGCAGAGTGAGTTTCGCAGGTCTTCACCACAGACTTTTGCCAGAGGCTTCTGAGACGCAAGTTAACAATGCAGACCTGGAGGGTATCTCCAGGTGCAGTAGAGTGGTAATCTTGGAACCTCCTGACTCAGAATACTGCTACCTTCACACTGCCATAAGAATGCAGCTAGTTGAGAGCTGGCTTCTAGGCATGCTTCCCTGGGAGTGCTGAGGACAGGGCAGAACCCTCCCGCATCCTGCCTGACTGTAGGCGTAGTTGCTAGCATCCTAAACTTAGTGGCTGAGAGAGGTTGCGGGAAAAGCATGTGTAAGCATTGGGCCTGAACTCCTGTGTAACTGAGTTGAATACAGCGATTTCCAATGGCCTTCTTCAATCAGAGTGTAGCTAGGTTCCAACTCCCATGTCAGAATGGGGAGCAGACATCTGCCTCCCATGCATACACACTTCTGAGAGTTGAGCTTATGGCCTGTACATCTCCATCCACCCTGCTGGTACCCTTCGCTTCTAAAAGGCCTAGGCTCGCTGTTTGACGGAAGTGTTGGGAGAGGTAATTGGAATCTCCCGGCACACAAGACTAGTGCCTCCAAGCTCATTCCAGCGATTGCCTAGTAATTCCTGGGGTAGACAGGTGCTACATACTAAGTTCCATACGTGAGAAGGTAGCTGAACGCCTTGTCCAAAAGCATCTTACTTCTGAGAGTTGAGCTCACCCTCAGTCCCTCACAGTTACACACTGCCTGCAGAGTGAGTTTCGCAGGTCTTCACCAGAGACGTTTGCCACAGGCTTCTGAGACGCAAGTTAACAATGCAGACCTGGAGGGTATCTCCAGGTGCAGTAGAGTGGTAATCTCGGAACCGCCTTACTCAGAATACTGCTGCCTTCACACTGCCATAAGAATGCAGCTAGTTGAGAGCTGGCTTCTAGGCATGCTTCCCTGTGAGAGCTGAGGACAGGGCAGAACCCTCCCGCATCCTGCCTGACTGTAGACGTACCTGCTAACCTCCTTATGTTAGTGGCTGGGATAGGTTGTGGGAAAAGCATGTGTAAGCATTGGGCCTGAACTCCCGAGTATCTGAGTTGAATACAGCGATTTCCAACATCCTTCTTCAATAGGAGTGTAGCTAGGTTCCAACTCCCATGTCCGAGTGGGTAGCAGACATCTGCCTCCCATGCATACACACTTCTGAGAGTTGAGCTTATGGCCTGTAACCCTACATCGTGCCTGCCGCTACCTTTCGCTTCCAAAAGGCCTAGGCTCGCTGCTTGACGCAAGTGTTGGAGAGGTAATTGGAATCTCCCGGCACACAAGACGAGTGCCTCCAAGCTCAATCAAGCGATTTCCTAGTAATTCCTGGGGTAGACTGGTGCTACATACTAAGTTCCAGACGTGAGTAGGTAGTTGAACGCCTTGTCCAAAAACATCTTACTTCTGAGAGTTGAGCTGACCCTCAGTCCCTCACAGTTCCACACTGCCTGCAGAGTGAGTTTCGCACGTCTTCACCAGAGACGTTTGCCAGAGGCCTCTGAGACGCAAGTTAACAATGCAGACCTGGAGGGTATCTCCAGGTGCAGTAGAGTGGTAATCTGGGAACCTCCTGTCTCAGAATACTGCTACCTTGACCCTGCCATAAGTATGCAGCTAGTTGACCGCTGGCTTCAAGACATGCTTCCCTGTGAGAGCTAAGGACAGGGCACAACCCTCCCGCATCCTGCTTGACTGTAGAAGGAGCTGCTAACGTCCTCATGTTAGTGGCAGGGAAAGGTTTTGAGAAATGCATGTGGAATCGTTGTGCCTGAACCCACGTGTATCTGAGTTGAATACAGCGATTTCCAAAGTCTTTTTTCATCAGAGTGTAGTAGGTTCCCACTCGCATGTACGAGTGGGTAGCAGACATCTGCCTCCCATGCATACACACTTCTGAGAGTTGAGCTTATGGCCTGTATCCCTACCTCCTGCCTGCAGCTAGCTTTCGCTTCCAAAAGGCCTAGGCTCGCTGCTTCACCGAAGTGTTGGGAGAGGTAACTGGAATCTCCCGGCAACAAGACTAGTGCCTCCAAGCTCAATCCAGCGATTTCCCAGTAATTCCTGGGGTAGACTGGTGCTACATACTAAGTTCCATATGTGAGAAGGTAGCTGAACGCCTTGTCCAAAATCATCTTACTGCTGAGAGTTGAGCTCACCCTCAGTCCCTCACAGTTCCACACTGCCTGCAGAGTGAGTTTCGCACGTCTTCACCAGAGACGTTTGCCAGAGGCTTCTGAGACGCAAGTTAACAATGCAGACCTGGAGGGTATCTCCAGGTGCAGAAGAGTGGTAATCTGGGAACCTCCTGACTCAGAATACTGCTACCTTCACACTGTCATAAGAATGCAGCTAGTTGAGAGCTGGCTTCAAGGCATGCTTCCCTGTGAGAGCTGAGGACAGGGCAGGACCCTCCCGCATCCTGCCTGACTGTAGACTTACCTGCTAACCTCCTTCTGTTAGTGGCTGGGATAGTTTGTGGGAAAAGCATGTGTAAGCATTGGGCCTGAACTCCCGTGTATCTGAGTTGAATAGAGCGATTTCCAAAGTCCTTCTTCAATAGGAGTGTAGCTAGGTTCCAACTCCCATGTCCGAGTGGGTAGCAGACATCTGCCACCCATGCATACACACTTCTGAGAGTTGAGCTTATGGCCTGTAACCCAACATCCTGCCTGCCGCTACCTTTCGCTTCCAAAATGCCTAGGCTCGCTGCTTGACGCAAGTGTTGGGAGAGGTAACTGGAATCTCCCGGCACACAAGACGAGTGCCTCCAAGCTCAATCAAGCGATTTCCTAGTAATTCCTGGGGTAGACTGGTGCTACATACTAAGTTCCATACGTGAGTAGGTAGTTGAACGCCTTGTCCAAAAACATCTTACTTCTGAGAGTTGAGCTCACCCTCAGTCCCTCACAGTTCCACACTGCCTACAGAGTGAGTTTCCGACGTCTTCACCAGAGACGTTTGCCAGAGGCTTCTGAGACGCAAGTTAACAATGCAGACCTGGAGGGTATCTCCAGGTGCAGTAGAGTGGTAATCTGGGAACCTCCTTACTCAGAATACTGCTACCTTCACACTGCCATAAGAATGCAGCTAGTTGAGAGCTGGCTTCTAGGCATGCTTCCCTGGGAGTGCTGAGGACAGGGCAGAACCCACCCGCATCCTGCCTCACTGTAGGCGCAGCTGCTAACATCCTAATGTTAGTGGCTGAGAGAGGTTGCGGGAAAAGCATGTTTAAGCATTGGGCCTGAACTCCTGTGTATCTGAGTTGAATACAGCGATTTCCAATGGCCTTCTTCAATCAGAGTGTAGCTAGTTTCCAACTCCCATGTCAGAGTGGGTAGCAGACATCTGTCTCCCCTGCATACACACTTCTGAGAGTTGAGCTTAAGGCCTGTACCTCCCCATCCAGCCTGCTGGTTCCTTTCACTTCTAAAAGGCCTAGGCTCGCTGTTTGACGGAAGTGTTGGGAGAGGTAACTGGAATCTCCCGGCACACAACACTCGTGCGTCCAAGCTCAATCCAGCGATTTGCTTGTAATTCCTTTGGTAGACTGGTGCTACATACTAAGTTCCATAAGTGAGAAGGAAGGTGAACGCCTTGTCCAAAAGCATCTTACTTCTGAGAGTTGAGCTCACCCTCAGTCCCTCACAGTTCCACACTGCCTGCAGAGTGAGTTTCGCAGGTCTTCACCACAGACTTTTGCCAGAGGCTTCTGAGACGCAAGTTAACAATGCAGACCTGGAGGGTATCTCCAGGTGCAGTAGAGTGGTAATCTTGGAACCTCCTGACTCAGAATACTGCTACCTTCACACTGCCATAAGAATGCAGCTAGTTGAGAGCTGGCTTCTAGGCATGCTTCCCTGGGAGTGCTGAGGACAGGGCAGAACCCTCCCGCATCCTGCCTGACTGTAGGCGTAGTTGCTAGCATCCTAAACTTAGTGGCTGAGAGAGGTTGCGGGAAAAGCATGTGTAAGCATTGGGCCTGAACTCCTGTGTAACTGAGTTGAATACAGCGATTTCCAATGGCCTTCTTCAATCAGAGTGTAGCTAGGTTCCAACTCCCATGTCAGAATGGGGAGCAGACATCTGCCTCCCATGCATACACACTTCTGAGAGTTGAGCTTATGGCCTGTACATCTCCATCCACCCTGCTGGTACCCTTCGCTTCTAAAAGGCCTAGGCTCGCTGTTTGACGGAAGTGTTGGGAGAGGTAATTGGAATCTCCCGGCACACAAGACTAATGCCTCCAAGCTCATTCCAGCGATTGCCTAGTAATTCCTGGGGTAGACAGGTGCTACATACTAAGTTCCATATGTGAGAAGGTAGCTGAACGCCTTGTCCAAAAGCATCTTACTTCTGAGAGTTGAGCTCACCCTCAGTCCCTCACAGTTACACACTGCCTGCAGAGTGAGTTTCGCAGGTCTTCACCAGAGACGTTTGCCACAGGCTTCTGAGACGCAAGTTAACAATGCAGACCTGGAGGGTATCTCCAGGTGCAGTAGAGTGGTAATCTCGGAACCGCCTTACTCAGAATACTGCTGCCTTCACACTGTCATAAGAATGCAGCTAGTTGAGAGCTGGCTTCTAGGCATGCTTCCCTGTGAGAGCTGAGGACAGGGCAGAACCCTCCCGCATCCTGCCTGACTGTAGACGTACCTGCTAACCTCCTTATGTTAGTGGCTGGGATAGGTTGTGGGAAAAGCATGTGTAAGCATTGGGCCTGAACTCCCGAGTATCTGAGTTGAATACAGCGATTTCCAACATCCTTCTTCAATAGGAGTGTAGCTAGGTTCCAACTCCCATGTCCGAGTGGGTAGCAGACATCTGCCTCCCATGCATACACACTTCTGAGAGTTGAGCTTATGGCCTGTAACCCTACATCGTGCCTGCCGCTACCTTTCGCTTCCAAAAGGCCTAGGCTCGCTGCTTGACGCAAGTGTTGGAGAGGTAATTGGAATCTCCCGGCACACAAGACGAGTGCCTCCAAGCTCAATCAAGCGATTTCCTAGTAATTCCTGGGGTAGACTGGTGCTACATACTAAGTTCCAGACGTGAGTAGGTAGTTGAACGCCTTGTCCAAAAACATCTTACTTCTGAGAGTTGAGCTGACCCTCAGTCCCTCACAGTTCCACACTGCCTGCAGAGTGAGTTTCGCACGTCTTCACCAGAGACGTTTGCCAGAGGCCTCTGAGACGCAAGTTAACAATGCAGACCTGGAGGGTATCTCCAGGTGCAGTAGAGTGGTAATCTGGGAACCTCCTGTCTCAGAATACTGCTACCTTGACCCTGCCATAAGTATGCAGCTAGTTGACCGCTGGCTTCAAGACATGCTTCCCTGTGAGAGCTAAGGACAGGGCACAACCCTCCCGCATCCTGCTTGACTGTAGAAGGAGCTGCTAACGTCCTCATGTTAGTGGCAGGGAAAGGTTTTGAGAAATGCATGTGGAATCGTTGTGCCTGAACCCACGTGTATCTGAGTTGAATACAGCGATTTCCAAAGTCCTTTTTCATCAGAGTGTAGTAGGTTCCCACTCGCATGTACGAGTGGGTAGCAGACATCTGCCTCCCATGCATACACACTTCTGAGAGTTGAGCTTATGGCCTGTATCCCTACCTCCTGCCTGCAGCTAGCTTTCGCTTCCAAAAGGCCTAGGCTCGCTGCTTCACCGAAGTGTTGGGAGAGGTAACTGGAATCTCCCGGCAACAAGACTAGTGCCTCCAAGCTCAATCCAGCGATTTCCCAGTAATTCCTGGGGTAGACTGGTGCTACATACTAAGTTCCATATGTGAGAAGGTAGCTGAACGCCTTGTCCAAAATCATCTTACTGCTGAGAGTTGAGCTCACCCTCAGTCCCTCACAGTTCCACACTGCCTGCAGAGTGAGTTTCGCACGTCTTCACCAGAGACGTTTGCCAGAGGCTTCTGAGACGCAAGTTAACAATGCAGACCTGGAGGGTATCTCCAGGTGCAGAAGAGTGGTAATCTGGGAACCTCCTGACTCAGAATACTGCTACCTTCACACTGTCATAAGAATGCAGCTAGTTGAGAGCTGGCTTCAAGGCATGCTTCCCTGTGAGAGCTGAGGACAGGGCAGGACCCTCCCGCATCCTGCCTGACTGTAGACTTACCTGCTAACCTCCTTCTGTTAGTGGCTGGGATAGTTTGTGGGAAAAGCATGTGTAAGCATTGGGCCTGAACTCCCGTGTATCTGAGTTGAATAGAGCGATTTCCAAAGTCCTTCTTCAATAGGAGTGTAGCTAGGTTCCAACTCCCATGTCCGAGTGGGTAGCAGACATCTGCCACCCATGCATACACACTTCTGAGAGTTGAGCTTATGGCCTGTAACCCAACATCCTGCCTGCCGCTACCTTTCGCTTCCAAAATGCCTAGGCTCGCTGCTTGACGCAAGTGTTGGGAGAGGTAACTGGAATCTCCCGGCACACAAGACGAGTGCCTCCAAGCTCAATCAAGCGATTTCCTAGTAATTCCTGGGGTAGACTGGTGCTACATACTAAGTTCCATACGTGAGTAGGTAGTTGAACGCCTTGTCCAAAAACATCTTACTTCTGAGAGTTGAGCTCACCCTCAGTCCCTCACAGTTCCACACTGCCTGCAGAGTGAGTTTCCGACGTCTTCACCAGAGACGTTTGCCAGAGGCTTCTGAGACGCAAGTTAACAATGCAGACCTGGAGGGTATCTCCAGGTGCAGTAGAGTGGTAATCTGGGAACCTCCTTACTCAGAATACTGCTACCTTCACACTGCCATAAGAATGCAGCTAGTTGAGAGCTGGCTTCTAGGCATGCTTCCCTGGGAGTGCTGAGGACAGGGCAGAACCCACCCGCATCCTGCCTCACTGTAGGCGCAGCTGCTAACATCCTAATGTTAGTGGCTGAGAGAGGTTGCGGGAAAAGCATGTTTAAGCATTGGGCCTGAACTCCTGTGTATCTGAGTTGAATACAGCGATTTCCAATGGCCTTCTTCAATCAGAGTGTAGCTAGTTTCCAACTCCCATGTCAGAGTGGGTAGCAGACATCTGTCTCCCCTGCATACACACTTCTGAGAGTTGAGCTTAAGGCCTGTACCTCCCCATCCAGCCTGCTGGTTCCTTTCACTTCTAAAAGGCCTAGGCTCGCTGTTTGACGGAAGTGTTGGGAGAGGTAATTGGAATCTCCCGGCACACAAGACTAGGGCCTCCAAGCTCATTCCAGCGATTGCCTAGTAATTCGTGTGGTAGACTGGTGCTACATACTAAGTTCCATACGTGAGAAGGTAGCTGAACGCCTTGTCCAAAAGCATCTTACTTCTGAGAGTTGAGCTCACCCTCAGTCCCTCACAGTTCCACACTGCCTGCAGAGTTAGTTTCAAAGGTCTTCACCAGAGACGTTTGCCACAGGCTTCTGAGACGCAAGTTAACAATGCAGACCTGGAGGGTATCTCCAGGTGCAGTAGAGTGGTAATCTTGGAACCTCCTGACTCAGAATACTGCTACCTTCACACTGCCATAAGAATGCAGCTAGTTGAGAGCTGGCTTCTAGGCATGCTTCCCTGGGAGTGCTCAGGACATGGCAGAACCCACCCGCATCCTGCCTGACTGTAGGCGCAGCTGCTAACATCCTAATGTTAGTGGCTGAGAGAGGTTGCGGGAAAAGCATGTGTACGCATTGGGCCTGAACTCCTGTGTATCTGAGTTGAATACAGCGATTTTCAAAGGCCTACTTCAATCAGACTGTAGCTAGGTTCCAACTCCCATGTCAGAGTGGGTAGCAGACATCTGCCTCCCATGCATACACACTTCTGAGAGTTGAGCTGATGGCCTGTACCTCCACATCCAGCCTGCTGGTACCCTTCGCTTCTAAAAGGCCTAGGCTCGCTGTTTGACGGAAGTGTTGGGAGAGGTAACTGGAATCTCCCGGCACACAACACTCGTGCGTCCAAGCTCAATCCAGCGATTTGCTTGTAATTCCTTTGGTAGACTGGTGCTACATACTAAGTTCCATAAGTGAGAAGGAAGGTGAACGCCTTGTCCAAAAGCATCTTACTTCTGAGAGTTGAGCTCACCCTCAGTCCCTCACAGTTCCACACTGCCTGCAGAGTGAGTTTCGCAGGTCTTCACCACAGACTTTTGCCAGAGGCTTCTGAGACGCAAGTTAACAATGCAGACCTGGAGGGTATCTCCAGGTGCAGTAGAGTGGTAATCTTGGAACCTCCTGACTCAGAATACTGCTACCTTCACACTGCCATAAGAATGCAGCTAGTTGAGAGCTGGCTTCTAGGCATGCTTCCCTGGGAGTGCTGAGGACAGGGCAGAACCCTCCCGCATCCTGCCTGACTGTAGGCGTAGTTGCTAGCATCCTAAACTTAGTGGCTGAGAGAGGTTGCGGGAAAAGCATGTGTAAGCATTGGGCCTGAACTCCTGTGTAACTGAGTTGAATACAGCGATTTCCAATGGCCTTCTTCAATCAGAGTGTAGCTAGGTTCCAACTCCCATGTCAGAATGGGGAGCAGACATCTGCCTCCCATGCATACACACTTCTGAGAGTTGAGCTTATGGCCTGTACATCTCCATCCACCCTGCTGGTACCCTTCGCTTCTAAAAGGCCTAGGCTCGCTGTTTGACGGAAGTGTTGGGAGAGGTAATTGGAATCTCCCGGCACACAAGACTAGTGCCTCCAAGCTCATTCCAGCGATTGCCTAGTAATTCCTGGGGTAGACAGGTGCTACATACTAAGTTCCATACGTGAGAAGGTAGCTGAACGCCTTGTCCAAAAGCATCTTACTTCTGAGAGTTGAGCTCACCCTCAGTCCCTCACAGTTACACACTGCCTGCAGAGTGAGTTTCGCAGGTCTTCACCAGAGACGTTTGCCACAGGCTTCTGAGACGCAAGTTAACAATGCAGACCTGGAGGGTATCTCCAGGTGCAGTAGAGTGGTAATCTCGGAACCGCCTTACTCAGAATACTGCTGCCTTCACACTGTCATAAGAATGCAGCTAGTTGAGAGCTGGCTTCTAGGCATGCTTCCCTGTGAGAGCTGAGGACAGGGCAGAACCCTCCCGCATCCTGCCTGACTGTAGACGTACCTGCTAACCTCCTTATGTTAGTGGCTGGGATAGGTTGTGGGAAAAGCATGTGTAAGCATTGGGCCTGAACTCCCGAGTATCTGAGTTGAATACAGCGATTTCCAACATCCTTCTTCAATAGGAGTGTAGCTAGGTTCCAACTCCCATGTCCGAGTGGGTAGCAGACATCTGCCTCCCATGCATACACACTTCTGAGAGTTGAGCTTATGGCCTGTAACCCTACATCGTGCCTGCCGCTACCTTTCGCTTCCAAAAGGTCTAGGCTCGCTGCTTGACGCAAGTGTTGGAGAGGTAATTGGAATCTCCCGGCACACAAGACGAGTGCCTCCAAGCTCAATCAAGCGATTTCCTAGTAATTCCTGGGGTAGACTGGTGCTACATACTAAGTTCCAGACGTGAGTAGGTAGTTGAACGCCTTGTCCAAAAACATCTTACTTCTGAGAGTTGAGCTGACCCTCAGTCCCTCACAGTTCCACACTGCCTGCAGAGTGAGTTTCGCACGTCTTCACCAGAGACGTTTGCCAGAGGCCTCTGAGACGCAAGTTAACAATGCAGACCTGGAGGGTATCTCCAGGTGCAGTAGAGTGGTAATCTGGGAACCTCCTGTCTCAGAATACTGCTACCTTGACCCTGCCATAAGTATGCAGCTAGTTGACCGCTGGCTTCAAGACATGCTTCCCTGTGAGAGCTAAGGACAGGGCACAACCCTCCCGCATCCTGCTTGACTGTAGAAGGAGCTGCTAACGTCCTCATGTTAGTGGCAGGGAAAGGTTTTGAGAAATGCATGTGGAATCGTTGTGCCTGAACCCACGTGTATCTGAGTTGAATACAGCGATTTCCAAAGTCCTTTTTCATCAGAGTGTAGTAGGTTCCCACTCGCATGTACGAGTGGGTAGCAGACATCTGCCTCCCATGCATACACACTTCTGAGAGTTGAGCTTATGGCCTGTATCCCTACCTCCTGCCTGCAGCTAGCTTTCGCTTCCAAAAGGCCTAGGCTCGCTGCTTCACCGAAGTGTTGGGAGAGGTAACTGGAATCTCCCGGCAACAAGACTAGTGCCTCCAAGCTCAATCCAGCGATTTCCCAGTAATTCCTGGGGTAGACTGGTGCTACATACTAAGTTCCATATGTGAGAAGGTAGCTGAACGCCTTGTCCAAAATCATCTTACTGCTGAGAGTTGAGCTCACCCTCAGTCCCTCACAGTTCCACACTGCCTGCAGAGTGAGTTTCGCACGTCTTCACCAGAGACGTTTGCCAGAGGCTTCTGAGACGCAAGTTAACAATGCAGACCTGGAGGGTATCTCCAGGTGCAGAAGAGTGGTAATCTGGGAACCTCCTGACTCAGAATACTGCTACCTTCACACTGTCATAAGAATGCAGCTAGTTGAGAGCTGGCTTCAAGGCATGCTTCCCTGTGAGAGCTGAGGACAGGGCAGGACCCTCCCGCATCCTGCCTGACTGTAGACTTACCTGCTAACCTCCTTCTGTTAGTGGCTGGGATAGTTTGTGGGAAAAGCATGTGTAAGCATTGGGCCTGAACTCCCGTGTATCTGAGTTGAATAGAGCGATTTCCAAAGTCCTTCTTCAATAGGAGTGTAGCTAGGTTCCAACTCCCATGTCCGAGTGGGTAGCAGACATCTGCCACCCATGCATACACACTTCTGAGAGTTGAGCTTATGGCCTGTAACCCAACATCCTGCCTGCCGCTACCTTTCGCTTCCAAAATGCCTAGGCTCGCTGCTTGACGCAAGTGTTGGGAGAGGTAACTGGAATCTCCCGGCACACAAGACGAGTGCCTCCAAGCTCAATCAAGCGATTTCCTAGTAATTCCTGGGGTAGACTGGTGCTACATACTAAGTTCCATACGTGAGTAGGTAGTTGAACGCCTTGTCCAAAAACATCTTACTTCTGAGAGTTGAGCTCACCCTCAGTCCCTCACAGTTCCACACTGCCTGCAGAGTGAGTTTCCGACGTCTTCACCAGAGACATTTGCCAGAGGCTTCTGAGACGCAAGTTAACAATGCAGACCTGGAGGGTATCTCCAGGTGCAGTAGAGTGGTAATCTGGGAACCTCCTTACTCAGAATACTGCTACCTTCACACTGCCATAAGAATGCAGCTAGTTGAGAGCTGGCTTCTAGGCATGCTTCCCTGGGAGTGCTGAGGACAGGGCAGAACCCACCCGCATCCTGCCTCACTGTAGGCGCAGCTGCTAACATCCTAATGTTAGTGGCTGAGAGAGGTTGCGGGAAAAGCATGTTTAAGCATTGGGCCTGAACTCCTGTGTATCTGAGTTGAATACAGCGATTTCCAATGGCCTTCTTCAATCAGAGTGTAGCTAGTTTCCAACTCCCATGTCAGAGTGGGTGCAGTCATCTGTCTCCCCTGCATACACACTTCTGAGAGTTGAGCTTAAGGCCTGTACCTCCCCATCCAGCCTGCTGGTTCCTTTCACTTCTAAAAGGCCTAGGCTCGCTGTTTGACGGAAGTGTTGGGAGAGGTAATTGGAATCTCCCGGCACACAAGACTAGGGCCTCCAAGCTCATTCCAGCGATTGCCTAGTAATTCGTGTGGTAGACTGGTGCTACATACTAAGTTCCATACGTGAGAAGGTAGCTGAACGCCTTGTCCAAAAGCATCTTACTTCTGAGAGTTGAGCTCACCCTCAGTCCCTCACAGTTCCACACTGCCTGCAGAGTTAGTTTCAAAGGTCTTCACCAGAGACGTTTGCCACAGGCTTCTGAGACGCAAGTTAACAATGCAGACCTGGAGGGTATCTCCAGGTGCAGTAGAGTGGTAATCTTGGAACCTCCTGACTCAGAATACTGCTACCTTCACACTGCCATAAGAATGCAGCTAGTTGAGAGCTGGCTTCTAGGCATGCTTCCCTGGGAGTGCTGAGGACATGGCAGAACCCACCCGCATCCTGCCTGACTGTAGGCGCAGCTGCTAACATCCTAATGTTAGTGGCTGAGAGAGGTTGCGGGAAAAGCATGTGTACGCATTGGGCCTGAACTCCTGTGTATCTGAGTTGAATACAGCGATTTTCAAAGGCCTACTTCAATCAGACTGTAGCTAGGTTCCAACTCCCATGTCAGAGTGGGTAGCAGACATCTGCCTCCCATGCATACACACTTCTGAGAGTTGAGCTGATGGCCTGTACCTCCACATCCAGCCTGCTGGTACCCTTCGCTTCTAAAAGGCCTAGGCTCGCTGTTTGACGGAAGTGTTGGGAGAGGTAACTGGAATCTCCCGGCACACAACACTCGTGCGTCCAAGCTCAATCCAGCGATTTGCTTGTAATTCCTTTGGTAGACTGGTGCTACATACTAAGTTCCATAAGTGAGAAGGAAGGTGAACGCCTTGTCCAAAAGCATCTTACTTCTGAGAGTTGAGCTCACCCTCAGTCCCTCACAGTTCCACACTGCCTGCAGAGTGAGTTTCGCAGGTCTTCACCACAGACTTTTGCCAGAGGCTTCTGAGACGCAAGTTAACAATGCAGACCTGGAGGGTATCTCCAGGTGCAGTAGAGTGGTAATCTTGGAACCTCCTGACTCAGAATACTGCTACCTTCACACTGCCATAAGAATGCAGCTAGTTGAGAGCTGGCTTCTAGCCATGCTTCCCTGGGAGTGCTGAGGACAGGGCAGAACCCTCCCGCATCCTGCCTGACTGTAGGCGTAGTTGCTAGCATCCTAAACTTAGTGGCTGAGAGAGGTTGCGGGAAAAGCATGTGTAAGCATTGGGCCTGAACTCCTGTGTAACTGAGTTGAATACAGCGATTTCCAATGGCCTTCTTCAATCAGAGTGTAGCTAGGTTCCAACTCCCATGTCAGAATGGGGAGCAGACATCTGCCTCCCATGCATACACACTTCTGAGAGTTGAGCTTATGGCCTGTACATCTCCATCCACCCTGCTGGTACCCTTCGCTTCTAAAAGGCCTAGGCTCGCTGTTTGACGGAAGTGTTGGGAGAGGTAATTGGAATCTCCCGGCACACAAGACTAGTGCCTCCAAGCTCATTCCAGCGATTGCCTAGTAATTCCTGGGGTAGACTGGTGCTACATACTAAGTTCCATACGTGAGAAGGTAGCTGAACGCCTTGTCCAAAAGCATCTTACTTCTGAGAGTTGAGCTCACCCTCAGTCCCTCACAGTTACACACTGCCTGCAGAGTGAGTTTCGCAGGTCTTCACCAGAGACGTTTGCCACAGGCTTCTGAGACGCAAGTTAACAATGCAGACCTGGAGGGTATCTCCAGGTGCAGTAGAGTGGTAATCTCGGAACCGCCTTACTCAGAATACTGCTGCCTTCACACTGTCATAAGAATGCAGCTAGTTGAGAGCTGGCTTCTAGGCATGCTTCCCTGTGAGAGCTGAGGACAGGGCAGAACCCTCCCGCATCCTGCCTGACTGTAGACGTACCTGCTAACCTCCTTATGTTAGTGGCTGGGATAGGTTGTGGGAAAAGCATGTGTAAGCATTGGGCCTGAACTCCCGAGTATCTGAGTTGAATACAGCGATTTCCAACATCCTTCTTCAATAGGAGTGTAGCTAGGTTCCAACTCCCATGTCCGAGTGGGTAGCAGACATCTGCCTCCCATGCATACACACTTCTGAGAGTTGAGCTTATGGCCTGTAACCCTACATCGTGCCTGCCGCTACCTTTCGCTTCCAAAAGGCCTAGGCTCGCTGCTTGACGCAAGTGTTGGAGAGGTAATTGGAATCTCCCGGCACACAAGACGAGTGCCTCCAAGCTCAATCAAGCGATTTCCTAGTAATTCCTGGGGTAGACTGGTGCTACATACTAAGTTCCAGACGTGAGTAGGTAGTTGAACGCCTTGTCCAAAAACATCTTACTTCTGAGAGTTGAGCTGACCCTCAGTCCCTCACAGTTCCACACTGCCTGCAGAGTGAGTTTCGCACGTCTTCACCAGAGACGTTTGCCAGAGGCCTCTGAGACGCAAGTTAACAATGCAGACCTGGAGGGTATCTCCAGGTGCAGTAGAGTGGTAATCTGGGAACCTCCTGTCTCAGAATACTGCTACCTTGACCCTGCCATAAGTATGCAGCTAGTTGACCGCTGGCTTCAAGACATGCTTCCCTGTGAGAGCTAAGGACAGGGCACAACCCTCCCGCATCCTGCTTGACTGTAGAAGGAGCTGCTAACGTCCTCATGTTAGTGGCAGGGAAAGGTTTTGAGAAATGCATGTGGAATCGTTGTGCCTGAACCCACGTGTATCTGAGTTGAATACAGCGATTTCCAAAGTCCTTTTTCATCAGAGTGTAGTAGGTTCCCACTCGCATGTACGAGTGGGTAGCAGACATCTGCCTCCCATGCATACACACTTCTGAGAGTTGAGCTTATGGCCTGTATCCCTACCTCCTGCCTGCAGCTAGCTTTCGCTTCCAAAAGGCCTAGGCTCGCTGCTTCACCGAAGTGTTGGGAGAGGTAACTGGAATCTCCCGGCAACAAGACTAGTGCCTCCAAGCTCAATCCAGCGATTTCCCAGTAATTCCTGGGGTAGACTGGTGCTACATACTAAGTTCCATATGTGAGAAGGTAGCTGAACGCCTTGTCCAAAATCATCTTACTGCTGAGAGTTGAGCTCACCCTCAGTCCCTCACAGTTCCACACTGCCTGCAGAGTGAGTTTCGCACGTCTTCACCAGAGACGTTTGCCAGAGGCTTCTGAGACGCAAGTTAACAATGCAGACCTGGAGGGTATCTCCAGGTGCAGAAGAGTGGTAATCTGGGAACCTCCTGACTCAGAATACTGCTACCTTCACACTGTCATAAGAATGCAGCTAGTTGAGAGCTGGCTTCAAGGCATGCTTCCCTGTGAGAGCTGAGGACAGGGCAGGACCCTCCCGCATCCTGCCTGACTGTAGACTTACCTGCTAACCTCCTTCTGTTAGTGGCTGGGATAGTTTGTGGGAAAAGCATGTGTAAGCATTGGGCCTGAACTCCCGTGTATCTGAGTTGAATAGAGCGATTTCCAAAGTCCTTCTTCAATAGGAGTGTAGCTAGGTTCCAACTCCCATGTCCGAGTGGGTAGCAGACATCTGCCACCCATGCATACACACTTCTGAGAGTTGAGCTTATGGCCTGTAACCCAACATCCTGCCTGCCGCTACCTTTCGCTTCCAAAATGCCTAGGCTCGCTGCTTGACGCAAGTGTTGGGAGAGGTAACTGGAATCTCCCGGCACACAAGACGAGTGCCTCCAAGCTCAATCAAGCGATTTCCTAGTAATTCCTGGGGTAGACTGGTGCTACATACTAAGTTCCATACGTGAGTAGGTAGTTGAACGCCTTGTCCAAAAACATCTTACTTCTGAGAGTTGAGCTCACCCTCAGTCCCTCACAGTTCCACACTGCCTGCAGAGTGAGTTTCCGACGTCTTCACCAGAGACGTTTGCCAGAGGCTTCTGAGACGCAAGTTAACAATGCAGACCTGGAGGGTATCTCCAGGTGCAGTAGAGTGGTAATCTGGGAACCTCCTTACTCAGAATACTGCTACCTTCACACTGCCATAAGAATGCAGCTAGTTGAGAGCTGGCTTCTAGGCATGCTTCCCTGGGAGTGCTGAGGACAGGGCAGAACCCACCCGCATCCTGCCTCACTGTAGGCGCAGCTGCTAACATCCTAATGTTAGTGGCTGAGAGAGGTTGCGGGAAAAGCATGTTTAAGCATTGGGCCTGAACTCCTGTGTATCTGAGTTGAATACAGCGATTTCCAATGGCCTTCTTCAATCAGAGTGTAGCTAGTTTCCAACTCCCATGTCAGAGTGGGTAGCAGACATCTGTCTCCCCTGCATACACACTTCTGAGAGTTGAGCTTAAGGCCTGTACCTCCCCATCCAGCCTGCTGGTTCCTTTCACTTCTAAAAGGCCTAGGCTCGCTGTTTGACGGAAGTGTTGGGAGAGGTAATTGGAATCTCCCGGCACACAAGACTAGGGCCTCCAAGCTCATTCCAGCGATTGCCTAGTAATTCGTGTGGTAGACTGGTGCTACATACTAAGTTCCATACGTGAGAAGGTAGCTGAACGCCTTGTCCAAAAGCATCTTACTTCTGAGAGTTGAGCTCACCCTCAGTCCCTCACAGTTCCACACTGCCTGCAGAGTTAGTTTCAAAGGTCTTCACCAGAGACGTTTGCCACAGGCTTCTGAGACGCAAGTTAACAATGCAGACCTGGAGGGTATCTCCAGGTGCAGTAGAGTGGTAATCTTGGAACCTCCTGACTCAGAATACTGCTACCTTCACACTGCCATAAGAATGCAGCTAGTTGAGAGCTGGCTTCTAGGCATGCTTCCCTGGGAGTGCTGAGGACATGGCAGAACCCACCCGCATCCTGCCTGACTGTAGGCGCAGCTGCTAACATCCTAATGTTAGTGGCTGAGAGAGGTTGCGGGAAAAGCATGTGTACGCATTGGGCCTGAACTCCTGTGTATCTGAGTTGAATACAGCGATTTTCAAAGGCCTACTTCAATCAGACTGTAGCTAGGTTCCAACTCCCATGTCAGAGTGGGTAGCAGACATCTGCCTCCCATGCATACACACTTCTGAGAGTTGAGCTGATGGCCTGTACCTCCACATCCAGCCTGCTGGTACCCTTCGCTTCTAAAAGGCCTAGGCTCGCTGTTTGACGGAAGTGTTGGGAGAGGTAACTGGAATCTCCCGGCACACAACACTCGTGCGTCCAAGCTCAATCCAGCGATTTGCTTGTAATTCCTTTGGTAGACTGGTGCTACATACTAAGTTCCATAAGTGAGAAGGAAGGTGAACGCCTTGTCCAAAAGCATCTTACTTCTGAGAGTTGAGCTCACCCTCAGTCCCTCACAGTTCCACACTGCCTGCAGAGTGAGTTTCGCAGGTCTTCACCACAGACTTTTGCCAGAGGCTTCTGAGACGCAAGTTAACAATGCAGACCTGGAGGGTATCTCCAGGTGCAGTAGAGTGGTAATCTTGGAACCTCCTGACTCAGAATACTGCTACCTTCACACTGCCATAAGAATGCAGCTAGTTGAGAGCTGGCTTCTAGGCATGCTTCCCTGGGAGTGCTGAGGACAGGGCAGAACCCTCCCGCATCCTGCCTGACTGTAGGCGTAGTTGCTAGCATCCTAAACTTAGTGGCTGAGAGAGGTTGCGGGAAAAGCATGTGTAAGCATTGGGCCTGAACTCCTGTGTAACTGAGTTGAATACAGCGATTTCCAATGGCCTTCTTCAATCAGAGTGTAGCTAGGTTCCAACTCCCATGTCAGAATGGGGAGCAGACATCTGCCTCCCATGCATACACACTTCTGAGAGTTGAGCTTATGGCCTGTACATCTCCATCCACCCTGCTGGTACCCTTCGCTTCTAAAAGGCCTAGGCTCGCTGTTTGACGGAAGTGTTGGGAGAGGTAATTGGAATCTCCCGGCACACAAGACTAGTGCCTCCAAGCTCATTCCAGCGATTGCCTAGTAATTCCTGGGGTAGACAGGTGCTACATACTAAGTTCCATACGTGAGAAGGTAGCTGAACGCCTTGTCCAAAAGCATCTTACTTCTGAGAGTTGAGCTCACCCTCAGTCCCTCACAGTTACACACTGCCTGCAGAGTGAGTTTCGCAGGTCTTCACCAGAGACGTTTGCCACAGGCTTCTGAGACGCAAGTTAACAATGCAGACCTGGAGGGTATCTCCAGGTGCAGTAGAGTGGTAATCTCGGAACCGCCTTACTCAGAATACTGCTGCCTTCACACTGCCATAAGAATGCAGCTAGTTGAGAGCTGGCTTCTAGGCATGCTTCCCTGTGAGAGCTGAGGACAGGGCAGAACCCTCCCGCATCCTGCCTGACTGTAGACGTACCTGCTAACCTCCTTATGTTAGTGGCTGGGATAGGTTGTGGGAAAAGCATGTGTAAGCATTGGGCCTGAACTCCCGAGTATCTGAGTTGAATACAGCGATTTCCAACATCCTTCTTCAATAGGAGTGTAGCTAGGTTCCAACTCCCATGTCCGAGTGGGTAGCAGACATCTGCCTCCCATGCATACACACTTCTGAGAGTTGAGCTTATGGCCTGTAACCCTACATCGTGCCTGCCGCTACCTTTCGCTTCCAAAAGGCCTAGGCTCGCTGCTTGACGCAAGTGTTGGAGAGGTAATTGGAATCTCCCGGCACACAAGACGAGTGCCTCCAAGCTCAATCAAGCGATTTCCTAGTAATTCCTGGGGTAGACTGGTGCTACATACTAAGTTCCAGACGTGAGTAGGTAGTTGAACGCCTTGTCCAAAAACATCTTACTTCTGAGAGTTGAGCTGACCCTCAGTCCCTCACAGTTCCACACTGCCTGCAGAGTGAGTTTCGCACGTCTTCACCAGAGACGTTTGCCAGAGGCCTCTGAGACGCAAGTTAACAATGCAGACCTGGAGGGTATCTCCAGGTGCAGTAGAGTGGTAATCTGGGAACCTCCTGTCTCAGAATACTGCTACCTTGACCCTGCCATAAGTATGCAGCTAGTTGACCGCTGGCTTCAAGACATGCTTCCCTGTGAGAGCTAAGGACAGGGCACAACCCTCCCGCATCCTGCTTGACTGTAGAAGGAGCTGCTAACGTCCTCATGTTAGTGGCAGGGAAAGGTTTTGAGAAATGCATGTGGAATCGTTGTGCCTGAACCCACGTGTATCTGAGTTGAATACAGCGATTTCCAAAGTCCTTTTTCATCAGAGTGTAGTAGGTTCCCACTCGCATGTACGAGTGGGTAGCAGACATCTGCCTCCCATGCATACACACTTTTGAGAGTTGAGCTTATGGCCTGTATCCCTACCTCCTGCCTGCAGCTAGCTTTCGCTTCCAAAAGGCCTAGGCTCGCTGCTTCACCGAAGTGTTGGGAGAGGTAACTGGAATCTCCCGGCAACAAGACTAGTGCCTCCAAGCTCAATCCAGCGATTTCCCAGTAATTCCTGGGGTAGACTGGTGCTACATACTAAGTTCCATATGTGAGAAGGTAGCTGAACGCCTTGTCCAAAATCATCTTACTGCTGAGAGTTGAGCTCACCCTCAGTCCCTCACAGTTCCACACTGCCTGCAGAGTTAGTTTCAAAGGTCTTCACCAGAGACGTTTGCCACAGGCTTCTGAGACGCAAGTTAACAATGCAGACCTGGAGGGTATCTCCAGGTGCAGTAGAGTGGTAATCTTGGAACCTCCTGACTCAGAATACTGCTACCTTCACACTGCCATAAGAATGCAGCTAGTTGAGAGCTGGCTTCTAGGCATGCTTCCCTGGGAGTGCTGAGGACATGGCAGAACCCACCCGCATCCTGCCTGACTGTAGGCGCAGCTGCTAACATCCTAATGTTAGTGGCTGAGAGAGGTTGCGGGAAAAGCATGTGTACGCATTGGGCCTGAACTCCTGTGTATCTGAGTTGAATACAGCGATTTTCAAAGGCCTACTTCAATCAGACTGTAGCTAGGTTCCAACTCCCATGTCAGAGTGGGTAGCAGACATCTGCCTCCCATGCATACACACTTCTGAGAGTTGAGCTGATGGCCTGTACCTCCACATCCAGCCTGCTGGTACCCTTCGCTTCTAAAAGGCCTAGGCTCGCTGTTTGACGGAAGTGTTGGGAGAGGTAACTGGAATCTCCCGGCACACAACACTCGTGCGTCCAAGCTCAATCCAGCGATTTGCTTGTAATTCCTTTGGTAGACTGGTGCTACATACTAAGTTCCATAAGTGAGAAGGAAGGTGAACGCCTTGTCCAAAAGCATCTTACTTCTGAGAGTTGAGCTCACCCTCAGTCCCTCACAGTTCCACACTGCCTGCAGAGTGAGTTTCGCAGGTCTTCACCACAGACTTTTGCCAGAGGCTTCTGAGACGCAAGTTAACAATGCAGACCTGGAGGGTATCTCCAGGTGCAGTAGAGTGGTAATCTTGGAACCTCCTGACTCAGAATACTGCTACCTTCACACTGCCATAAGAATGCAGCTAGTTGAGAGCTGGCTTCTAGGCATGCTTCCCTGGGAGTGCTGAGGACAGGGCAGAACCCTCCCGCATCCTGCCTGACTGTAGGCGTAGTTGCTAGCATCCTAAACTTAGTGGCTGAGAGAGGTTGCGGGAAAAGCATGTGTAAGCATTGGGCCTGAACTCCTGTGTAACTGAGTTGAATACAGCGATTTCCAATGGCCTTCTTCAATCAGAGTGTAGCTAGGTTCCAACTCCCATGTCAGAATGGGGAGCAGACATCTGCCTCCCATGCATACACACTTCTGAGAGTTGAGCTTATGGCCTGTACATCTCCATCCACCCTGCTGGTACCCTTCGCTTCTAAAAGGCCTAGGCTCGCTGTTTGACGGAAGTGTTGGGAGAGGTAATTGGAATCTCCCGGCACACAAGACTAGTGCCTCCAAGCTCATTCCAGCGATTGCCTAGTAATTCCTGGGGTAGACAGGTGCTACATACTAAGTTCCATACGTGAGAAGGTAGCTGAACGCCTTGTCCAAAAGCATCTTACTTCTGAGAGTTGAGCTCACCCTCAGTCCCTCACAGTTACACACTGCCTGCAGAGTGAGTTTCGCAGGTCTTCACCAGAGACGTTTGCCACAGGCTTCTGAGACGCAAGTTAACAATGCAGACCTGGAGGGTATCTCCAGGTGCAGTAGAGTGGTAATCTCGGAACCGCCTTACTCAGAATACTGCTGCCTTCACACTGTCATAAGAATGCAGCTAGTTGAGAGCTGGCTTCTAGGCATGCTTCCCTGTGAGAGCTGAGGACAGGGCAGAACCCTCCCGCATCCTGCCTGACTGTAGACGTACCTGCTAACCTCCTTATGTTAGTGGCTGGGATAGGTTGTGGGAAAAGCATGTGTAAGCATTGGGCCTGAACTCCCGAGTATCTGAGTTGAATACAGCGATTTCCAACATCCTTCTTCAATAGGAGTGTAGCTAGGTTCCAACTCCCATGTCCGAGTGGGTAGCAGACATCTGCCTCCCATGCATACACACTTCTGAGAGTTGAGCTTATGGCCTGTAACCCTACATCGTGCCTGCCGCTTCCTTTCGCTTCCAAAAGGCCTAGGCTCGCTGCTTGACGCAAGTGTTGGAGAGGTAATTGGAATCTCCCGGCACACAAGACGAGTGCCTCCAAGCTCAATCAAGCGATTTCCTAGTAATTCCTGGGGTAGACTGGTGCTACATACTAAGTTCCAGACGTGAGTAGGTAGTTGAACGCCTTGTCCAAAAACATCTTACTTCTGAGAGTTGAGCTGACCCTCAGTCCCTCACAGTTCCACACTGCCTGCAGAGTGAGTTTCGCACGTCTTCACCAGAGACGTTTGCCAGAGGCCTCTGAGACGCAAGTTAACAATGCAGACCTGGAGGGTATCTCCAGGTGCAGTAGAGTGGTAATCTGGGAACCTCCTGTCTCAGAATACTGCTACCTTGACCCTGCCATAAGTATGCAGCTAGTTGACCGCTGGCTTCAAGACATGCTTCCCTGTGAGAGCTAAGGACAGGGCACAACCCTCCCGCATCCTGCTTGACTGTAGAAGGAGCTGCTAACGTCCTCATGTTAGTGGCAGGGAAAGGTTTTGAGAAATGCATGTGGAATCGTTGTGCCTGAACCCACGTGTATCTGAGTTGAATACAGCGATTTCCAAAGTCCTTTTTCATCAGAGTGTAGTAGGTTCCCACTCGCATGTACGAGTGGGTAGCAGACATCTGCCTCCCATGCATACACACTTCTGAGAGTTGAGCTTATGGCCTGTATCCCTACCTCCTGCCTGCAGCTAGCTTTCGCTTCCAAAAGGCCTAGGCTCGCTGCTTCACCGAAGTGTTGGGAGAGGTAACTGGAATCTCCCGGCAACAAGACTAGTGCCTCCAAGCTCAATCCAGCGATTTCCCAGTAATTCCTGGGGTAGACTGGTGCTACATACTAAGTTCCATATGTGAGAAGGTAGCTGAACGCCTTGTCCAAAATCATCTTACTGCTGAGAGTTGAGCTCACCCTCAGTCCCTCACAGTTCCACACTGCCTGCAGAGTGAGTTTCGCACGTCTTCACCAGAGACGTTTGCCAGAGGCTTCTGAGACGCAAGTTAACAATGCAGACCTGGAGGGTATCTCCAGGTGCAGAAGAGTGGTAATCTGGGAACCTCCTGACTCAGAATACTGCTACCTTCACACTGTCATAAGAATGCAGCTAGTTGAGAGCTGGCTTCAAGGCATGCTTCCCTGTGAGAGCTGAGGACAGGGCAGGACCCTCCCGCATCCTGCCTGACTGTAGACTTACCTGCTAACCTCCTTCTGTTAGTGGCTGGGATAGTTTGTGGGAAAAGCATGTGTAAGCATTGGGCCTGAACTCCCGTGTATCTGAGTTGAATAGAGCGATTTCCAAAGTCCTTCTTCAATAGGAGTGTAGCTAGGTTCCAACTCCCATGTCCGAGTGGGTAGCAGACATCTGCCACCCATGCATACACACTTCTGAGAGTTGAGCTTATGGCCTGTAACCCAACATCCTGCCTGCCGCTACCTTTCGCTTCCAAAATGCCTAGGCTCGCTGCTTGACGCAAGTGTTGGGAGAGGTAACTGGAATCTCCCGGCACACAAGACGAGTGCCTCCAAGCTCAATCAAGCGATTTCCTAGTAATTCCTGGGGTAGACTGGTGCTACATACTAAGTTCCATACGTGAGTAGGTAGTTGAACGCCTTGTCCAAAAACATCTTACTTCTGAGAGTTGAGCTCACCCTCAGTCCCTCACAGTTCCACACTGCCTGCAGAGTGAGTTTCCGACGTCTTCACCAGAGACGTTTGCCAGAGGCTTCTGAGACGCAAGTTAACAATGCAGACCTGGAGGGTATCTCCAGGTGCAGTAGAGTGGTAATCTGGGAACCTCCTTACTCAGAATACTGCTACCTTCACACTGCCATAAGAATGCAGCTAGTTGAGAGCTGGCTTCTAGGCATGCTTCCCTGGGAGTGCTGAGGACAGGGCAGAACCCACCCGCATCCTGCCTCACTGTAGGCGCAGCTGCTAACATCCTAATGTTAGTGGCTGAGAGAGGTTGCGGGAAAAGCATGTTTAAGCATTGGGCCTGAACTCCTGTGTATCTGAGTTGAATACAGCGATTTCCAATGGCCTTCTTCAATCAGAGTGTAGCTAGTTTCCAACTCCCATGTCAGAGTGGGTAGCAGACATCTGTCTCCCCTGCATACACACTTCTGAGAGTTGAGCTTAAGGCCTGTACCTCCCCATCCAGCCTGCTGGTTCCTTTCACTTCTAAAAGGCCTAGGCTCGCTGTTTGACGGAAGTGTTGGGAGAGGTAATTGGAATCTCCCGGCACACAAGACTAGGGCCTCCAAGCTCATTCCAGCGATTGCCTAGTAATTCGTGTGGTAGACTGGTGCTACATACTAAGTTCCATACGTGAGAAGGTAGCTGAACGCCTTGTCCAAAAGCATCTTACTTCTGAGAGTTGAGCTCACCCTCAGTCCCTCACAGTTCCACACTGCCTGCAGAGTTAGTTTCAAAGGTCTTCACCAGAGACGTTTGCCACAGGCTTCTGAGACGCAAGTTAACAATGCAGACCTGGAGGGTATCTCCAGGTGCAGTAGAGTGGTAATCTTGGAACCTCCTGACTCAGAATACTGCTACCTTCACACTGCCATAAGAATGCAGCTAGTTGAGAGCTGGCTTCTAGGCATGCTTCCCTGGGAGTGCTGAGGACATGGCAGAACCCACCCGCATCCTGCCTGACTGTAGGCGCAGCTGCTAACATCCTAATGTTAGTGGCTGAGAGAGGTTGCGGGAAAAGCATGTGTACGCATTGGGCCTGAACTCCTGTGTATCTGAGTTGAATACAGCGATTTTCAAAGGCCTACTTCAATCAGACTGTAGCTAGGTTCCAACTCCCATGTCAGAGTGGGTAGCAGACATCTGCCTCCCATGCATACACACTTCTGAGAGTTGAGCTGATGGCCTGTACCTCCACATCCAGCCTGCTGGTACCCTTCGCTTCTAAAAGGCCTAGGCTCGCTGTTTGACGGAAGTGTTGGGAGAGGTAACTGGAATCTCCCGGCACACAACACTCGTGCGTCCAAGCTCAATCCAGCGATTTGCTTGTAATTCCTTTGGTAGACTGGTGCTACATACTAAGTTCCATAAGTGAGAAGGAAGGTGAACGCCTTGTCCAAAAGCATCTTACTTCTGAGAGTTGAGCTCACCCTCAGTCCCTCACAGTTCCACACTGCCTGCAGAGTGAGTTTCGCAGGTCTTCACCACAGACTTTTGCCAGAGGCTTCTGAGACGCAAGTTAACAATGCAGACCTGGAGGGTATCTCCAGGTGCAGTAGAGTGGTAATCTTGGAACCTCCTGACTCAGAATACTGCTACCTTCACACTGCCATAAGAATGCAGCTAGTTGAGAGCTGGCTTCTAGGCATGCTTCCCTGGGAGTGCTGAGGACAGGGCAGAACCCTCCCGCATCCTGCCTGACTGTAGGCGTAGTTGCTAGCATCCTAAACTTAGTGGCTGAGAGAGGTTGCGGGAAAAGCATGTGTAAGCATTGGGCCTGAACTCCTGTGTAACTGAGTTGAATACAGCGATTTCCAATGGCCTTCTTCAATCAGAGTGTAGCTAGGTTCCAACTCCCATGTCAGAATGGGGAGCAGACATCTGCCTCCCATGCATACACACTTCTGAGAGTTGAGCTTATGGCCTGTACATCTCCATCCACCCTGCTGGTACCCTTCGCTTCTAAAAGGCCTAGGCTCGCTGTTTGACGGAAGTGTTGGGAGAGGTAATTGGAATCTCCCGGCACACAAGACTAGTGCCTCCAAGCTCATTCCAGCGATTGCCTAGTAATTCCTGGGGTAGACAGGTGCTACATACTAAGTTCCATACGTGAGAAGGTAGCTGAACGCCTTGTCCAAAAGCATCTTACTTCTGAGAGTTGAGCTCACCCTCAGTCCCTCACAGTTACACACTGCCTGCAGAGTGAGTTTCGCAGGTCTTCACCAGAGACGTTTGCCACAGGCTTCTGAGACGCAAGTTAACAATGCAGACCTGGAGGGTATCTCCAGGTGCAGTAGAGTGGTAATCTCGGAACCGCCTTACTCAGAATACTGCTGCCTTCACACTGTCATAAGAATGCAGCTAGTTGAGAGCTGGCTTCTAGGCATGCTTCCCTGTGAGAGCTGAGGACAGGGCAGAACCCTCCCGCATCCTGCCTGACTGTAGACGTACCTGCTAACCTCCTTATGTTAGTGGCTGGGATAGGTTGTGGGAAAAGCATGTGTAAGCATTGGGCCTGAACTCCCGAGTATCTGAGTTGAATACAGCGATTTCCAACATCCTTCTTCAATAGGAGTGTAGCTAGGTTCCAACTCCCATGTCCGAGTGGGTAGCAGACATCTGCCTCCCATGCATACACACTTCTGAGAGTTGAGCTTATGGCCTGTAACCCTACATCGTGCCTGCCGCTACCTTTCGCTTCCAAAAGGCCTAGGCTCGCTGCTTGACGCAAGTGTTGGAGAGGTAATTGGAATCTCCCGGCACACAAGACCAGTGCCTCCAAGCTCAATCAAGCGATTTCCTAGTAATTCCTGGGTAGACTGGTGCTACATACTAAGTTCCAGACGTGAGTAGGTAGTTGAACGCCTTGTCCAAAAACATCTTACTTCTGAGAGTTGAGCTGACCCTCAGTCCCTCACAGTTCCACACTGCCTGCAGAGTGAGTTTCGCACGTCTTCACCAGAGACGTTTGCCAGAGGCCTCTGAGACGCAAGTTAACAATGCAGACCTGGAGGGTATCTCCAGGTGCAGTAGAGTGGTAATCTGGGAACCTCCTGTCTCAGAATACTGCTACCTTGACCCTGCCATAAGTATGCAGCTAGTTGACCGCTGGCTTCAAGACATGCTTCCCTGTGAGAGCTAAGGACAGGGCACAACCCTCCCGCATCCTGCTTGACTGTAGAAGGAGCTGCTAACGTCCTCATGTTAGTGGCAGGGAAAGGTTTTGAGAAATGCATGTGGAATCGTTGTGCCTGAACCCACGTGTATCTGAGTTGAATACAGCGATTTCCAAAGTCCTTTTTCATCAGAGTGTAGTAGGTTCCCACTCGCATGTACGAGTGGGTAGCAGACATCTGCCTCCCATGCATACACACTTTTGAGAGTTGAGCTTATGGCCTGTATCCCTACCTCCTGCCTGCAGCTAGCTTTCGCTTCCAAAAGGCCTAGGCTCGCTGCTTCACCGAAGTGTTGGGAGAGGTAACTGGAATCTCCCGGCAACAAGACTAGTGCCTCCAAGCTCAATCCAGCGATTTCCCAGTAATTCCTGGGGTAGACTGGTGCTACATACTAAGTTCCATATGTGAGAAGGTAGCTGAACGCCTTGTCCAAAATCATCTTACTGCTGAGAGTTGAGCTCACCCTCAGTCCCTCACAGTTCCACACTGCCTGCAGAGTGAGTTTCGCACGTCTTCACCAGAGACGTTTGCCAGAGGCTTCTGAGACGCAAGTTAACAATGCAGACCTGGAGGGTATCTCCAGGTGCAGTAGAGTGGTAATCTGGGAACCTCCTGACTCAGAATACTGCTACCTTCACACTGTCATAAGAATGCAGCTAGTTGAGAGCTGGCTTCAAGGCATGCTTCCCTGTGAGAGCTGAGGACAGGGCAGGACCCTCCCGCATCCTGCCTGACTGTAGACTTACCTGCTAACCTCCTTCTGTTAGTGGCTGGGATAGTTTGTGGGAAAAGCATGTGTAAGCATTGGGCCCGAACTCCCGTGTATCTGAGTTGAATAGAGCGATTTCCAAAGTCCTTCTTCAATAGGAGTGTAGCTAGGTTCCAACTCCCATGTCCGAGTGGGTAGCAGACATCTGCCACCCATGCATACACACTTCTGACAGTTGAGCTTCTGGCCTGTAACCCAACATCCTGCCTGCCGCTACCTTTCGCTTCCAAAATGCCTAGGCTCGCTGCTTGACGCAAGTGTTGGGAGAGGTAACTGGAATCTCCCGGCACACAAGACGAGTGCCTCCAAGCTCAATCAAGCGATTTCCTAGTAATTCCTGGGGTAGACTGGTGCTACATACTAAGTTCCATACGTGAGTAGGTAGTTGAACGCCTTGTCCAAAAACATCTTACTTCTGAGAGTTGAGCTCACCCTCAGTCCCTCACAGTTCCACACTGCCTGCAGAGTGAGTTTCGGACGTCTTCACCAGAGACGTTTGCCAGAGGCTTCTGAGACGCAAGTTAACAATGCAGACCTGGAGGGTATCTCCAGGTGCGGTAGAGTGGTAATCTGGGAACCTCCTTACTCAGAATACTGCTACCTTCACACTGCCATAAGAATGCAGCTAGTTGAGAGCTGGCTTCTAGGCATGCTTCCCTGGGAGTGCTGAGGACAGGGCAGAACCCACCCGCATCCTGCCTCACTGTAGGCGCAGCTGCTAACATCCTAATGTTAGTGGCTGAGAGAGGTTGCGGGAAAAGCATGTTTAAGCATTGGGCCTGAACTCCTGTGTATCTGAGTTGAATACAGCGATTTCCAATGGCCTTCTTCAATCAGAGTGTAGCTAGTTTCCAACTCCCATGTCAGAGTGGGTAGCAGACATCTGTCTCCCCTGCATACACACTTCTGAGAGTTGAGCTTAAGGCCTGTACCTCCCCATCCAGCCTGCTGGTTCCTTTCACTTCTAAAAGGCCTAGGCTCGCTGTTTGACGGAAGTGTTGGGAGAAGTAATTGGAATCTCCCGGCACACAAGACTAGGGCCTCCAAGCTCATTCCAGCGATTGCCTAGTAATTCGTGTGGTAGACTGGTGCTACATACTAAGTTCCATACGTGAGAAGGTAGCTGAACGCCTTGTCCAAAAGCATCTTACTTCTGAGAGTTGAGCTCACCCTCAGTCCCTCACAGTTCCACACTGCCTGCAGAGTTAGTTTCAAAGGTCTTCACCAGAGACGTTTGCCACAGGCTTCTGAGACGCAAGTTAACAATGCAGACCTGGAGGGTATCTCCAGGTGCAGTAGAGTGGTAATCTTGGAACCTCCTGACTCAGAATACTGCTACCTTCACACTGCCATAAGAATGCAGCTAGTTGAGAGCTGGCTTCTAGGCATGCTTCCCTGGGAGTGCTGAGGACATGGCAGAACCCACCCGCATCCTGCCTGACTGTAGGCGCAGCTGCTAACATCCTAATGTTAGTGGCTGAGAGAGGTTGCGGGAAAAGCATGTGTACGCATTGGGCCTGAACTCCTGTGTATCTGAGTTGAATACAGCGATTTTCAAAGGCCTACTTCAATCAGACTGTAGCTAGGTTCCAACTCCCATGTCAGAGTGGGTAGCAGACATCTGCCTCCCATGCATACACACTTCTGAGAGTTGAGCTGATGGCCTGTACCTCCACATCCAGCCTGCTGGTACCCTTCGCTTCTAAAAGGCCTAGGCTCGCTGTTTGACGGAAGTGTTGGGAGAGGTAACTGGAATCTCCCGGCACACAACACTCGTGCGTCCAAGCTCAATCCAGCGATTTGCTTGTAATTCCTTTGGTAGACTGGTGCTACATACTAAGTTCCATAAGTGAGAAGGAACGTGAACGCCTTGTCCAAAAGCATCTTACTTCTGAGAGTTGAGCTCACCCTCAGTCCCTCACAGTTCCACACTGCCTGCAGAGTGAGTTTCGCAGGTCTTCACCACAGACTTTTGCCAGAGGCTTCTGAGACGCAAGTTAACAATGCAGACCTGGAGGGTATCTCCAGGTGCAGTAGAGTGGTAATCTTGGAACCTCCTGACTCAGAATACTGCTACCTTCACACTGCCATAAGAATGCAGCTAGTTGAGAGCTGGCTTCTAGGCATGCTTCCCTGGGAGTGCTGAGGACAGGGCAGAACCCTCCCGCATCCTGCCTGACTGTAGGCGTAGTTGCTAGCATCCTAAACTTAGTGGCTGAGAGAGGTTGCGGGAAAAGCATGTGTAAGCATTGGGCCTGAACTCCTGTGTAACTGAGTTGAATACAGCGATTTCCAATGACCTTCTTCAATCAGAGTGTAGCTAGGTTCCAACTCCCATGTCAGAATGGGGAGCAGACATCTGCCTCCCATGCATACACACTTCTGAGAGTTGAGCTTATGGCCTGTACATCTCCATCCACCCTGCTGGTACCCTTCGCTTCTAAAAGGCCTAGGCTCGCTGTTTGACGGAAGTGTTGGGAGAGGTAATTGGAATCTCCCGGCACACAAGACTAGTGCCTCCAAGCTCATTCCAGCGATTGCCTAGTAATTCCTGGGGTAGACAGGTGCTACATACTAAGTTCCATACGTGAGAAGGTAGCTGAACGCCTTGTCCAAAAGCATCTTACTTCTGAGAGTTGAGCTCACCCTCAGTCCCTCACAGTTACACACTGCCTGCAGAGTGAGTTTCGCAGGTCTTCACCAGAGACGTTTGCCAGAGGCTTCTGAGACGCAAGTTAACAATGCAGACCTGGAGGGTATCTCCAGGTGCAGTAGAGTGGTAATCTCGGAACCGCCTTACTCAGAATACTGCTACCTTCACACTGTCATAAGAATGCAGCTAGTTGAGAGCTGGCTTCTAGGCATGCTTCCCTGTGAGAGCTGAGGACAGGGCAGAACCTTCCCGCATCCTGCCTGACTGTAGACGTACCTGCTAACCTCCTTATGTTAGTGGCTGGGATAGGTTGTGGGAAAAGCATGTGTAAGCATGGGGCCTGAACTCCGGAGTATCTGAGTTGAATACAGCGATTTCCAACATCCTTCTTCAATAGGAGTGTAGCTAGGTTCCAACTCCCATGTCCGAGTGGGTAGCAGACATCTGCCTCCCATGCATACACACTTCTGAGAGTTGAGCTTATGGCCTGTAACCCTACATCGTGCCTGCCGCTACCTTTCGCTTCCAAAAGGCCTAGGCTCGCTGCTTGACGCAAGTGTTGGAGAGGTAATTGGAATCTCCCGGCACACAAGACGAGTGCCTCCAAGCTCAATCAAGCGATTTCCTAGTAATTCCTGGGGTAGACTGGTGCTACATACTAAGTTCCAGACGTGAGTAGGTAGTTGAACGCCTTGTCCAAAAACATCTTACTTCTGAGAGTTGAGCTGACCCTCAGTCCCTCACAGTTCCACACTGCCTGCAGAGTGAGTTTCGCACGTCTTCACCAGAGACGTTTGCCAGAGGCCTCTGAGACGCAAGTTAACAATGCAGACCTGGAGGGTATCTCCAGGTGCAGTAGAGTGGTAATCTGGGAACCTCCTGTCTCAGAATACTGCTACCTTGACCCTGCCATAAGTATGCAGCTAGTTGACCGCTGGCTTCAAGACATGCTTCCCTGTGAGAGCTAAGGACAGGGCACAACCCTCCCGCATCCTGCTTGACTGTAGAAGGAGCTGCTAACGTCCTCATGTTAGTGGCAGGGAAAGGTTTTGAGAAATGCATGTGGAATCGTTGTGCCTGAACCCACGTGTATCTGAGTTGAATACAGCGATTTCCAAAGTCCTTTTTCATCAGAGTGTAGTAGGTTCCCACTCGCATGTACGAGTGGGTAGCAGACATCTGCCTCCCATGCATACACACTTTTGAGAGTTGAGCTTATGGCCTGTATCCCTACCTCCTGCCTGCAGCTAGCTTTCGCTTCCAAAAGGCCTAGGCTCGCTGCTTCACCGAAGTGTTGGGAGAGGTAACTGGAATCTCCCGGCAACAAGACTAGTGCCTCCAAGCTCAATCCAGCGATTTCCCAGTAATTCCTGGGGTAGACTGGTGCTACATACTAAGTTCCATATGTGAGAAGGTAGCTGAACGCCTTGTCCAAAATCATCTTACTGCTGAGAGTTGAGCTCACCCTCAGTCCCTCACAGTTCCACACTGCCTGCAGAGTGAGTTTCGCACGTCTTCACCAGAGACGTTTGCCAGAGGCTTCTGAGACGCAAGTTAACAATGCAGACCTGGAGGGTATCTCCAGGTGCAGTAGAGTGGTAATCTGGGAACCTCCTGACTCAGAATACTGCTACCTTCACACTGTCATAAGAATGCAGCTAGTTGAGAGCTGGCTTCAAGGCATGCTTCCCTGTGAGAGCTGAGGACAGGGCAGGACCCTCCCGCATCCTGCCTGACTGTAGACTTACCTGCTAACCTCCTTCTGTTAGTGGCTGGGATAGTTTGTGGGAAAAGCATGTGTAAGCATTGGGCCCGAACTCCCGTGTATCTGAGTTGAATAGAGCGATTTCCAAAGTCCTTCTTCAATAGGAGTGTAGCTAGGTTCCAACTCCCATGTCCGAGTGGGTAGCAGACATCTGCCACCCATGCATACACACTTCTGACAGTTGAGCTTATGGCCTGTAACCCAACATCCTGCCTGCCGCTACCTTTCGCTTCCAAAATGCCTAGGCTCGCTGCTTGACGCAAGTGTTGGGAGAGGTAACTGGAATCTCCCGGCACACAAGACGAGTGCCTCCAAGCTCAATCAAGCGATTTCCTAGTAATTCCTGGGGTAGACTGGTGCTACATACTAAGTTCCATACGTGAGTAGGTAGTTGAACGCCTTGTCCAAAAACATCTTACTTCTGAGAGTTGAGCTCACCCTCAGTCCCTCACAGTTCCACACTGCCTGCAGAGTGAGTTTCGGACGTCTTCACCAGAGACGTTTGCCAGAGGCTTCTGAGACGCAAGTTAACAATGCAGACCTGGAGGGTATCTCCAGGTGCAGTAGAGTGGTAATCTGGGAACCTCCTTACTCAGAATACTGCTACCTTCACACTGCCATAAGAATGCAGCTAGTTGAGAGCTGGCTTCTAGGCATGCTTCCCTGGGAGTGCTGAGGACAGGGCAGAACCCACCCGCATCCTGCCTCACTGTAGGCGCAGCTGCTAACATCCTAATGTTAGTGGCTGAGAGAGGTTGCGGGAAAAGCATGTTTAAGCATTGGGCCTGAACTCCTGTGTATCTGAGTTGAATACAGCGATTTCCAATGGCCTTCTTCAATCAGAGTGTAGCTAGTTTCCAACTCCCATGTCAGAGTGGGTAGCAGACATCTGTCTCCCCTGCATACACACTTCTGAGAGTTGAGCTTAAGGCCTGTACCTCCCCATCCAGCCTGCTGGTTCCTTTCACTTCTAAAAGGCCTAGGCTCGCTGTTTGACGGAAGTGTTGGGAGAAGTAATTGGAATCTCCCGGCACACAAGACTAGGGCCTCCAAGCTCATTCCAGCGATTGCCTAGTAATTCGTGTGGTAGACTGGTGCTACATACTAAGTTCCATACGTGAGAAGGTAGCTGAACGCCTTGTCCAAAAGCATCTTACTTCTGAGAGTTGAGCTCACCCTCAGTCCCTCACAGTTCCACACTGCCTGCAGAGTTAGTTTCAAAGGTCTTCACCAGAGACGTTTGCCACAGGCTTCTGAGACGCAAGTTAACAATGCAGACCTGGAGGGTATCTCCAGGTGCAGTAGAGTGGTAATCTTGGAACCTCCTGACTCAGAATACTGCTACCTTCACACTGCCATAAGAATGCAGCTAGTTGAGAGCTGGCTTCTAGGCATGCTTCCCTGGGAGTGCTCAGGACATGGCAGAACCCACCCGCATCCTGCCTGACTGTAGGCGCAGCTGCTAACATCCTAATGTTAGTGGCTGAGAGAGGTTGCGGGAAAAGCATGTGTACGCATTGGGCCTGAACTCCTGTGTATCTGAGTTGAATACAGCGATTTTCAAAGGCCTACTTCAATCAGACTGTAGCTAGGTTCCAACTCCCATGTCAGAGTGGGTAGCAGACATCTGCCTCCCATGCATACACACTTCTGAGAGTTGAGCTGATGGCCTGTACCTCCACATCCAGCCTGCTGGTACCCTTCGCTTCTAAAAGGCCTAGGCTCGCTGTTTGACGGAAGTGTTGGGAGAGGTAACTGGAATCTCCCGGCACACAACACTCGTGCGTCCAAGCTCAATCCAGCGATTTGCTTGTAATTCCTTTGGTAGACTGGTGCTACATACTAAGTTCCATAAGTGAGAAGGAACGTGAACGCCTTGTCCAAAAGCATCTTACTTCTGAGAGTTGAGCTCACCCTCAGTCCCTCACAGTTCCACACTGCCTGCAGAGTGAGTTTCGCAGGTCTTCACCACAGACTTTTGCCAGAGGCTTCTGAGACGCAAGTTAACAATGCAGACCTGGAGGGTATCTCCAGGTGCAGTAGAGTGGTAATCTTGGAACCTCCTGACTCAGAATACTGCTACCTTCACACTGCCATAAGAATGCAGCTAGTTGAGAGCTGGCTTCTAGGCATGCTTCCCTGGGAGTGCTGAGGACAGGGCAGAACCCTCCCGCATCCTGCCTGACTGTAGGCGTAGTTGCTAGCATCCTAAACTTAGTGGCTGAGAGAGGTTGCGGGAAAAGCATGTGTAAGCATTGGGCCTGAACTCCTGTGTAACTGAGTTGAATACAGCGATTTCCAATGACCTTCTTCAATCAGAGTGTAGCTAGGTTCCAACTCCCATGTCAGAATGGGGAGCAGACATCTGCCTCCCATGCATACACACTTCTGAGAGTTGAGCTTATGGCCTGTACATCTCCATCCACCCTGCTGGTACCCTTCGCTTCTAAAAGGCCTAGGCTCGCTGTTTGACGGAAGTGTTGGGAGAGGTAATTGGAATCTCCCGGCACACAAGACTAGTGCCTCCAAGCTCATTCCAGCGATTGCCTAGTAATTCCTGGGGTAGACAGGTGCTACATACTAAGTTCCATACGTGAGAAGGTAGCTGAACGCCTTGTCCAAAAGCATCTTACTTCTGAGAGTTGAGCTCACCCTCAGTCCCTCACAGTTACACACTGCCTGCAGAGTGAGTTTCGCAGGTCTTCACCAGAGACGTTTGCCACAGGCTTCTGAGACGCAAGTTAACAATGCAGACCTGGAGGGTATCTCCAGGTGCAGTAGAGTGGTAATCTCGGAACCGCCTTACTCAGAATACTGCTACCTTCACACTGTCATAAGAATGCAGCTAGTTGAGAGCTGGCTTCTAGGCATGCTTCCCTGTGAGAGCTGAGGACAGGGCAGAACCTTCCCGCATCCTGCCTGACTGTAGACGTACCTGCTAACCTCCTTATGTTAGTGGCTGGGATAGGTTGTGGGAAAAGCATGTGTAAGCATTGGGCCTGAACTCCCGAGTATCTGAGTTGAATACAGCGATTTCCAACATCCTTCTTCAATAGGAGTGTAGCTAGGTTCCAACTCCCATGTCCGAGTGGGTAGCAGACATCTGCCTCCCATGCATACACACTTCTGAGAGTTGAGCTTATGGCCTGTAACCCTACATCGTGCCTGCCGCTACCTTTCGCTTCCAAAAGGCCTAGGCTCGCTGCTTGACGCAAGTGTTGGAGAGGTAATTGGAATCTCCCGGCACACAAGACGAGTGCCTCCAAGCTCAATCAAGCGATTTCCTAGTAATTCCTGGGGTAGACTGGTGCTACATACTAAGTTCCAGACGTGAGTAGGTAGTTGAACGCCTTGTCCAAAAACATCTTACTTCTGAGAGTTGAGCTGACCCTCAGTCCCTCACAGTTCCACACTGCCTGCAGAGTGAGTTTCGCACGTCTTCACCAGAGACGTTTGCCAGAGGCCTCTGAGACGCAAGTTAACAATGCAGACCTGGAGGGTATCTCCAGGTGCAGTAGAGTGGTAATCTGGGAACCTCCTGTCTCAGAATACTGCTACCTTGACCCTGCCATAAGTATGCAGCTAGTTGACCGCTGGCTTCAAGACATGCTTCCCTGTGAGAGCTAAGGACAGGGCACAACCCTCCCGCATCCTGCTTGACTGTAGAAGGAGCTGCTAACGTCCTCATGTTAGTGGCAGGGAAAGGTTTTGAGAAATGCATGTGGAATCGTTGTGCCTGAACCCACGTGTATCTGAGTTGAATACAGCGATTTCCAAAGTCCTTTTTCATCAGAGTGTAGTAGGTTCCCACTCGCATGTACGAGTGGGTAGCAGACATCTGCCTCCCATGCATACACACTTTTGAGAGTTGAGCTTATGGCCTGTATCCCTACCTCCTGCCTGCAGCTAGCTTTCGCTTCCAAAAGGCCTAGGCTCGCTGCTTCACCGAAGTGTTGGGAGAGGTAACTGGAATCTCCCGGCAACAAGACTAGTGCCTCCAAGCTCAATCCAGCGATTTCCCAGTAATTCCTGGGGTAGACTGGTGCTACATACTAAGTTCCATATGTGAGAAGGTAGCTGAACGCCTTGTCCAAAATCATCTTACTGCTGAGAGTTGAGCTCACCCTCAGTCCCTCACAGTTCCACACTGCCTGCAGAGTGAGTTTCGCACGTCTTCACCAGAGACGTTTGCCAGAGGCTTCTGAGACGCAAGTTAACAATGCAGACCTGGAGGGTATCTCCAGGTGCAGTAGAGTGGTAATCTGGGAACCTCCTGACTCAGAATACTGCTACCTTCACACTGTCATAAGAATGCAGCTAGTTGAGAGCTGGCTTCAAGGCATGCTTCCCTGTGAGAGCTGAGGACAGGGCAGGACCCTCCCGCATCCTGCCTGACTGTAGACTTACCTGCTAACCTCCTTCTGTTAGTGGCTGGGATAGTTTGTGGGAAAAGCATGTGTAAGCATTGGGCCCGAACTCCCGTGTATCTGAGTTGAATAGAGCGATTTCCAAAGTCCTTCTTCAATAGGAGTGTAGCTAGGTTCCAACTCCCATGTCCGAGTGGGTAGCAGACATCTGCCACCCATGCATACACACTTCTGACAGTTGAGCTTATGGCCTGTAACCCAACATCCTGCCTGCCGCTACCTTTCGCTTCCAAAATGCCTAGGCTCGCTGCTTGACGCAAGTGTTGGGAGAGGTAACTGGAATCTCCCGGCACACAAGACGAGTGCCTCCAAGCTCAATCAAGCGATTTCCTAGTAATTCCTGGGGTAGACTGGTGCTACATACTAAGTTCCATACGTGAGTAGGTAGTTGAACGCCTTGTCCAAAAACATCTTACTTCTGAGAGTTGAGCTCACCCTCAGTCCCTCACAGTTCCACACTGCCTGCAGAGTGAGTTTCGGACGTCTTCACCAGAGACGTTTGCCAGAGGCTTCTGAGACGCAAGTTAACAATGCAGACCTGGAGGGTATCTCCAGGTGCAGTAGAGTGGTAATCTGGGAACCTCCTTACTCAGAATACTGCTACCTTCACACTGCCATAAGAATGCAGCTAGTTGAGAGCTGGCTTCTAGGCATGCTTCCCTGGGAGTGCTGAGGACAGGGCAGAACCCACCCGCATCCTGCCTCACTGTAGGCGCAGCTGCTAACATCCTAATGTTAGTGGCTGAGAGAGGTTGCGGGAAAAGCATGTTTAAGCATTGGGCCTGAACTCCTGTGTATCTGAGTTGAATACAGCGATTTCCAATGGCCTTCTTCAATCAGAGTGTAGCTAGTTTCCAACTCCCATGTCAGAGTGGGTAGCAGACATCTGTCTCCCCTGCATACACACTTCTGAGAGTTGAGCTTAAGGCCTGTACCTCCCCATCCAGCCTGCTGGTTCCTTTCACTTCTAAAAGGCCTAGGCTCGCTGTTTGACGGAAGTGTTGGGAGAAGTAATTGGAATCTCCCGGCACACAAGACTAGGGCCTCCAAGCTCATTCCAGCGATTGCCTAGTAATTCGTGTGGTAGACTGGTGCTACATACTAAGTTCCATACGTGAGAAGGTAGCTGAACGCCTTGTCCAAAAGCATCTTACTTCTGAGAGTTGAGCTCACCCTCAGTCCCTCACAGTTCCACACTGCCTGCAGAGTTAGTTTCAAAGGTCTTCACCAGAGACGTTTGCCACAGGCTTCTGAGACGCAAGTTAACAATGCAGACCTGGAGGGTATCTCCAGGTGCAGTAGAGTGGTAATCTTGGAACCTCCTGACTCAGAATACTGCTACCTTCACACTGCCATAAGAATGCAGCTAGTTGAGAGCTGGCTTCTAGGCATGCTTCCCTGGGAGTGCTCAGGACATGGCAGAACCCACCCGCATCCTGCCTGACTGTAGGCGCAGCTGCTAACATCCTAATGTTAGTGGCTGAGAGAGGTTGCGGGAAAAGCATGTGTACGCATTGGGCCTGAACTCCTGTGTATCTGAGTTGAATACAGCGATTTTCAAAGGCCTACTTCAATCAGACTGTAGCTAGGTTCCAACTCCCATGTCAGAGTGGGTAGCAGACATCTGCCTCCCATGCATACACACTTCTGAGAGTTGAGCTGATGGCCTGTACCTCCACATCCAGCCTGCTGGTACCCTTCGCTTCTAAAAGGCCTAGGCTCGCTGTTTGACGGAAGTGTTGGGAGAGGTAACTGGAATCTCCCGGCACACAACACTCGTGCGTCCAAGCTCAATCCAGCGATTTGCTTGTAATTCCTTTGGTAGACTGGTGCTACATACTAAGTTCCATAAGTGAGAAGGAAGGTGAACGCCTTGTCCAAAAGCATCTTACTTCTGAGAGTTGAGCTCACCCTCAGTCCCTCACAGTTCCACACTGCCTGCAGAGTGAGTTTCGCAGGTCTTCACCACAGACTTTTGCCAGAGGCTTCTGAGACGCAAGTTAACAATGCAGACCTGGAGGGTATCTCCAGGTGCAGTAGAGTGGTAATCTTGGAACCTCCTGACTCAGAATACTGCTACCTTCACACTGCCATAAGAATGCAGCTAGTTGAGAGCTGGCTTCTAGGCATGCTTCCCTGGGAGTGCTGAGGACAGGGCAGAACCCTCCCGCATCCTGCCTGACTGTAGGCGTAGTTGCTAGCATCCTAAACTTAGTGGCTGAGAGAGGTTGCGGGAAAAGCATGTGTAAGCATTGGGCCTGAACTCCTGTGTAACTGAGTTGAATACAGCGATTTCCAATGGCCTTCTTCAATCAGAGTGTAGCTAGGTTCCAACTCCCATGTCAGAATGGGGAGCAGACATCTGCCTCCCATGCATACACACTTCTGAGAGTTGAGCTTATGGCCTGTACATCTCCATCCACCCTGCTGGTACCCTTCGCTTCTAAAAGGCCTAGGCTCGCTGTTTGACGGAAGTGTTGGGAGAGGTAATTGGAATCTCCCGGCACACAAGACTAGTGCCTCCAAGCTCATTCCAGCGATTGCCTAGTAATTCCTGGGGTAGACAGGTGCTACATACTAAGTTCCATACGTGAGAAGGTAGCTGAACGCCTTGTCCAAAAGCATCTTACTTCTGAGAGTTGAGCTCACCCTCAGTCCCTCACAGTTCCACACTGCCTGCAGAGTGAGTTTCGCAGGTCTTCACCAGAGACGTTTGCCACAGGCTTCTGAGACGCAAGTTAACAATGCAGACCTGGAGGGTATCTCCAGGTGCAGTAGAGTGGTAATCTCGGAACCGCCTTACTCAGAATACTGCTACCTTCACACTGTCATAAGAATGCAGCTAGTTGAGAGCTGGCTTCTAGGCATGCTTCCCTGTGAGAGCTGAGGACAGGGCAGAACCCTCCCGCATCCTGCCTGACTGTAGACGTACCTGCTAACCTCCTTATGTTAGTGGCTGGGATAGGTTGTGGGAAAAGCATGTGTAAGCATTGGGCCTGAACTCCCGAGTATCTGAGTTGAATACAGCGATTTCCAACATCCTTCTTCAATAGGAGTGTAGCTAGGTTCCAACTCCCATGTCCGAGTGGGTAGCAGACATCTGCCTCCCATGCATACACACTTCTGAGAGTTGAGCTTATGGCCTGTAACCCTACATCGTGCCTGCCGCTACCTTTCGCTTCCAAAAGGCCTAGGCTCGCTGCTTGACGCAAGTGTTGGAGAGGTAATTGGAATCTCCCGGCACACAAGACGAGTGCCTCCAAGCTCAATCAAGCGATTTCCTAGTAATTCCTGGGGTAGACTGGTGCTACATACTAAGTTCCAGACGTGAGTAGGTAGTTGAACGCCTTGTCCAAAAACATCTTACTTCTGAGAGTTGAGCTGACCCTCAGTCCCTCACAGTTCCACACTGCCTGCAGAGTGAGTTTCGCACGTCTTCACCAGAGACGTTTGCCAGAGGCCTCTGAGACGCAAGTTAACAATGCAGACCTGGAGGGTATCTCCAGGTGCAGTAGAGTGGTAATCTGGGAACCTCCTGTCTCAGAATACTGCTACCTTGACCCTGCCATAAGTATGCAGCTAGTTGACCGCTGGCTTCAAGACATGCTTCCCTGTGAGAGCTAAGGACAGGGCACAACCCTCCCGCATCCTGCTTGACTGTAGAAGGAGCTGCTAACGTCCTCATGTTAGTGGCAGGGAAAGGTTTTGAGAAATGCATGTGGAATCGTTGTGCCTGAACCCACGTGTATCTGAGTTGAATACAGCGATTTCCAAAGTCCTTTTTCATCAGAGTGTAGTAGGTTCCCACTCGCATGTACGAGTGGGTAGCAGACATCTGCCTCCCATGCATACACACTTTTGAGAGTTGAGCTTATGGCCTGTATCCCTACCTCCTGCCTGCAGCTAGCTTTCGCTTCCAAAAGGCCTAGGCTCGCTGCTTCACCGAAGTGTTGGGAGAGGTAACTGGAATCTCCCGGCAACAAGACTAGTGCCTCCAAGCTCAATCCAGCGATTTCCCAGTAATTCCTGGGGTAGACTGGTGCTACATACTAAGTTCCATATGTGAGAAGGTAGCTGAACGCCTTGTCCAAAATCATCTTACTGCTGAGAGTTGAGCTCACCCTCAGTCCCTCACAGTTCCACACTGCCTGCAGAGTGAGTTTCGCACGTCTTCACCAGAGACGTTTGCCAGAGGCTTCTGAGACGCAAGTTAACAATGCAGACCTGGAGGGTATCTCCAGGTGCAGTAGAGTGGTAATCTGGGAACCTCCTGACTCAGAATACTGCTACCTTCACATTGTCATAAGAATGCAGCTAGTTGAGAGCTGGCTTCAAGGCATGCTTCCCTGTGAGAGCTGAGGACAGGGCAGGACCCTCCCGCATCCTGCCTGACTGTAGACTTACCTGCTAACCTCCTTCTGTTAGTGGCTGGGATAGTTTGTGGGAAAAGCATGTGTAAGCATTGGGCCTGAACTCCCGTGTATCTGAGTTGAATAGAGCGATTTCCAAAGTCCTTCTTCAATAGGAGTGTAGCTAGGTTCCAACTCCCATGTCCGAGTGGGTAGCAGACATCTGCCACCCATGCATACACACTTCTGAGAGTTGAGCTTATGGCCTGTAACCCAACATCCTGCCTGCCGCTACCTTTCGCTTCCAAAATGCCTAGGCTCGCTGCTTGACGCAAGTGTTGGGAGAGGTAACTGGAATCTCCCGGCACACAAGACGAGTGCCTCCAAGCTCAATCAAGCGATTTCCTAGTAATTCCTGGGGTAGACTGGTGCTACATACTAAGTTCCATACGTGAGTAGGTAGTTGAACGCCTTGTCCAAAAACATCTTACTTCTGAGAGTTGAGCTCACCCTCAGTCCCTCACAGTTCCACACTGCCTGCAGAGTGAGTTTCCGACGTCTTCACCAGAGACGTTTGCCAGAGGCTTCTGAGACGCAAGTTAACAATGCAGACCTGGAGGGTATCTCCAGGTGCAGTAGAGTGGTAATCTGGGAACCTCCTTACTCAGAATACTGCTACCTTCACACTGCCATAAGAATGCAGCTAGTTGAGAGCTGGCTTCTAGGCATGCTTCCCTGGGAGTGCTGAGGACAGGGCAGAACCCACCCGCATCCTGCCTCACTGTAGGCGCAGCTGCTAACATCCTAATGTTAGTGGCTGAGAGAGGTTGCGGGAAAAGCATGTTTAAGCATTGGGCCTGAACTCCTGTGTATCTGAGTTGAATACAGCGATTTCCAATGGCCTTCTTCAATCAGAGTGTAGCTAGTTTCCAACTCCCATGTCAGAGTGGGTAGCAGACATCTGTCTCCCCTGCATACACACTTCTGAGAGTTGAGCTTAAGGCCTGTACCTCCCCATCCAGCCTGCTGGTTCCTTTCACTTCTAAAAGGCCTAGGCTCGCTGTTTGACGGAAGTGTTGGGAGAGGTAATTGGAATCTCCCGGCACACAAGACTAGGGCCTCCAAGCTCATTCCAGCGATTGCCTAGTAATTCGTGTGGTAGACTGGTGCTACATACTAAGTTCCATACGTGAGAAGGTAGCTGAACGCCTTGTCCAAAAGCATCTTACTTCTGAGAGTTGAGCTCACCCTCAGTCCCTCACAGTTCCACACTACCTGCAGAGTTAGTTTCAAAGGTCTTCACCAGAGACGTTTGCCACAGGCTTCTGAGACGCAAGTTAACAATGCAGACCTGGAGGGTATCTCCAGGTGCAGTAGAGTGGTAATCTTGGAACCTCCTGACTCAGAATACTGCTACCTTCACACTGCCATAAGAATGCAGCTAGTTGAGAGCTGGCTTCTAGGCATGCTTCCCTGGGAGTGCTGAGGACATGGCAGAACCCACCCGCATCCTGCCTGACTGTAGGCGCAGCTGCTAACATCCTAATGTTAGTGGCTGAGAGAGGTTGCGGGAAAAGCATGTGTACGCATTGGGCCTGAACTCCTGTGTATCTGAGTTGAATACAGCGATTTTCAAAGGCCTACTTCAATCAGACTGTAGCTAGGTTCCAACTCCCATGTCAGAGTGGGTAGCAGACATCTGCCTCCCATGCATACACACTTCTGAGAGTTGAGCTGATGGCCTGTACCTCCACATCCAGACTGCTGTTACCCTTCGCTTCTAAAAGGCCTAGGCTCGCTGTTTGACGGAAGTGTTGGGAGAGGTAACTGGAATCTACCGGCACACAACACTCGTGCGTCCAAGCTCAATCCACCGATTTGCTTGTAATTCCTTTGGTAGACTGGTGCTACATACTAAGTTCCATAAGTGAGAAGGAAGGTGAACGCCTTGTCCAAAAGCATCTTACTTCTGAGAGTTGAGCTCACCCTCAGTCCCTCACAGTTCCACACTGCCTGCAGAGTGAGTTTCGCAGGTCTTCACCACAGACTTTTGCCAGAGGCTTCTGAGACGCAAGTTAACAATGCAGACCTGGAGGGTATCTCCAGGTGCAGTAGAGTGGTAATCTTGGAACCTCCTGAGTCAGAATACTGCTACCTTCACACTGCCATAAGAATGCAGCTAGTTGAGAGCTGGCTTCTAGGCATGCTTCCCTGGGAGTGCTGAGGACAGGGCAGAACCCTCCCGCATCCTGCCTGACTGTAGGCGTAGTTGCTAGCATCCTAAACTTAGTGGCTGAGAGAGGTTGCGGGAAAAGCATGTGTAAGCATTGGGCCTGAACTCCTGTGTAACTGAGTTGAATACAGCGATTTCCAATGGCCTTCTTCAATCAGAGTGTAGCTAGGTTCCAACTCCCATGTCAGAATGGGGAGCAGACATCTGCCTCCCATGCATACACACTTCTGAGAGTTGAGCTTATGGCCTGTACATCTCCATCCACCCTGCTGGTACCCTTCGCTTCTAAAAGGCCTAGGCTCGCTGTTTGACGGAAGTGTTGGGAGAGGTAATTGGAATCTCCCGGCACACAAGACTAGTGCCTCCAAGCTCATTCCAGCGATTGCCTAGTAATTCCTGGGGTAGACAGGTGCTACATACTAAGTTCCATACGTGAGAAGGTAGCTGAACGCCTTGTCCAAAAGCATCTTACTTCTGAGAGTTGAGCTCACCCTCAGTCCCTCACAGTTACACACTGCCTGCAGAGTGAGTTTCGCAGGTCTTCACCAGAGACGTTTGCCACAGGCTTCTGAGACGCAAGTTAACAATGCAGACCTGGAGGGTATCTCCAGGTGCAGTAGAGTGGTAATCTCGGAACCGCCTTACTCAGAATACTGCTACCTTCACACTGTCATAAGAATGCAGCTAGTTGAGAGCTGGCTTCTAGGCATGCTTCCCTGTGAGAGCTGAGGACAGGGCAGAACCCTCCCGCATCCTGCCTGACTGTAGACGTACCTGCTAACCTCCTTATGTTAGTGGCTGGGATAGGTTGTGGGAAAAGCATGTGTAAGCATTGGGCCTGAACTCCCGAGTATCTGAGTTGAATACAGCGATTTCCAACATCCTTCTTCAATAGGAGTGTAGCTAGGTTCCAACTCCCATGTCCGAGTGGGTAGCAGACATCTGCCTCCCATGCATACACACTTCTGAGAGTTGAGCTTATGGCCTGTAACCCTACATCGTGCCTGCCGCTACCTTTCGCTTCCAAAAGGCCTAGGCTCGCTGCTTGACGCAAGTGTTGGAGAGGTAATTGGAATCTCCCGGCACACAAGACGAGTGCCTCCAAGCTCAATCAAGCGATTTCCTAGTAATTCCTGGGGTAGACTGGTGCTACATACTAAGTTCCATACGTGAGTAGGTAGTTGAACGCCTTGTCCAAAAACATCTTACTTCTGAGAGTTGAGCTGACCCTCAGTCCCTCACAGTTCCACACTGCCTGCAGAGTGAGTTTCGCACGTCTTCACCAGAGACGTTTGCCAGAGGCCTCTGAGACGCAAGTTAACAATGCAGACCTGGAGGGTATCTCCAGGTGCAGTAGAGTGGTAATCTGGGAACCTCCTGTCTCAGAATACTGCTACCTTGACCCTGCCATAAGTATGCAGCTAGTTGACCGCTGGCTTCAAGACATGCTTCCCTGTGAGAGCTAAGGACAGGGCACAACCCTCCCGCATCCTGCTTGACTGTAGAAGGAGCTGCTAACGTCCTCATGTTAGTGGCAGGGAAAGGTTTTGAGAAATGCATGTGGAATCGTTGTGCCTGAACCCACGTGTATCTGAGTTGAATACAGCGATTTCCAAAGTCCTTTTTCATCAGAGTGTAGTAGGTTCCCACTCGCATGTACGAGTGGGTAGCAGACATCTGCCTCCCATGCATACACACTTCTGAGAGTTGAGCTTATGGCCTGTATCCCTACCTCCTGCCTGCAGCTAGCTTTCGCTTCCAAAAGGCCTAGGCTCGCTGCTTCACCGAAGTGTTGGGAGAGGTAACTGGAATCTCCCGGCAACAAGACTAGTGCCTCCAAGCTCAATCCAGCGATTTCCCAGTAATTCCTGGGGTAGACTGGTGCTACATACTAAGTTCCATATGTGAGAAGGTAGCTGAACGCCTTGTCCAAAATCATCTTACTGCTGAGAGTTGAGCTCACCCTCAGTCCCTCACAGTTCCACACTGCCTGCAGAGTGAGTTTCGCACGTCTTCACCAGAGACGTTTGCCAGAGGCTTCTGAGACGCAAGTTAACAATGCAGACCTGGAGGGTATCTCCAGGTGCAGTAGAGTGGTAATCTGGGAACCTCCTGACTCAGAATACTGCTACCTTCACACTGTCATAAGAATGCAGCTAGTTGAGAGCTGGCTTCAAGGCATGCTTCCCTGTGAGAGCTGAGGACAGGGCAGGACCCTCCCGCATCCTGCCTGACTGTAGACTTACCTGCTAACCTCCTTCTGTTAGTGGCTGGGATAGTTTGTGGGAAAAGCATGTGTAAGCATTGGGCCTGAACTCCCGTGTATCTGAGTTGAATAGAGCGATTTCCAAAGTCCTTCTTCAATAGGAGTGTAGCTAGGTTCCAACTCCCATGTCCGAGTGGGTAGCAGACATCTGCCACCCATGCATACACACTTCTGAGAGTTGAGCTTATGGCCTGTAACCCAACATCCTGCCTGCCGCTACCTTTCGCTTCCAAAATGCCTAGGCTCGCTGCTTGACGCAAGTGTTGGGAGAGGTAACTGGAATCTCCCGGCACACAAGACGAGTGCCTCCAAGCTCAATCAAGCGATTTCCTAGTAATTCCTGGGGTAGACTGGTGCTACATACTAAGTTCCATACGTGAGTAGGTAGTTGAACGCCTTGTCCAAAAACATCTTACTTCTGAGAGTTGAGCTCACCCTCAGTCCCTCACAGTTCCACACTGCCTGCAGAGTGAGTTTCGGACGTCTTCACCAGAGACGTTTGCCAGAGGCTTCTGAGACGCAAGTTAACAATGCAGACCTGGAGGGTATCTCCAGGTGCAGTAGAGTGGTAATCTGGGAACCTCCTTACTCAGAATACTGCTACCTTCACACTGCCATAAGAATGCAGCTAGTTGAGAGCTGGCTTCTAGGCATGCTTCCCTGGGAGTGCTGAGGACAGGGCAGAACCCACCCGCATCCTGCCTCACTGTAGGCGCAGCTGCTAACATCCTAATGTTAGTGGCTGAGAGAGGTTGCGGGAAAAGCATGTTTAAGCATTGGGCCTGAACTCCTGTGTATCTGAGTTGAATACAGCGATTTCCAATGGCCTTCTTCAATCAGAGTGTAGCTAGTTTCCAACTCCCATGTCAGAGTGGGTAGCAGACATCTGTCTCCCCTGCATACACACTTCTGAGAGTTGAGCTTAAGGCCTGTACCTCCCCATCCAGCCTGCTTGTTCCTTTCACTTCTAAAAGGCCTAGGCTCGCTGTTTGACGGAAGTGTTGGGAGAGGTAATTGGAATCTCCTGGCACACAAGACTAGGGCCTCCAAGCTCATTCCAGCGATTGCCTAGTAATTCGTGTGGTAGACTGGTGCTACATACTAAGTTCCATACGTGAGAAGGTAGCTGAACGCCTTGTCCAAAAGCATCTTACTTCTGAGAGTTGAGCTCACCCTCAGTCCCTCACAGTTCCACACTGCCTGCAGAGTTAGTTTCAAAGGTCTTCACCAGAGACGTTTGCCACAGGCTTCTGAGACGCAAGTTAACAATGCAGACCTGGAGGGTATCTCCAGGTGCAGTAGAGTGGTAATCTTGGAACCTCCTGACTCAGAATACTGCTACCTTCACACTGCCATAAGAATGCAGCTAGTTGAGAGCTGGCTTCTAGGCATGCTTCCCTGGGAGTGCTGAGGACATGGCAGAACCCACCCGCATCCTGCCTGACTGTAGGCGCAGCTGCTAACATCCTAATGTTAGTGGCTGAGAGAGGTTGCGGGAAAAGCATGTGTACGCATTGGGCCTGAACTCCTGTGTATCTGAGTTGAATACAGCGATTTTCAAAGGCCTACTTCAATCAGACTGTAGCTAGGTTCCAACTCCCATGTCAGAGTGGGTAGCAGACATCTGCCTCCCATGCATACACACTTCTGAGAGTTGAGCTGATGGCCTGTACCTCCACATCCAGCCTGCTGGTACCCTTCGCTTCTAAAAGGCCTAGGCTCGCTGTTTGACGGAAGTGTTGGGAGAGGTAACTGGAATCTCCCGGCACACAACACTCGCGCGTCCAAGCTCAATCCAGCGATTTGCTTGTAATTCCTTTGGTAGACTGGTGCTACATACTAAGTTCCATAAGTGAGAAGGAAGGTGAACGCCTTGTCCAAAAGCATCTTACTTCTGAGAGTTGAGCTCACCCTCAGTCCCTCACAGTTCCACACTGCCTGCAGAGTGAGTTTCGCAGGTCTTCACCACAGACTTTTGCCAGAGGCTTCTGAGACGCAAGTTAACAATGCAGACCTGGAGGGTATCTCCAGGTGCAGTAGAGTGGTAATCTTGGAACCTCCTGACTCAGAATACTGCTACCTTCACACTGCCATAAGAATGCAGCTAGTTGAGAGCTGGCTTCTAGGCATGCTTCCCTGGGAGTGCTGAGGACAGGGCAGAACCCTCCCGCATCCTGCCTGACTGTAGGCGTAGTTGCTAGCATCCTAAACTTAGTGGCTGAGAGAGGTTGCGGGAAAAGCATGTGTAAGCATTGGGCCTGAACTCCTGTGTAACTGAGTTGAATACAGCGATTTCCAATGGCCTTCTTCAATCAGAGTGTAGCTAGGTTCCAACTCCCATGTCAGAATGGGGAGCAGACATCTGCCTCCCATGCATACACACTTCTGAGAGTTGAGCTTATGGCCTGTACATCTCCATCCACCCTGCTGGTACCCTTCGCTTCTAAAAGGCCTAGGCTCGCTGTTTGACGGAAGTGTTGGGAGAGGTAATTGGAATCTCCCGGCACACAAGACTAGTGCCTCCAAGCTCATTCCAGCGATTGCCTAGTAATTCCTGGGGTAGACAGGTGCTACATACTAAGTTCCATACGTGAGAAGGTAGCTGAACGCCTTGTCCAAAAGCATCTTACTTCTGAGAGTTGAGCTCACCCTCAGTCCCTCACAGTTACACACTGCCTGCAGAGTGAGTTTCGCAGGTCTTCACCAGAGACGTTTGCCACAGGCTTCTGAGACGCAAGTTAACAATGCAGACCTGGAGGGTATCTCCAGGTGCAGTAGAGTGGTAATCTCGGAACCGCCTTACTCAGAATACTGCTACCTTCACACTGTCATAAGAATGCAGCTAGTTGAGAGCTGGCTTCTAGGCATGCTTCCCTGTGAGAGCTGAGGACAGGGCAGAACCCTCCCGCATCCTGCCTGACTGTAGACGTACCTGCTAACCTCCTTATGTTAGTGGCTGGGATAGGTTGTGGGAAAAGCATGTGTAAGCATTGGGCCTGAACTCCCGAGTATCTGAGTTGAATACAGCGATTTCCAACATCCTTCTTCAATAGGAGTGTAGCTAGGTTCCAACTCCCATGTCCGAGTGGGTAGCAGACATCTGCCTCCCATGCATACACACTTCTGAGAGTTGAGCTTATGGCCTGTAACCCTACATCGTGCCTGCCACTACCTTTCGCTTCCAAAAGGCCTAGGCTCGCTGCTTGACGCAAGTGTTGGAGAGGTAATTGGAATCTCCCGGCACACAAGACGAGTGCCTCCAAGCTCAATCAAGCGATTTCCTAGTAATTCCTGGGGTAGACTGGTGCTACATACTAAGTTCCAGACGTGAGTAGGTAGTTGAACGCCTTGTCCAAAAACATCTTACTTCTGAGAGTTGAGCTGACCCTCAGTCCCTCACAGTTCCACACTGCCTGCAGAGTGAGTTTCGCACGTCTTCACCAGAGACGTTTGCCAGAGGCCTCTGAGACGCAAGTTAACAATGCAGACCTGGAGGGTATCTCCAGGTGCAGTAGAGTGGTAATCTGGGAACCTCCTGTCTCAGAATACTGCTACCTTGACCCTGCCATAAGTATGCAGCTAGTTGACCGCTGGCTTCAAGACATGCTTCCCTGTGAGAGCTAAGGACAGGGCACAACCCTCCCGCATCCTGCTTGACTGTAGAAGGAGCTGCTAACGTCCTCATGTTAGTGGCAGGGAAAGGTTTTGAGAAATGCATGTGGAATCGTTGTGCCTGAACCCACGTGTATCTGAGTTGAATACAGCGATTTCCAAAGTCCTTTTTCATCAGAGTGTAGTAGGTTCCCACTCGCATGTACGAGTGGGTAGCAGACATCTGCCTCCCATGCATACACACTTCTGAGAGTTGAGCTTATGGCCTGTATCCCTACCTCCTGCCTGCAGCTAGCTTTCGCTTCCAAAAGGCCTAGGCTCGCTGCTTCACCGAAGTGTTGGGAGAGGTAACTGGAATCTCCCGGCAACAAGACTAGTGCCTCCAAGCTCAATCCAGCGATTTCCCAGTAATTCCTGGGGTAGACTGGTGCTACATACTAAGTTCCATATGTGAGAAGGTAGCTGAACGCCTTGTCCAAAATCATCTTACTGCTGAGAGTTGAGCTCACCCTCAGTCCCTCACAGTTCCACACTGCCTGCAGAGTGAGTTTCGCACGTCTTCACCAGAGACGTTTGCCAGAGGCTTCTGAGACGCAAGTTAACAATGCAGACCTGGAGGGTATCTCCAGGTGCAGTAGAGTGGTAATCTGGGAACCTCCTGACTCAGAATACTGCTACCTTCACACTGTCATAAGAATGCAGCTAGTTGAGAGCTGGCTTCAAGGCATGCTTCCCTGTGAGAGCTGAGGACAGGGCAGGACCCTCCCGCATCCTTCCTGACTGTAGACTTACCTGCTAACCTCCTTCTGTTAGTGGTTGGGATAGTTTGTGGGAAAAGCATGTGTAAGCATTGGGCCTGAACTCCCGTGTATCTGAGTTGAATAGAGCGATTTCCAAAGTCCTTCTTCAATAGGAGTGTAGCTAGGTTCCAACTCCCATGTCCGAGTGGGTAGCAGACATCTGCCACCCATGCATACACACTTCTGAGAGTTGAGCTTATGGCCTGTAACCCAACATCCTGCCTGCCGCTACCTTTCGCTTCCAAAATGCCTAGGCTCGCTGCTTGACGCAAGTGTTGGGAGAGGTAACTGGAATCTCCCGGCACACAAGACGAGTGCCTCCAAGCTCAATCAAGCGATTTCCTAGTAATTCCTGGGGTAGACTGGTGCTACATACTAAGTTCCAGACGTGAGTAGGTAGTTGAACGCCTTGTCCAAAATCATCTTACTTCTGAGAGTTGAGCTCACCCTCAGTCCCTCACAGTTCCACACTGCCTGCAGAGTGAGTTTCGGACGTCTTCACCAGAGACGTTTGCCAGAGGCTTCTGAGACGCAAGTTAACAATGCAGACCTGGAGGGTATCTCCAGGTGCAGTAGAGTGGTAATCTGGGAACCTCCTGACTCAGAATACTGCTACCTTCACACTGCCATAAGAATGCAGCTAGTTGAGAGCTGGCTTCTAGGCATGCTTCCCTGGGAGTGCTGAGGACAGGGCAGAACCCACCCGCATCCTGCCTCACTGTAGGCGCAGCTGCTAACATCCTAATGTTAGTGGCTGAGAGAGGTTGCGGGAAAAGCATGTTTAAGCATTGGGCCTGAACTCCTGTGTATCTGAGTTGAATACAGCGATTTCCAATGGCCTTCTTCAATCAGAGTGTAGCTAGTTTCCAACTCCCATGTCAGAGTGGGTAGCAGACATCTGTCTCCCCTGCATACACACTTCTGAGAGTTGAGCTTAAGGCCTGTACCTCCCCATCCAGCCTGCTGGTTCCTTTCACTTCTAAAAGGCCTAGGCTCGCTGTTTGACGGAAGTGTTGGGAGAGGTAATTGGAATCTCCCGGCACACAAGACTAGGGCCTCCAAGCTCATTCCAGCGATTGCCTAGTAATTCGTGTGGTAGACTGGTGCTACATACTAAGTTCCATACGTGAGAAGGTAGCTGAACGCCTTGTCCAAAAGCATCTTACTTCTGAGAGTTGAGCTCACCCTCAGTCCCTCACAGTTCCACACTGCCTGCAGAGTTAGTTTCAAAGGTCTTCACCAGAGACGTTTGCCACAGGCTTCTGAGACGCAAGTTAACAATGCAGACCTGGAGGGTATCTCCAGGTGCAGTAGAGTGGTAATCTTGGAACCTCCTGACTCAGAATACTGCTACCTTCACACTGCCATAAGAATGCAGCTAGTTGAGAGCTGGCTTCTAGGCATGCTTCCCTGGGAGTGCTGAGGACATGGCAGAACCCACCCGCATCCTGCCTGACTGTAGGCGCAGCTGCTAACATCCTAATGTTAGTGGCTGAGAGAGGTTGCGGGAAAAGCATGTGTACGCATTGGGCCTGAACTCCTGTGTATCTGAGTTGAATACAGCGATTTTCAAAGGCCTACTTCAATCAGACTGTAGCTAGGTTCCAACTCCCATGTCAGAGTGGGTAGCAGACATCTGCCTCCCATGCATACACACTTCTGAGAGTTGAGCTGATGGCCTGTACCTCCACATCCAGCCTGCTGGTACCCTTCGCTTCTAAAAGGCCTAGGCTCGCTGTTTGACGGAAGTGTTGGGAGAGGTAACTGGAATCTCCCGGCACACAACACTCGTGCGTCCAAGCTCAATCCAGCGATTTGCTTGTAATTCCTTTGGTAGACTGGTGCTACATACTAAGTTCCATAAGTGAGAAGGAAGGTGAACGCCTTGTCCAAAAGCATCTTACTTCTGAGAGTTGAGCTCACCCTCAGTCCCTCACAGTTCCACACTGCCTGCAGAGTGAGTTTCGCAGGTCTTCACCACAGACTTTTGCCAGAGGCTTCTGAGACGCAAGTTAACAATGCAGACCTGGAGGGTATCTCCAGGTGCAGTAGAGTGGTAATCTTGGAACCTCCTGACTCAGAATACTGCTACCTTCACACTGCCATAAGAATGCAGCTAGTTGAGAGCTGGCTTCTAGGCATGCTTCCCTGGGAGTGCTGAGGACAGGGCAGAACCCTCCCGCATCCTGCCTGACTGTAGGCGTAGTTGCTAGCATCCTAAACTTAGTGGCTGAGAGAGGTTGCGGGAAAAGCATGTGTAAGCATTGGGCCTGAACTCCTGTGTAACTGAGTTGAATACAGCGATTTCCAATGGCCTTCTTCAATCAGAGTGTAGCTAGGTTCCAACTCCCATGTCAGAATGGGGAGCAGACATCTGCCTCCCATGCATACACACTTCTGAGAGTTGAGCTTATGGCCTGTACATCTCCATCCACCCTGCTGGTACCCTTCGCTTCTAAAAGGCCTAGGCTCGCTGTTTGACGGAAGTGTTGGGAGAGGTAATTGGAATCTCCCGGCACACAAGACTAGTGCCTCCAAGCTCATTCCAGCGATTGCCTAGTAATTCCTGGGGTAGACAGGTGCTACATACTAAGTTCCATACGTGAGAAGGTAGCTGAACGCCTTGTCCAAAAGCATCTTACTTCTGAGAGTTGAGCTCACCCTCAGTCCCTCACAGTTACACACTGCCTGCAGAGTGAGTTTCGCAGGTCTTCACCAGAGACGTTTGCCACAGGCTTCTGAGACGCAAGTTAACAATGCAGACCTGGAGGGTATCTCCAGGTGCAGTAGAGTGGTAATCTCGGAACCGCCTTACTCAGAATACTGCTACCTTCACACTGTCATAAGAATGCAGCTAGTTGAGAGCTGGCTTCTAGGCATGCTTCCCTGTGAGAGCTGAGGACAGGGCAGAACCCTCCCGCATCCTGCCTGACTGTAGACGTACCTGCTAACCTCCTTATGTTAGTGGCTGGGATAGGTTGTGGGAAAAGCATGTGTAAGCATTGGGCCTGAACTCCCGAGTATCTGAGTTGAATACAGCGATTTCCAACATCCTTCTTCAATAGGAGTGTAGCTAGGTTCCAACTCCCATGTCCGAGTGGGTAGCAGACATCTGCCTCCCATGCATACACACTTCTGAGAGTTGAGCTTATGGCCTGTAACCCTACATCGTGCCTGCCGCTACCTTTCGCTTCCAAAAGGCCTAGGCTCGCTGCTTGACGCAAGTGTTGGAGAGGTAATTGGAATCTCCCGGCACACAAGACGAGTGCCTCCAAGCTCAATCAAGCGATTTCCTAGTAATTCCTGGGGTAGACTGGTGCTACATACTAAGTTCCAGACGTGAGTAGATAGTTGAACGCCTTGTCCAAAAACATCTTACTTCTGAGAGTTGAGCTGACCCTCAGTCCCTCACAGTTCCACACTGCCTGCAGAGTGAGTTTCGCACGTCTTCACCAGAGACGTTTGCCAGAGGCCTCTGAGACGCAAGTTAACAATGCAGACCTGGAGGGTATCTCCAGGTGCAGTAGAGTGGTAATCTGGGAACCTCCTGTCTCAGAATACTGCTACCTTGACCCTGCCATAAGTATGCAGCTAGTTGACCGCTGGCTTCAAGACATGCTTCCCTGTGAGAGCTAAGGACAGGGCACAACCCTCCCGCATCCTGCTTGACTGTAGAAGTAGCTGCTAACGTCCTCATGTTAGTGGCAGGGAAAGGTTTTGAGAAATGCATGTGGAATCGTTGTGCCTGAACCCACGTGTATCTGAGTTGAATACAGCGATTTCCAAAGTCCTTTTTCATCAGAGTGTAGTAGGTTCCCACTCGCATGTACGAGTGGGTAGCAGACATCTGCCTCCCATGCATACACACTTTTGAGAGTTGAGCTTATGGCCTGTATCCCTACCTCCTGCCTGCAGCTAGCTTTCGCTTCCAAAAGGCCTAGGCTCGCTGCTTCACCGAAGTGTTGGGAGAGGTAACTGGAATCTCCCGGCAACAAGACTAGTGCCTCCAAGCTCAATCCAGCGATTTCCCAGTAATTCCTGGGGTAGACTGGTGCTACATACTAAGTTCCATATGTGAGAAGGTAGCTGAACGCCTTGTCCAAAATCATCTTACTGCTGAGAGTTGAGCTCACCCTCAGTCCCTCACAGTTCCACACTGCCTGCAGAGTGAGTTTCGCACGTCTTCACCAGAGACGTTTGCCAGAGGCTTCTGAGACGCAAGTTAACAATGCAGACCTGGAGGGTATCTCCAGGTGCAGTAGAGTGGTAATCTGGGAACCTCCTGACTCAGAATACTGCTACCTTCACACTGTCATAAGAATGCAGCTAGTTGAGAGCTGGCTTCAAGGCATGCTTCCCTGTGAGAGCTGAGGACAGGGCAGGACCCTCACGCAGCCTTCCTGACTGTAGACTTACCTGCTAACCTCCTTCTGTTAGTGGCTGGGATAGTTTGTGGGAAAAGCATGTGTAAGCATTGGGCCTGAACTCCCGTGTATCTGAGTTGAATAGAGCGATTTCCAAAGTCCTTCTTCAATAGGAGTGTAGCTAGGTTCCAACTCCCATGTCCGAGTGGGTAGCAGACATCTGCCACCCATGCATACACACTTCTGAGAGTTGAGCTTATGGCCTGTAACCCAACATCCTGCCTGCCGCTACCTTTCGCTTCCAAAATGCCTAGGCTCGCTGCTTGACGCAAGTGTTGGGAGAGGTAACTGGAATCTCCCGGCACACAAGACGAGTGCCTCCAAGCTCAATCAAGCGATTTCCTAGTAATTCCTGGGGTAGACTGGTGCTACATACTAAGTTCCAGACGTGAGTAGGTAGTTGAACGCCTTGTCCAAAATCATCTTACTTCTGAGAGTTGAGCTCACCCTCAGTCCCTCACAGTTCCACACTGCCTGCAGAGTGAGTTTCGGACGTCTTCACCAGAGACGTTTGCCAGAGGCTTCTGAGACGCAAGTTAACAATGCAGACCTGGAGGGTATCTCCAGGTGCAGTAGAGTGGTAATCTGGGAACCTCCTTACTCAGAATACTGCTACCTTCACACTGCCATAAGAATGCAGCTAGTTGAGAGCTGGCTTCTAGGCATGCTTCCCTGGGAGTGCTGAGGACAGGGCAGAACCCACCCGCATCCTGCCTCACTGTAGGCGCAGCTGGTAACATCCTAATGTTAGTGGCTGAGAGAGGTTGCGGGAAAAGCATGTTTAAGCATTGGGCCTGAACTCCTGTGTATCTGAGTTGAATACAGCGATTTCCAATGGCCTTCTTCAATCAGACTGTAGCTAGGTTCCAACTCCCATGTCAGAGTGGGTAGCAGACATCTGTCTCCCCTGCATACACACTTCTGAGAGTTGAGCTTAAGGCCTGTACCTCCCCATCCAGCCTGCTGGTTCCTTTCACTTCTAAAAGGCCTAGGCTCGCTGTTTGACGGAAGTGTTGGGAGAGGTAATTGGAATCTCCCGGCACACAAGACTAGGGCCTCCAAGCTCATTCCAGCGATTGCCTAGTAATTCGTGTGGTAGACTGGTGCTACATACTAAGTTCCATACGTGAGAAGGTAGCTGAACGCCTTGTCCAAAAGCATCTTACTTCTGAGAGTTGAGCTCACCCTCAGTCCCTCACAGTTCCACACTGCCTGCAGAGTTAGTTTCAAAGGTCTTCACCAGAGACGTTTGCCACAGGCTTCTGAGACGCAAGTTAACAATGCAGACCTGGAGGGTATCTCCAGGTGCAGTAGAGTGGTAATCTTGGAACCTCCTGACTCAGAATACTGCTACCTTCACACTGCCATAAGAATGCAGCTAGTTGAGAGCTGGCTTCTAGGCATGCTTCCCTGGGAGTGCTGAGGACATGGCAGAACCCACCCGCATCCTGCCTGACTGTAGGCGCAGCTGCTAACATCCTAATGTTAGTGGCTGAGAGAGGTTGCGGGAAAAGCATGTGTACGCATTGGGCCTGAACTCCTGTGTATCTGAGTTGAATACAGCGATTTTCAAAGGCCTACTTCAATCAGACTGTAGCTAGGTTCCAACTCCCATGTCAGAGTGGGTAGCAGACATCTGCCTCCCATGCATACACACTTCTGAGAGTTGAGCTGATGGCCTGTACCTCCACATCCAGCCTGCTGGTACCCTTCGCTTCTAAAAGGCCTAGGCTCGCTGTTTGACGGAAGTGTTGGGAGAGGTAACTGGAATCTCCCGGCACACAACACTCGCGCGTCCAAGCTCAATCCAGCGATTTGCTTGTAATTCCTTTGGTAGACTGGTGCTACATACTAAGTCCCATAAGTGAGAAGGAAGGTGAACGCCTTGTCCAAAAGCATCTTACTTCTGAGAGTTGAGCTCACCCTCAGTCCCTCACAGTTCCACACTGCCTGCAGAGTGAGTTTCGCAGGTCTTCACCACAGACTTTTGCCAGAGGCTTCTGAGACGCAAGTTAACAATGCAGACCTGGAGGGTATCTCCAGGTGCAGTAGAGTGGTAATCTTGGAACCTCCTGACTCAGAATACTGCTACCTTCACACTGCCATAAGAATGCAGCTAGTTGAGAGCTGGCTTCTAGGCATGCTTCCCTGGGAGTGCTGAGGACAGGGCAGAACCCTCCCGCATCCTGCCTGACTGTAGGCGTAGTTGCTAGCATCCTAAACTTAGTGGCTGAGAGACGTTGCGGGAAAAGCATGTGTAAGCATTGGGCCTGAACTCCTGTGTAACTGAGTTGAATACAGCGATTTCCAATGGCCTTCTTCAATCAGAGTGTAGCTAGGTTCCAACTCCCATGTCAGAATGGGGAGCAGACATCTGCCTCCCATGCATACACACTTCTGAGAGTTGAGCTTATGGCCTGTACATCTCCATCCACCCTGCTGGTACCCTTCGCTTCTAAAAGGCCTAGGCTCGCTGTTTGACGGAAGTGTTGGGAGAGGTAATTGGAATCTCCCGGCACACAAGACTAGTGCCTCCAAGCTCATTCCAGCGATTGCCTAGTAATTCCTGGGGTAGACAGGTGCTACATACTAAGTTCCATACGTGAGAAGGTAGCTGAACGCCTTGTCCAAAAGCATCTTACTTCTGAGAGTTGAGCTCACCCTCAGTCCCTCACAGTTACACACTGCCTGCAGAGTGAGTTTCGCAGGTCTTCACCAGAGACGTTTGCCACAGGCTTCTGAGACGCAAGTTAACAATGCAGACCTGGAGGGTATCTCCAGGTGCAGTAGAGTGGTAATCTCGGAACCGCCTTACTCAGAATACTGCTGCCTTCACACTGTCATAAGAATGCAGCTAGTTGAGAGCTGGCTTCTAGGCATGCTTCCCTGTGAGAGCTGAGGACAGGGCAGAACCCTCCCGCATCCTGCCTGACTGTAGACGTACCTGCTAACCTCCTTATGTTAGTGGCTGGGATAGGTTGTGGGAAAAGCATGTGTAAGCATTGGGCCTGAACTCCCGAGTATCTGAGTTGAATACAGCGATTTCCAACATCCTTCTTCAATAAGAGTGTAGCTAGGTTCCAACTCCCATGTCCGAGTGGGTAGCAGACATCTGCCTCCCATGCATACACACTTCTGAGACTTGAGCTTATGGCCTGTAACCCTACATCGTGCCTGCCGCTACCTTTCGCTTCCAAAAGGCCTAGGCTCGCTGCTTGACGCAAGTGTTGGAGAGGTAATTGGAATCTCCCGGCACACAAGACGAGTGCCTCCCAGCTCAATCAAGCGATTTCCTAGTAATTCCTGGGGTAGACTGGTGCTACATACTAAGTTCCAGACGTGAGTAGGTAGTTGAACGCCTTGTCCAAAAACATCTTACTTCTGAGAGTTGAGCTGACCCTCAGTCCCTCACAGTTCCACACTGCCTGCAGAGTGAGTTTCGCACGTCTTCACCAGAGACGTTTGCCAGAGGCCTCTGAGACGCAAGTTAACAATGCAGACCTGGAGGGTATCTCCAGCTGCAGTAGAGTGGTAATCTGGGAACCTCCTGTCTCAGAATACTGCTACCTTGACCCTGCCATAAGTATGCAGCTAGTTGACCGCTGGCTTCAAGACATGCTTCCCTGTGAGAGCTAAGGACAGGGCACAACCCTCCCGCATCCTGCTTGACTGTAGAAGGAGCTGCTAACGTCCTCATGTTAGTGGCAGGGAAAGGTTTTGAGAAATGCATGTGGAATCGTTGTGCCTGAACCCACGTGTATCTGAGTTGAATACAGCGATTTCCAAAGTCCTTTTTCATCAGAGTGTAGTAGGTTCCCACTCGCATGTACGAGTGGGTAGCAGACATCTGCCTCCCATGCATACACACTTTTGAGAGTTGAGCTTATGGCCTGTATCCCTACCTCCTGCCTGCAGCTAGCTTTCGCTTCCAAAAGGCCTAGGCTCGCTGCTTCACCGAAGTGTTGGGAGAGGTAACTGGAATCTCCCGGCAACAAGACTAGTGCCTCCAAGCTCAATCCAGCGATTTCCCAGTAATTCCTGGGGTAGACTGGTGCTACATACTAAGTTCCATATGTGAGAAGGTAGCTGAACGCCTTGTCCAAAATCATCTTACTGCTGAGAGTTGAGCTCACCCTCAGTCCCTCACAGTTCCACACTGCCTGCAGAGTGAGTTTCGCACGTCTTCACCAGAGACGTTTGCCAGAGGCTTCTGAGACGCAAGTTAACAATGCAGACCTGGAGGGTATCTCCAGGTGCAGTAGAGTGGTAATCTGGGAACCTCCTGACTCAGAATACTGCTACCTTCACACTGTCATAAGAATGCAGCTAGTTGAGAGCTGGCTTCAAGGCATGCTTCCCTGTGAGAGCTGAGGACAGGGCAGGACCCTCCCGCATCCTGCCTGACTGTAGACTTACCTGCTAACCTCCTTCTGTTAGTGGCTGGGATAGTTTGTGGGAAAAGCATGTGTAAGCATTGGGCCTGAACTCCCGTGTATCTGAGTTGAATAGAGCGATTTCCAAAGTCCTTCTTCAATAGGAGTGTAGCTAGGTTCCAACTCCCATGTCCGAGTGGGTAGCAGACATCTGCCACCCATGCATACACACTTCTGAGAGTTGAGCTTATGGCCTGTAACCGTACATCGTGCCTGCCGCTACCTTTCGCTTCCAAAAGGCCTAGGCTCGCTGCTTGACGCAAGTGTTGGAGAGGTAATTGGAATCTCCCGGCACACAAGACGAGTGCCTCCAAGCTCAATCAAGCGATTTCCTAGTAATTCCTGGGGTAGACTGGTGCTACATACTAAGTTCCAGACGTGAGTAGGTAGTTGAACGCCTTGTCCAAAAACATCTTACTTCTGAGAGTTGAGCTGACCCTCAGTCCCTCACAGTTCCACACTGCCTGCAGAGTGAGTTTCGCACGTCTTCACCAGAGACGTTTGCCAGAGGCCTCTGAGACGCAAGTTAACAATGCAGACCTGGAGGGTATCTCCAGGTGCAGTAGAGTGGTAATCTTGGAACCTCCTGTCTCAGAATACTGCTACCTTGACCCTGCCATAAGTATGCAGCTAGTTGACCGCTGGCTTCAAGACATGCTTCCCTGTGAGAGCTAAGGACAGGGCACAACCCTCCCGCATCCTGCTTGACTGTAGAAGGCGCTGCTAACGTCCTCATGTTAGTGGTAGGGAAAGGTTTTGGGAAATGCATGTGGAATCGTTGTGCCTGAACCCACGTGTATCTGAGTTGAATACAGCGATTTCCAAAGTCCTTTTTCATCAGAGTGTAGTAGGTTCCCACTCGCATGTACGAGTGGGTAGCAGACATCTGCCTCCCATGCATACACACTTCTGAGAGTTGAGCTTATGGCCTGTATCCCTACCTCCTGCCTGCAGCTAGCTTTCGCTTCCAAAAGGCCTAGGCTCGCTGCTTCACCGAAGTGTTGGGAGAGGTAACTGGAATCTCCCGGCAACAAGACTAGTGCCTCCAAGCTCAATCCAGCGATTTCCTAGTAATTCCTGGGGTAGACTGGTGCTACATACTAAGTTCCATATGTGAGAAGGTAGCTGAACGCCTTGTCCAAAATCATCTTACTGCTGAGAGTTGAGCTCACCCTCAGTCCCTCACAGTTCCACACTGCCTGCAGAGTGAGTTTCGCACGTCTTCACCAGAGACGTTTGCCAGAGGCTTCTGAGACGCAAGTTAACAATGCAGACCGGGAGGGTATCTCCAGGTGCAGTAGAGTGGTAATCTGGGAACCTCCTGACTCAGAATACTGCTACCTTCACACTGTCATAAGAATGCAGCTAGTTGAGAGCTGGCTTCAAGGCATGCTTCCCTGTGAGAGCTTAGGACAGGGCAGGACCCTCCCGCATCCTGCCTGACTGTAGACTTACCTGCTAACCTCCTTCTGTTAGTGGCTGGGATAGTTTGTGGGAAAAGCATGTGTAAGCATTGGGCCTGAACTCCCGTGTATCTGAGTTGAATAGAGCGATTTCCAAAGTCCTTCTTCAATAGGAGTGTAGCTAGGTTCCAACTCCCATGTCCGAGTGGGTAGCAGACATCTGCCACCCATGCATACACACTTCTGACAGTTGAGCTTATGGCCTGTAACCCAACATCCTGCCTGCCGCTACCTTTCGCTTCCAAAATGCCTAGGCTCGCTGCTTGACGCAAGTGTTGGGAGAGGTAACTGGAATCTCCCGGCACACAAGACGAGTGCCTCCAAGCTCAATCAAGCGATTTCCTAGTAATTCCTGGGGTAGACTGGTGCTACATACTAAGTTCCATACGTGAGTAGGTAGTTGAACGCCTTGTCCAAAAACATCTTACTTCTGAGAGTTGAGCTCACCCTCAGTCCCTCACAGTTCCACACTGCCTGCAGAGTGAGTTTCGGACGTCTTCACCAGAGACGTTTGCCAGAGGCTTCTGAGACGCAAGTTAACAATGCAGACCTGGAGGGTATCTCCAGGTGCAGTAGAGTGGTAATCTGGGAACCTCCTTACTCAGAATACTGCTACCTTCACACTGCCATAAGAATGCAGCTAGTTGAGAGCTGGCTTCTAGGCATGCTTCCCTGGGAGTGCTGAGGACAGGGCAGAACCCACCCGCATCCTGCCTCACTGTAGGCGCAGCTGCTAACATCCTAATGTTAGTGGCTGAGAGAGGTTGCGGGAAAAGCATGTTTAAGCATTGGGCCTGAACTCCTGTGTATCTGAGTTGAATACAGCGATTTCCAATGGCCTTCTTCAATCAGAGTGTAGCTAGTTTCCAACTCCCATGTCAGAGTGGGTAGCAGACATCTGTCTCCCCTGCATACACACTTCTGAGAGTTGAGCTTAAGGCCTGTACCTCCCCATCCAGCCTGCTGGTTCCTTTCACTTCTAAAAGGCCTAGGCTCGCTGTTTGACGGAAGTGTTGGGAGAGGTAATTGGAATCTCCCGGCACACAAGACTAGTGCCTCCAAGCTCATTCCAGCGATTGCCTAGTAATTCGTGTGGTAGACTGGTGCTACATACTAAGTTCCATACGTGAGAAGGTAGCTGAACGCCTTGTCCAAAAGCATCTTACTTCTGAGAGTTGAGCTCACCCTCAGTTCCTCACAGTTCCACACTGCCTGCAGAGTTAGTTTCAAAGGTCTTCACCAGAGACGTTTGCCACAGGCTTCTGAGACGCAAGTTAACAATGCAGACCTGGAGGGTATCTCCAGGTGCAGTAGAGTGGTAATCTTGGAACCTCCTGACTCAGAATACTGCTACCTTCACACTGCCATAAGAATGCAGCTAGTTGAGAGCTGGCTTCTAGGCATGCTTCCCTGGGAGTGCTCAGGACATGGCAGAACCCACCCGCATCCTGCCTGACTGTAGGCGCAGCTGCTAACATCCTAATGTTAGTGGCTGAGAGATGTTGCGGGAAAAGCATGTGTACGCATTGGGCCTGAACTCCTGTGTATCTGAGTTGAATACAGCGATTTTCAAAGGCCTACTTCAATCAGACTGTAGCTAGGTTCCAACTCCCATGTCAGAGTGGGTAGCAGACATCTGCCTCCCATGCATACACACTTCTGAGAGTTGAGCTGATGGCCTGTACCTCCATATCCAGCCTGCTGGTACCCTTCGCTTCTAAAAGGCCTAGGCTCGCTGTTTGACGGAAGTGTTGGGAGAGGTAACTGGAATCTCCCGGCACACAACACTCGTGCGTCCAAGCTCAATCCAGCGATTTGCTTGTAATTCCTTTGGTAGACTGGTGCTACATACTAAGTTCCATAAGTGAGAAGGAAGGTGAACGCCTTGTCCAAAAGCATCTTACTTCTGAGAGTTGAGCTCACCCTCAGTCCCTCACAGTTCCACACTGCCTGCAGAGTGAGTTTCGCAGGTCTTCACCACAGACTTTTGCCAGAGGCTTCTGAGACGCAAGTTAACAATGCAGACCTGGAGGGTATCTCCAGGTGCAGTAGAGTGGTAATCTTGGAACCTCCTGACTCAGAATACTGCTACCTTCACACTGCCATAAGAATGCAGCTAGTTGAGAGCTGGCTTCTAGGCATGCTTCCCTGGGAGTGCTGAGGACAGGGCAGAACCCTCCCGCATCCTGCCTGACTGTAGGCGTAGTTGCTAGCATCCTAAACTTAGTGGCTGAGAGAGGTTGCGGGAAAAGCATGTGTAATCATTGGGCCTGAACTCCTGTGTAACTGAGTTGAATACAGCGATTTCCAATGGCCTTCTTCAATCAGAGTGTAGCTAGGTTCCAACTCCCATGTCAGAATGGGGAGCAGACATCTGCCTCCCATGCATACACACTTCTGAGAGTTGAGCTTATGGCCTGTACATCTCCATCCACCCTGCTGGTACCCTTCGCTTCTAAAAGGCCTAGGCTCGCTGTTTGACGGAAGTGTTGGGAGAGGTAATTGGAATCTCCCGGCACACAAGACTAGTGCCTCCAAGCTCATTCCAGCGATTGCCTAGTAATTCCTGGGGTAGACAGGTGCTACATACTAAGTTCCATACGTGAGAAGGTAGCTGAACGCCTTGTCCAAAAGCATCTTACTTCTGAGAGTTGAGCTCACCCTCAGTCCCTCACAGTTACACACTGCCTGCAGAGTGAGTTTCGCAGGTCTTCACCAGAGACGTTTGCCACAGGCTTCTGAGACGCAAGTTAACAATGCAGACCTGGAGGGTATCTCCAGGTGCAGTAGAGTGGTAATCTCGGAACCGCCTTACTCAGAATACTGCTGCCTTCACACTGTCATAAGAATGCAGCTAGTTGAGAGCTGGCTTCTAGGCATGCTTCCCTGTGAGAGCTGAGGACAGGGCAGAACCCTCCCGCATCCTGCCTGACTGTAGACGTACCTGCTAACCTCCTTATGTTAGTGGCTGGGATAGGTTGTGGGAAAAGCATGTGTAAGCATTGGGCCTGAACTCCCGAGTATCTGAGTTGAATACAGCGATTTCCAACATCCTTCTTCAATAGGAGTGTAGCTAGGTTCCAACTCCCATGTCCGAGTGGGTAGCAGACATCTGCCTCCCATGCATACACACTTCTGAGAGTTGAGCTTATGGCCTGTAACCCTACATCGTGCCTGCCGCTACCTTTCGCTTCCAAAAGGCCTAGGCTCGCTGCTTGACGCAAGTGTTGGAGAGGTAATTGGAATCTCTCGGCACACAAGACGAGTGCCTCCAAGCTCAATCAAGCGATTTCCTAGTAATTCCTGGGGTAGACTGGTGCTACATACTAAGTTCCAGACGTGAGTAGGTAGTTGAACGCCTTGTCCAAAAACATCTTACTTCTGAGAGTTGAGCTGACCCTCAGTCCCTCACAGTTCCACACTGCCTGCAGAGTGAGTTTCGCACGTCTTCACCAGAGACGTTTGCCAGAGGCCTCTGAGACGCAAGTTAACAATGCAGACCTGGAGGGTATCTCCAGGTGCAGTAGAGTGGTAATCTGGGAACCTCCTGTCTCAGAATACTGCTACCTTGACCCTGCCATAAGTATGCAGCTAGTTGACCGCTGGCTTCAAGACATGCTTCCCTGTGAGAGCTAAGGACAGGGCACAACCCTCCCGCATCCTGCTTGACTGTAGAAGGAGCTGCTAACGTCCTCATGTTAGTGGCAGGGAAAGGTTTTGAGAAATGCATGTGGAATCGTTGTGCCTGAACCCACGTGTATCTGAGTTGAATACAGCGATTTCCAAAGTCCTTTTTCATCAGAGTGTAGTAGGTTCCCACTCGCATGTACGAGTGGGTAGCAGACATCTGCCTCCCATGCATACACACTTCTGAGAGTTGAGCTTATGGCCTGTATCCCTACCTCCTGCCTGCAGCTAGCTTTCGCTTCCAAAAGGCCTAGGCTCGCTGCTTCACCGAAGTGTTGGGAGAGGTAACTGGAATCTCCCGGCAACAAGACTAGTGCCTCCAAGCTCAATCCAGCGATTTCCCAGTAATTCCTGGGGTAGACTGGTGCTACATACTAAGTTCCATATGTGAGAAGGTAGCTGAACGCCTTGTCCAAAATCATCTTACTGCTGAGAGTTGAGCTCACCCTTAGTCCCTCACAGTTCCACACTGCCTGCAGAGTGAGTTTCGCACGTCTTCACCAGAGACGTTTGCCAGAGGCTTCTGAGACGGAAGTTAACAATGCAGACCTGGAGGGTATCTCCAGGTGCAGTAGAGTGGTAATCTGGGAACCTCCTGACTCAGAATACTGCTACCTTCACACTGTCATAAGAATGCAGCTAGTTGAGAGCTGGCTTCAAGGCATGCTTCCCTGTGAGAGCTGAGGACAGGGCAGGACCCTCCCGCATCCTGCCTGACTGTAGACTTACCTGCTAACCTCCTTCTGTTAGTGGCTGGGATAGTTTGTGGGAAAAGCATGTGTAAGCATTGGGCCTGAACTCCCGTGTATCTGAGTTGAATAGAGCGATTTCCAAAGTCCTTCTTCAATAGGAGTGTAGCTAGGTTCCAACTCCCATGTCCGAGTGGGTAGCAGACATCTGCCACCCATGCATACACACTTCTGAGAGTTGAGCTTATGGCCTGTAACCCAACATCCTGCCTGCCGCTACCTTTCGCTTCCAAAATGCCTAGGCTCGCTGCTTGACGCAAGTGTTGGGAGAGGTAACTGGAATCTCCCGGCACACAAGACGAGTGCCTCCAAGCTCAATCAAGCGATTTCCTAGTAATTCCTGGGGTAGACTGGTGCTACATACTAAGTTCCATACGTGAGTAGGTAGTTGAACGCCTTGTCCAAAAACATCTTACTTCTCAGAGTTGAGCTCACCCTCAGTCCCTCACAGTTCCACACTGCCTGCAGAGTGAGTTTCGCACGTCTTCACCAGAGACGTTTGCCAGAGGCTTCTGAGACGCAAGTTAACAATGCAGACCTGGAGGGTATCTCCAGGTGCAGTAGAGTGGTAATCTGGGAACCTCCTTACTCAGAATACTGCTACCTTCACACTGCCATAAGAATGCAGCTAGTTGAGAGCTGGCTTCTAGGCATGCTTCCCTGGGAGTGCTGAGGACAGGGCAGAACCCACCCGCATCCTGCCTCACTGTAGGCGCAGCTGCTAACATCCTAATGTTAGTGGCTGAGAGAGGTTGCGGGAAAAGCATGTTTAAGCATTGGGCCTGAACTCCTGTGTATCTGAGTTGAATACAGCGATTTCCAATGGCCTTCTTCAATCAGAGTGTAGCTAGTTTCCAACTCCCATGTCAGAGTGGGTAGCAGACATCTGTCTCCCCTGCATACACACTTCTGAGAGTTGAGCTTAAGGCCTGTACCTCCCCATCCAGCCTGCTGGTTCCTTTCACTTCTAAAAGGCCTAGGCTCGCTGTTTGACGGAAGTGTTGGGAGAGGTAATTGGAATCTCCCGGCACACAAGACTAGGGCCTCCAAGCTCATTCCAGCGATTGCCTAGTAATTCGTGTGGTAGACTGGTGCTACATACTAAGTTCCATACGTGAGAAGGTAGCTGAACGCCTTGTCCAAAAGCATCTTACTTCTGAGAGTTGAGCTCACCCTCAGTCCCTCACAGTTCCACACTGCCTGCAGAGTTAGTTTCAAAGGTCTTCACCAGAGACGTTTGCCACAGGCTTCTGAGACGCAAGTTAACAATGCAGACCTGGAGGGTATCTCCAGGTGCAGTAGAGTGGTAATCTTGGAACCTCCTGACTCAGAATACTGCTACCTTCACACTGCCATAAGAATGCAGCTAGTTGAGAGCTGGCTTCTAGGCATGCTTCCCTGGGAGTGCTGAGGACATGGAAGAACCCACCCGCATCCTGCCTGACTGTAGGCGCAGCTGCTAACATCCTAATGTTAGTGGCTGAGAGAGGTTGCGGGAAAAGCATGTGTACGCATTGGGCCTGAACTCCTGTGTATCTGAGTTGAATACAGCGATTTTCAAAGGCCTACTTCAATCAGACTGTAGCTAGGTTCCAACTCCCATGTCAGAGTGGGTAGCAGACATCTGCCTCCCATGCATACACACTTCTGAGAGTTGAGCTGATGGCCTGTACCTCCACATCCAGCCTGCTGGTACCCTTCGCTTCTAAAAGGCCTAGGCTCGCTGTTTGACGGAAGTGTTGGGAGAGGTAACTGGAATCTCCCGGCACACAACACTCGTGCGTCCAAGCTCAATCCAGCGATTTGCTTGTAATTCCTTTGGTAGACTGGTGCTACATACTAAGTTCCATAAGTGAGAAGGAAGGTGAACGCCTTGTCCAAAAGCATCTTACTTCTGAGAGTTGAGCTCACCCTCAGTCCCTCACAGTTCCACACTGCCTGCAGAGTGAGTTTCGCAGGTCTTCACCACAGACTTTTGCCAGAGGCTTCTGAGACGCAAGTTAACAATGCAGACCTGGAGGGTATCTCCAGGTGCAGTAGAGTGGTAATCTTGGAACCTCCTGACTCAGAATACTGCTACCTTCACACTGCCATAAGAATGCAGCTAGTTGAGAGCTGGCTTCTAGGCATGCTTCCCTGGGAGTGCTGAGGACAGGGCAGAACCCTCCCGCATCCTGCCTGACTGTAGGCGTAGTTGCTAGCATCCTAAACTTAGTGGCTGAGAGAGGTTGCGGGAAAAGCATGTGTAAGCATTGGGCCTGAACTCCTGTGTAACTGAGTTGAATACAGCGATTTCCAATGGCCTTCTTCAATCAGAGTGTAGCTAGGTTCCAACTCCCATGTCAGAATGGGGAGCAGACATCTGCCTCCCATGCATACACACTTCTGAGAGTTGAGCTTATGGCCTGTACATCTCCATCCACCCTGCTGGTACCCTTCGCTTCTAAAAGGCCTAGGCTCGCTGTTTGACGGAAGTGTTGGGAGAGGTAATTGGAATCTCCCGGCACACAAGACTAGTGCCTCCAAGCTCATTCCAGCGATTGCCTAGTAATTCCTGGGGTAGACAGGTGCTACATACTAAGTTCCATACGTGAGAAGGTAGCTGAACGCCTTGTCCAAAAGCATCTTACTTCTGAGAGTTGAGCTCACCCTCAGTCCCTCACAGTTACACACTGCCTGCAGAGTGAGTTTCGCAGGTCTTCACCAGAGACGTTTGCCACAGGCTTCTGAGACGCAAGTTAACAATGCAGACCTGGAGGGTATCTCCAGGTGCAGTAGAGTGGTAATCTCGGAACCGCCTTACTCAGAATACTGCTGCCTTCACACTGTCATAAGAATGCAGCTAGTTGAGAGCTGGCTTCTAGGCATGCTTCCCTGTGAGAGCTGAGGACAGGGCAGAACCCTCCCGCATCCTGCCTGACTGTAGACGTACCTGCTAACCTCCTTATGTTAGTGGCTGGGATAGGTTGTGGGAAAAGCATGTGTAAGCATTGGGCCTGAACTCCCGAGTATCTGAGTTGAATACAGCGATTTCCAACATCCTTCTTCAATAGGAGTGTAGCTAGGTTCCAACTCCCATGTCCGAGTGGGTAGCAGACATCTGCCTCCCATGCATACACACTTCTGAGAGTTGAGCTTATGGCCTGTAACCCTACATCGTGCCTGCCGCTACCTTTCGCTTCCAAAAGGCCTAGGCTCGCTGCTTGACGCAAGTGTTGGAGAGGTAATTGGAATCTCCCGGCACACAAGACGAGTGCCTCCAAGCTCAATCAAGCGATTTCCTAGTAATTCGTGTGGTAGACTGGTGCTACATACTAAGTTCCAGACGTGAGTAGGTAGTTGAACGCCTTGTCCAAAAACATCTTACTTCTGAGAGTTGAGCTGACCCTCAGTCCCTCACAGTTCCACACTGCCTGCAGAGTGAGTTTCGCACGTCTTCACCAGAGACGTTTGCCAGAGGCCTCTGAGACGCAAGTTAACAATGCAGACCTGGAGGGTATCTCCAGGTGCAGTAGAGTGGTAATCTGGGAACCTCCTGTCTCAGAATACTGCTACCTTGACCCTGCCATAAGTATGCAGCTAGTTGACCGCTGGCTTCAAGACATGCTTCCCTGTGAGAGCTAAGGACAGGGCACAACCCTCCCGCATCCTGCTTGACTGTAGAAGGAGCTGCTAACGTCCTCATGTTAGTGGCAGGGAAAGGTTTTGAGAAATGCATGTGGAATCGTTGTGCCTGAACCCACGTGTATCTGAGTTGAATACAGCGATTTCCAAAGTCCTTTTTCATCAGAGTGTAGTAGGTTCCCACTCGCATGTACGAGTGGGTAGCAGACATCTGCCTCCCATGCATACACACTTCTGAGAGTTGAGCTTATGGCCTGTATCCCTACCTCCTGCCTGCAGCTAGCTTTCGCTTCCAAAAGGCCTAGGCTCGCTGCTTCACCGAAGTGTTGGGAGAGGTAACTGGAATCTCCCGGCAACAAGACTAGTGCCTCCAAGCTCAATCCAGCGATTTCCCAGTAATTCCTGGGGTAGACTGGTGCTACATACTAAGTTCCATATGTGAGAAGGTAGCTGAACGCCTTGTCCAAAATCATCTTACTGCTGAGAGTTGAGCTCACCCTCAGTCCCTCACAGTTCCACACTGCCTGCAGAGTGAGTTTCGCACGTCTTCACCAGAGACGTTTGCCAGAGGCTTCTGAGACGCAAGTTAACAATGCAGACCTGGAGGGTATCTCCAGGTGCAGTAGAGTGGTAATCTGGGAACCTCCTTACTCAGAATACTGCTACCTTCACACTGCCATAAGAATGCAGCTAGTTGAGAGCTGGCTTCTAGGCATGCTTCCCTGGGAGTGCTGAGGACAGGGCAGAACCCACCCGCATCCTGCCTCACTGTAGGCGCAGCTGCTAACATCCTAATGTTAGTGGCTGAGAGAGGTTGCGGGAAAAGCATGTTTAAGCATTGGGCCTGAACTCCTGTGTATCTGAGTTGAATACAGCGATTTCCAATGGCCTTCTTCAATCAGAGTGTAGCTAGTTTCCAACTCCCATGTCAGAGTGGGTAGCAGACATCTGTCTCCCCTGCATACACACTTCTGAGAGTTGAGCTTAAGGCCTGTACCTCCCCATCCAGCCTGCTGGTTCCTTTCACTTCTAAAAGGCCTAGGCTCGCTGTTTGACGGAAGTGTTGGGAGAGGTAATTGGAATCTCCCGGCACACAAGACTAGGGCCTCCAAGCTCATTCCAGCGATTGCCTAGTAATTCGTGTGGTAGACTGGTGCTACATACTAAGTTCCATACGTGAGAAGGTAGCTGAACGCCTTGTCCAAAAGCATCTTACTTCTGAGAGTTGAGCTCACCCTCAGTCCCTCACAGTTCCACACTGCCTGCAGAGTTAGTTTCAAAGGTCTTCACCAGAGACGTTTGCCACAGGCTTCTGAGACGCAAGTTAACAATGCAGACCTGGAGGGTATCTCCAGGTGCAGTAGAGTGGTAATCTTGGAACCTCCTGACTCAGAATACTGCTACCTTCACACTGCCATAAGAATGCAGCTAGTTGAGAGCTGGCTTCTAGGCATGCTTCCCTGGGAGTGCTGAGGACATGGCAGAACCCACCCGCATCCTGCCTGACTGTAGGCGCAGCTGCTAACATCCTAATGTTAGTGGCTGAGAGAGGTTGCGGGAAAAGCATGTGTACGCATTGGGCCTGAACTCCTGTGTATCTGAGTTGAATACAGCGATTTTCAAAGGCCTACTTCAATCAGACTGTAGCTAGGTTCCAACTCCCATGTCAGAGTGGGTAGCAGACATCTGCCTCCCATGCATACACACTTCTGAGAGTTGAGCTGATGGCCTGTACCTCCACATCCAGCCTGCTGGTACCCTTCGCTTCTAAAAGGCCTAGGCTCGCTGTTTGACGGAAGTGTTGGGAGAGGTAACTGGAATCTCCCGGCACACAACACTCGTGCGTCCAAGCTCAATCCAGCGATTTGCTTGTAATTCCTTTGGTAGACTGGTGCTACATACTAAGTTCCATATGTGAGAAGGAAGGTGAACGCCTTGTCCAAAAGCATCTTACTTCTGAGAGTTGAGCTCACCCTCAGTCCCTCACAGTTCCACACTGCCTGCAGAGTGAGTTTCGCAGGTCTTCACCACAGACTTTTGCCAGAGGCTTCTGAGACGCAAGTTAACAATGCAGACCTGGAGGGTATCTCCAGGTGCAGTAGAGTGGTAATCTTGGAACCTCCTGACTCAGAATACTGCTACCTTCACACTGCCATAAGAATGCAGCTAGTTGAGAGCTGGCTTCTAGGCATGCTTCCCTGGGAGTGCTGAGGACAGGGCAGAACCCTCCCGCATCCTGCCTGACTGTAGGCGTAGTTGCTAGCATCCTAAACTTAGTGGCTGAGAGAGGTTGCGGGAAAAGCATGTGTAAGCATTGGGCCTGAACTCCTGTGTAACTGAGTTGAATACAGCGATTTCCAATGGCCTTCTTCAATCAGAGTGTAGCTAGGTTCCAACTCCCATGTCAGAATGGGGAGCAGACATCTGCCTCCCATGCATACACACTTCTGAGAGTTGAGCTTATGGCCTGTACATCTCCATCCACCCTGCTGGTACCCTTCGCTTCTAAAAGGCCTAGGCTCGCTGTTTGACGGAAGTGTTGGGAGAGGTAATTGGAATCTCCCGGCACACAAGACTAGTGCCTCCAAGCTCATTCCAGCGATTGCCTAGTAATTCCTGGGGTAGACAGGTGCTACATACTAAGTTCCATACGTGAGAAGGTAGCTGAACGCCTTGTCCAAAAGCATCTTACTTCTGAGAGTTGAGCTCACCCTCAGTCCCTCACAGTTACACACTGCCTGCAGAGTGAGTTTCGCAGGTCTTCACCAGAGACGTTTGCCACAGGCTTCTGAGACGCAAGTTAACAATGCAGACCTGGAGGGTATCTCCAGGTGCAGTAGAGTGGTAATCTCGGAACCGCCTTACTCAGAATACTGCTGCCTTCACACTGTCATAAGAATGCAGCTAGTTGAGAGCTGGCTTCTAGGCATGCTTCCCTGTGAGAGCTGAGGACAGGGCAGAACCCTCCCGCATCCTGCCTGACTGTAGACGTACCTGCTAACCTCCTTATGTTAGTGGCTGGGATAGGTTGTGGGAAAAGCATGTGTAAGCATTGGGCCTGAACTCCCGAGTATCTGAGTTGAATACAGCGATTTCCAACATCCTTCTTCAATAGGAGTGTAGCTAGGTTCCAACTCCCATGTCCGAGTGGGTAGCAGACATCTGCCTCCCATGCATACACACTTCTGAGAGTTGAGCTTATGGCCTGTAACCCTACATCGTGCCTGCCGCTACCTTTCGCTTCCAAAAGGCCTAGGCTCGCTGCTTGACGCAAGTGTTGGAGAGGTAATTGGAATCTCCCGGCACACAAGACGAGTGCCTCCAAGCTCAATCAAGCGATTTCCTAGTAATTCCTGGGGTAGACTGGTGCTACATACTAAGTTCCAGACGTGAGTAGGTAGTTGAACGCCTTGTCCAAAAACATCTTACTTCTGAGAGTTGAGCTCATCCTCAGTCCCTCACAGTTCCACACTGCCTGCAGAGTGAGTTTCGCACGTCTTCACCAGAGACGTTTGCCAGAGGCCTCGGAGACGCAAGTTAACAATGCAGACATGGAGGGTATCTCCAGGTGCAGTAGAGTGGTAATCTGGGAACCTCCTGTCTCAGAATACTGCTACCTTGACCCTGCCATAAGTATGCAGCTAGTTGACCGCTGGCTTCAAGACATGCTTCCCTGTGAGAGCTAAGGACAGGGCACAACCCTCCCGCATCCTGCTTGACTGTAGAAGGAGCTGCTAACGTCCTCATGTTAGTGGCAGGGAAAGGTTTTGAGAAATGCATGTGGAATCGTTGTGCCTGAACCCACGTGTATCTGAGTTGAATACAGCGATTTCCAAAGTCCTTTTTCATCAGAGTGTAGTAGGTTCCCACTCGCATGTACGAGTGGGTAGCAGACATCTGCCTCCCATGCATACACACTTTTGAGAGTTGAGCTTATGGCCTGTATCCCTACCTCCTGCCTGCAGCTAGCTTTCGCTTCCAAAAGGCCTAGGCTCGCTGCTTCACCGAAGTGTTGGGAGAGGTAACTGGAATCTCCCGGCAACAAGACTAGTGCCTCCAAGCTCAATCCAGCGATTTCCCAGTAATTCCTGGGGTAGACTGGTGCTACATACTAAGTTCCATATGTGAGAAGGTAGCTGAACGCCTTGTCCAAAATCATCTTACTGCTGAGAGTTGAGCTCACCCTCAGTCCCTCACAGTTCCACACTGCCTGCAGAGTGAGTTTCGCACGTCTTCACCAGAGACGTTTGCCAGAGGCTTCTGAGACGCAAGTTAACAATGCAGACCTGGAGGGTATCTCCAGGTGCAGTAGAGTGGTAATCTGGGAACCTCCTTACTCAGAATACTGCTACCTTCACACTGTCATAAGAATTCAGCTAGTTGAGAGCTGGCTTCAAGGCATGCTTCCCTGTGAGAGCTGAGGACAGGGCAGGACCCTCCCGCATCCTGCCTGACTGTAGACTTACCTGCTAACCTCCTTCTGTTAGTGGCTGGGATAGTTTGTGGGAAAAGCATGTGTAAGCATTGGGCCTGAACTCCCGTGTATCTGAGTTGAATACAGCGATTTCCAAAGTCCTTCTTCAATAGGAGTGTAGCTAGGTTCCAACTCCCATGTCCGAGTGGGTAGCAGACATCTGCCACCCATGCATACACACTTCTGAGAGTTGAGCTTATGGCCTGTAACCCAACATCCTGCCTGCCGCTACCTTTCGCTTCCAAAATGCCTAGGCTCGCTGCTTGACGCAAGTGTTGGGAGAGGTAACTGGAATCTCCCGGCACACAAGACGAGTGCCTCCAAGCTCAATCAAGCGATTTCCTAGTAATTCCTGGGGTAGACTGGTGCTACATACTAAGTTCCATACGTGAGTAGGTAGTTGAACGCCTTGTCCAAAAACATCTTACTTCTGAGAGTTGAGCTCACCCTCAGTCCCTCACAGTTCCACACTGCCTGCAGAGTGAGTTTCCGACGTCTTCACCAGAGACGTTTGCCAGAGGCTTCTGAGACGCAAGTTAACAATGCAGACCTGGAGGTATCTCCAGGTGCAGTAGAGTGGTAATCTGGGAACCTCCTTACTCAGAATACTGCTACCTTCACACTGCCATAAGAATGCAGCTAGTTGAGAGCTGGCTTCTAGGCATGCTTCCCTGGGAGTGCTGAGGACAGGGCAGAACCCACCCGCATCCTGCCTCACTGTAGGCGCAGCTGCTAACATCCTAATGTTAGTGGCTGAGAGAGGTTGCGGGAAAAGCATGTTTAAGCATTGGGCCTGAACTCCTGTGTATCTGAGTTGAATACAGCGATTTCCAATGGCCTTCTTCAATCAGAGTGTAGCTAGTTTCCAACTCCCATGTCAGAGTGGGTAGCAGACATCTGTCTCCCCTGCATACACACTTCTGAGAGTTGAGCTTAAGGCCTGTACCTCCCCATCCAGCCTGCTGGTTCCTTTCACTTCTAAAAGGCCTAGGCTCGCTGTCTGACGGAAGTGTTGGGAGAGGTAATTGGAATCTCCCGGCACACAAGACTAGGGCCTCCAAGCTCATTCCAGCGATTGCCTAGTAATTCGTGTGGTAGACTGGTGCTACATACTAAGTTCCATACGTGAGAAGGTAGCTGAACGCCTTGTCCAAAAGCATCTTACTTCTGAGAGTTGAGCTCACCCTCAGTCCCTCACAGTTCCACACTGCCTGCAGAGTTAGTTTCAAAGGTCTTCACCAGAGACGTTTGCCACAGGCTTCTGAGACGCAAGTTAACAATGCAGACCTGGAGGGTATCTCCAGGTGCAGTAGAGTGGTAATCTTGGAACCTCCTGACTCAGAATACTGCTACCTTCACACTGCCATAAGAATGCAGCTAGTTGAGAGCTGGCTTCTAGGCATGCTTCCCTGGGAGTGCTGAGGACATGGCAGAACCCACCCGCATCCTGCCTGACTGTAGGCGCAGCTGCTAACATCCTAATGTTAGTGGCTGAGAGAGGTTGCGGGAAAAGCATGTGTACGCATTGGGCCTGAACTCCTGTGTATCTGAGTTGAATACAGCGATTTTCAAAGGCCTACTTCAATCAGACTGTAGCTAGGTTCCAACTCCCATGTCAGAGTGGGTAGCAGACATCTGCCTCCCATGCATACACACTTCTGAGAGTTGAGCTGATGGCCTGTACCTCCACATCCAGCCTGCTGGTACCCTTCGCTTCTAAAAGGCCTAGGCTCGCTGTTTGACGGAAGTGTTGGGAGAGGTAACTGGAATCTCCCGGCACACAACACTCGTGCGTCCAAGCTCAATCCAGCGATTTGCTTGTAATTCCTTTGGTAGACTGGTGCTACATACTAAGTTCCATAAGTGAGAAGGAAGGTGAACGCCTTGTCCAAAAGCATCTTACTTCTGAGAGTTGAGCTCACCCTCAGTCCCTCACAGTTCCACACTGCCTGCAGAGTGAGTTTCGCAGGTCTTCACCACAGACTTTTGCCAGAGGCTTCTGAGACGCAAGTTAACAATGCAGACCTGGAGGGTATCTCCAGGTGCAGTAGAGTGGTAATCTTGGAACCTCCTGACTCAGAATACTGCTACCTTCACACTGCCATAAGAATGCAGCTAGTTGAGAGCTGGCTTCTAGGCATGCTTCCCTGGGAGTGCTGAGGACAGGGCAGAACCCTCCCGCATCCTGCCTGACTGTAGGCGTAGTTGCTAGCATCCTAAACTTAGTGGCTGAGAGAGGTTGCGGGAAAAGCACGTGTAAGCATTGGGCCTGAACTCCTGTGTAACTGAGTTGAATACAGCGATTTCCAATGGCCTTCTTCAATCAGAGTGTAGCTAGGTTCCAACTCCCATGTCAGAATGGGGAGCGGACATCTGCCTCCCATGCATACACACTTCTGAGAGTTGAGCTTATGGCCTGTACATCTCCATCCACCCTGCTGGTACCCTTCGCTTCTAAAAGGCCTAGGCTCGCTGTTTGACGGAAGTGTTGGGAGAGGTAATTGGAATCTCCCGGCACACAAGACTAGTGCCTCCAAGCTCATTCCAGCGATTGCCTAGTAATTCCTGGGGTAGACAGGTGCTACATACTAAGTTCCATACGTGAGAAGGTAGCTGAACGCCTTGTCCAAAAGCATCTTACTTCTGAGAGTTGAGCTCACCCTCAGTCCCTCACAGTTCCACACTGCCTGCAGAGTGAGTTTCGCACGTCTTCACCAGAGACGTTTGCCAGAGGCCTCTGAGACGCAAGTTAACAATGCAGACCTGGAGGGTATCTCCAGGTGCAGTAGAGTGGTAATCTGGGAACCTCCTGTCTCAGAATACTGCTACCTTGACCCTGCCATAAGTATGCAGCTAGTTGACCGCTGGCTTCAAGACATGCTTCCCTGTGAGAGCTAAGGACAGGGCACAACCCTCCCGCATCCTGCTTGACTGTAGAAGGAGCTGCTAACGTCCTCATGTTAGTGGCAGGGAAAGGTTTTGAGAAATGCATGTGGAATCGTTGTGCCTGAACCCACGTGTATCTGAGTTGAATACAGCGATTTCCAAAGTCCTTTTTCATCAGAGTGTAGTAGGTTCCCACTCGCATGTACGAGTGGGTAGCAGACATCTGCCTCCCATGCATACACACTTCTGAGAGTTGAGCTTATGGCCTGTATCCCTACCTCCTGCCTGCAGCTAGCTTTCGCTTCCAAAAGGCCTAGGCTCGCTGCTTCACCGAAGTGTTGGGAGAGGTAACTGGAATCTCCCGGCAACAAGACTAGTGCCTCCAAGCTCAATCCAGCGATTTCCCAGTAATTCCTGGGGTAGACTGGTGCTACATACTAAGTTCCATATGTGAGAAGGTAGCTGAACGCCTTGTCCAAAATCATCTTACTGCTGAGAGTTGAGCTCACCCTCAGTCCCTCACAGTTCCACACTGCCTGCAGAGTGAGTTTCGCACGTCTTCACCAGAGACGTTTGCCAGAGGCTTCTGAGACGCAAGTTAACAATGCAGACCTGGAGGGTATCTCCAGGTGCAGTAGAGTGGTAATCTGGGAACCTCCTGACTCAGAATACTGCTACCTTCACACTGTCATAAGAATGCAGCTAGTTGAGAGCTGGCTTCAAGGCATGCTTCCCTGTGAGAGCTGAGGACAGGGCAGGACCCTCCCGCATCCTGCCTGACTGTAGACTTACCTGCTAACCTCCTTCTGTTAGTGGCTGGGATAGTTTGTGGGAAAAGCATGTGTAAGCATTGGGCCTGAACTCCCGTGTATCTGAGTTGAATACAGCGATTTCCAAAGTCCTTCTTCAATAGGAGTGTAGCTAGGTTCCAACTCCCATGTCCGAGTGGGTAGCAGACATCTGCCACCCATGCATACACACTTCTGACAGTTGAGCTTATGGCCTGTAACCCAACATCCTGCCTGCCGCTACCTTTCGCTTCCAAAATGCCTAGGCTCGCTGCTTGACGCAAGTGTTGGGAGAGGTAACTGGAATCTCCCGGCACACAAGACGAGTGCCTCCAAGCTCAATCAAGCGATTTCCTAGTAATTCCTGGGGTAGACTGGTGCTACATACTAAGTTCCATACGTGAGTAGGTAGTTGAACGCCTTGTCCAAAAACATCTTACTTCTGAGAGTTGAGCTCACCCTCAGTCCCTCACAGTTCCACACTGCCTGCAGAGTGAGTTTCGGACGTCTTCACCAGAGACGTTTGCCAGAGGCTTCTGAGACGCAAGTTAACAATGCAGACCTGGAGGGTATCTCCAGGTGCAGTAGAGTGGTAATCTGGGAACCTCCTTACTCAGAATACTGCTACCTTCACACTGCCATAAGAATGCAGCTAGTTGAGAGCTGGCTTCTAGGCATGCTTCCCTGGGAGTGCTGAGGACAGGGCAGAACCCACCCGCATCCTGCCTCACTGTAGGCGCAGCTGCTAACATCCTAATGTTAGTGGCTGAGAGAGGTTGCGGGAAAAGCATGTTTAAGCATTGGGCCTGAACTCCTGTGTATCTGAGTTGAATACAGCGATTTCCAATGGCCTTCTTCAATCAGAGTGTAGCTAGTTTCCAACTCCCATGTCAGAGTGGGTAGCAGACATCTGTCTCCCCTGCATACACACTTCTGAGCGTTGAGCTTAAGGCCTGTACCTCCCCATCCAGCCTGCTGGTTCCTTTCACTTCTAAAAGGCCTAGGCTCGCTGTTTGACGGAAGTGTTGGGAGAGGTAATTGGAATCTCCCGGCACACAAGACTAGGGCCCCAAGCTCATTCCAGCGATTGCCTAGTAATTCGTGTGGTAGACTGGTGCTACATACTAAGTTCCATACGTGAGAAGGTAGCTGAACGCCTTGTCCAAAAGCATCTTACTTCTGAGAGTTGAGCTCACCCTCAGTCCCTCACAGTTCCACACTGCCTGCAGAGTGAGTTTCAAAGGTCTTCACCAGAGACGTTTGCCACAGGCTTCTGAGACGCAAGTTAACAATGCAGACCTGGAGGGTATCTCCAGGTGCAGTAGAGTGGTAATCTTGGAACCTCCTGACTCAGAATACTGCTACCTTCACACTGCCATAAGAATGCAGCTAGTTGAGAGCTGGCTTCTAGGCATGATTCCCTGGGAGTGCTGAGGACATGGCAGAACCCACCCGCATCCTGCCTGACTGTAGGCGCAGCTGCTAACATCCTAATGTTAGTGGCTGAGAGAGGTTGCGGGAAAAGCATGTGTACGCATTGGGCCTGAACTCCTGTGTATCTGAGTTGAATACAGCGATTTTCAAAGGCCTACTTCAATCAGACTGTAGCTAGGTTCCAACTCCCATGTCAGAGTGGGTAGCAGACATCTGCCTCCCATGCATACACACTTCTGAGAGTTGAGCTGATGGCCTGTACCTCCACATCCAGCCTGCTGGTACCCTTCGCTTCTAAAAGGCCTAGGCTCGCTGTTTGACGGAAGTGTTGGGAGAGGTAACTGGAATCTCCCGGCACACAACACTCGTGCGTCCAAGCTCAATCCAGCGATTTGCTTGTAATTCCTTTGGTAGACTGGTGCTACATACTAAGTTCCATAAGTGAGAAGGAAGGTGAACGCCTTGTCCAAAAGCATCTTCCTTCTGAGAGTTGAGCTCACCCTCAGTCCCTCACAGTTCCACACTGCCTGCAGAGTGAGTTTCGCAGGTCTTCACCACAGACTTTTGCCAGAGGCTTCTGAGACGCAAGTTAACAATGCAGACCTGGAGGGTATCTCCAGGTGCAGTAGAGTGGTAATCTTGGAACCTCCTGACTCAGAATACTGCTACCTTCACACTGCCATAAGAATGCAGCTAGTTGAGAGCTGGCTTCTAGGCATGCTTCCCTGTGAGAGCTGAGGACAGGGCAGAACCCTCCCGCATCCTGCCTGACTGTAGGCGTAGTTGCTAGCATCCTAAACTTAGTGGCTGAGAGAGGTTGCGGGAAAAGCATGTGTAAGCATTGGGCCTGAACTCCTGTGTAACTGAGTTGAATACAGCGATTTCCAATGGCCTTCTTCAATCAGAGTGTAGCTAGGTTCCAACTCCCATGTCAGAATGGGGAGCAGACATCTGCCTCCCATGCATACACACTTCTGAGAGTTGAGCTTATGGCCTGTACATCTCCATCCACCCTGCTGGTACCCTTCGCTTCTAAAAGGCCTAGGCTCGCTGTTTGACGGAAGTGTTGGGAGAGGTAATTGGAATCTCCCGGCACACAAGACTAGTGCCTCCAAGCTCATTCCAGCGATTGCCTAGTAATTCCTGGGGTAGACAGGTGCTACATACTAAGTTCCATACGTGAGAAGGTAGCTGAACGCCTTGTCCAAAAGCATCTTACTTCTGAGAGTTGAGCTCACCCTCAGTCCCTCACAGTTACACACTGCCTGCAGAGTGAGTTTCGCAGGTCTTCACCAGAGACGTTTGCCACAGGCTTCTGAGACGCAAGTTAACAATGCAGACCTGGAGGGTATCTCCAGGTGCAGTAGAGTGGTAATCTCGGAACCGCCTTACTCAGAATACTGCTGCCTTCACACTGTCATAAGAATGCAGCTAGTTGAGAGCTGGCTTCTAGGCATGCTTCCCTGTGAGAGCTGAGGACAGGGCAGAACCCTCCCGCATCCTGCCTGACTGTAGACGTACCTGCTAACCTCCTTATGTTAGTGGCTGGGATAGGTTGTGGGAAAAGCATGTGTAAGCATTGGGCCTGAACTCCCGAGTATCTGAGTTGAATACAGCGATTTCCAACATCCTTCTTCAATAGGAGTGTAGCTAGGTTCCAACTCCCATGTCCGAGTGGGTAGCAGACATCTGCCTCCCATGCATACACACTTCTGAGAGTTGAGCTTATGGCCTGTAACCCTACATCGTGCCTGCCGCTACCTTTCGCTTCCAAAAGGCCTAGGCTCGCTGCTTGACGCAAGTGTTGGAGAGGTAATTGGAATCTCCCGGCACACAAGACGAGTGCCTCCAAGCTCAATCAAGCGATTTCCTAGTAATTCCTGGGGTAGACTGGTGCTACATACTAAGTTCCAGACGTGAGTAGGTAGTTGAACGCCTTGTCCAAAAACATCTTACTTCTGAGAGTTGAGCTCATCCTCAGTCCCTCACAGTTCCACACTGCCTGCAGAGTGAGTTTCGCACGTCTTCACCAGAGACGTTTGCCAGAGGCCTCGGAGACGCAAGTTAACAATGCAGACATGGAGGGTATCTCCAGGTGCAGTAGAGTGGTAATCTGGGAACCTCCTGTCTCAGAATACTGCTACCTGGACCCTGCCATAAGTATGCAGCTAGTTGACCGCTGGCTTCAAGACATGCTTCCCTGTGAGAGCTAAGGACAGGGCACAACCCTCCCGCATCCTGCTTGACTGTAGAAGGAGCTGCTAACGTCCTCATGTTAGTGGCAGGGAAAGGTTTTGAGAAATGCATGTGGAATCGTTGTGCCTGAACCCACGTGTATCTGAGTTGAATACAGCGATTTCCAAAGTCCTTTTTCATCAGAGTGTAGTAGGTTCCCACTCGCATGTACGAGTGGGTAGCAGACATCTGCCTCCCATGCATACACACTTTTGAGAGTTGAGCTTATGGCCTGTATCCCTACCTCCTGCCTGCAGCTAGCTTTCGCTTCCAAAAGGCCTAGGCTCGCTGCTTGACGCAAGTGTTGGGAGAGGTAACTGGAATCTCCCGGCACACAAGACGAGTGCCTCCAAGCTCAATCAAGCGATTTCCTAGTAATTCCTGGGGTAGACTGGTGCTACATACTAAGTTCCATACGTGAGTAGGTAGTTGAACGCCTTGTCCAAAAACATCTTACTTCTGAGAGTTGAGCTCACCCTCAGTCCCTCACAGTTCCACACTGCCTGCAGAGTGAGTTTCGGACGTCTTCACCAGAGACGTTTGCCAGAGGCTTCTGAGACGCAAGTTAACAATGCAGACCTGGAGGTATCTCCAGGTGCAGTAGAGTGGTAATCTGGGAACCTCCTTACTCAGAATACTGCTACCTTCACACTGCCATAAGAATGCAGCTAGTTGAGAGCTGGCTTCTAGGCATGCTTCCCTGGGAGTGCTGAGGACAGGGCAGAACCCACCCGCATCCTGCCTCACTGTAGGCGCAGCTGCTAACATCCTAATGTTAGTGGCTGAGAGAGGTTGCGGGAAAAGCATGTTTAAGCATTGGGCCTGAACTCCTGTGTATCTGAGTTGAATACAGCGATTTCCAATGGCCTTCTTCAATCAGAGTGTAGCTAGTTTCCAACTCCCATGTCAGAGTGGGTAGCAGACATCTGTCTCCCCTGCATACACACTTCTGAGAGTTGAGCTTAAGGCCTGTACCTCCCCATCCAGCCTGCTGGTTCCTTTCACTTCTAAAAGGCCTAGGCTCGCTGTTTGACGGAAGTGTTGGGAGAGGTAATTGGAATCTCCCGGCACACAAGACTAGGGCCTCCAAGCTCATTCCAGCGATTGCCTAGTAATTCGTGTGGTAGACTGGTGCTACATACTAAGTTCCATAAGTGAGAAGGAAGGTGAACGCCTTGTCCAAAAGCATCTTACTTCTGAGAGTTGAGCTCACCCTCAGTCCCTCACAGTTCCACACTGCCTGCAGAGTTAGTTTCAAAGGTCTTCACCAGAGACGTTTGCCACAGGCTTCTGAGACGCAAGTTAACAATGCAGACCTGGAGGGTATCTCCAGGTGCAGTAGAGTGGTAATCTTGGAACCTCCTGACTCAGAATACTGCTACCTTCACACTGCCATAAGAATGCAGCTAGTTGAGAGCTGGCTTCTAGGCATGCTTCCCTGGGAGTGCTGAGGACAGGGCAGAACCCTCCCGCATCCTGCCTGACTGTAGGCGTAGTTGCTAGCATCCTAAACTTAGTGGCTGAGAGAGGTTGCGGGAAAAGCATGTGTAAGCATTGGGCCTGAACTCCTGTGTAACTGAGTTGAATACAGCGATTTCCAATGGCCTTCTTCAATCAGAGTGTAGCTAGGTTCCAACTCCCATGTCAGAATGGGGAGCAGACATCTGCCTCCCATGCATACACACTTCTGAGAGTTGAGCTTATGGCCTGTACATCTCCATCCACCCTGCTGGTACCCTTCGCTTCTAAAAGGCCTAGGCTCGCTGTTTGACGGAAGTGTTGGGAGAGGTAATTGGAATCTCCCGGCACACAAGACTAGTGCCTCCAAGCTCATTCCAGCGATTGCCTAGTAATTCCTGGGGTAGACAGGTGCTACATACTAAGTTCCATACGTGAGAAGGTAGCTGAACGCCTTGTCCAAAAGCATCTTACTTCTGAGAGTTGAGCTCACCCTCAGTCCCTCACAGTTACACACTGCCTGCAGAGTGAGTTTCGCAGGTCTTCACCAGAGACGTTTGCCACAGGCTTCTGAGACGCAAGTTAACAATGCAGACCTGGAGGGTATCTCCAGGTGCAGTAGAGTGGTAATCTCGGAACCGCCTTACTCAGAATACTGCTGCCTTCACACTGTCATAAGAATGCAGCTAGTTGAGAGCTGGCTTCTAGGCATGCTTCCCTGTGAGAGCTGAGGACAGGGCAGAACCCTCCCGCATCCTGCCTGACTGTAGACGTACCTGCTAACCTCCTTATGTTAGTGGCTGGGATAGGTTGTGGGAAAAGCATGTGTAAGCATTGGGCCTGAACTCCCGAGTATCTGAGTTGAATACAGCGATTTCCAACATCCTTCTTCAATAGGAGTGTAGCTAGGTTCCAACTCCCATGTCCGAGTGGGTAGCAGACATCTGCCTCCCATGCATACACACTTCTGAGAGTTGAGCTTATGGCCTGTAACCCTACATCGTGCCTGCCGCTACCTTTCGCTTCCAAAAGGCCTAGGCTCGCTGCTTGACGCAAGTGTTGGAGAGGTAATTGGAATCTCCCGGCACACAAGACGAGTGCCTCCAAGCTCAATCAAGCGATTTCCTAGTAATTCCTGGGGTAGACTGGTGCTACATACTAAGTTCCAGACGTGAGTAGGTAGTTGAACGCCTTGTCCAAAAACATCTTACTTCTGAGAGTTGAGCTCATCCTCAGTCCCTCACAGTTCCACACTGCCTGCAGAGTGAGTTTCGCACGTCTTCACCAGAGACGTTTGCCAGAGGCCTCGGAGACGCAAGTTAACAATGCAGACATGGAGGGTATCTCCAGGTGCAGTAGAGTGGTAATCTGGGAACCTCCTGTCTCAGAATACTGCTACCTGGACCCTGCCATAAGTATGCAGCTAGTTGACCGCTGGCTTCAAGACATGCTTCCCTGTGAGAGCTAAGGACAGGGCACAACCCTCCCGCATCCTGCTTGACTGTAGAAGGAGCTGCTAACGTCCTCATGTTAGTGGCAGGGAAAGGTTTTGAGAAATGCATGTGGAATCGTTGTGCCTGAACCCACGTGTATCTGAGTTGAATACAGCGATTTCCAAAGTCCTTTTTCATCAGAGTGTAGTAGGTTCCCACTCGCATGTACGAGTGGGTAGCAGACATCTGCCTCCCATGCATACACACTTTTGAGAGTTGAGCTTATGGCCTGTATCCCTACCTCCTGCCTGCAGCTAGCTTTCGCTTCCAAAAGGCCTAGGCTCGCTGCTTGACGCAAGTGTTGGGAGAGGTAACTGGAATCTCCCGGCACACAAGACGAGTGCCTCCAAGCTCAATCAAGCGATTTCCTAGTAATTCCTGGGGTAGACTGGTGCTACATACTAAGTTCCATACGTGAGTAGGTAGTTGAACGCCTTGTCCAAAAACATCTTACTTCTGAGAGTTGAGCTCACCCTCAGTCCCTCACAGTTCCACACTGCCTGCAGAGTGAGTTTCGGACGTCTTCACCAGAGACGTTTGCCAGAGGCTTCTGAGACGCAAGTTAACAATGCAGACCTGGAGGTATCTCCAGGTGCAGTAGAGTGGTAATCTGGGAACCTCCTTACTCAGAATACTGCTACCTTCACACTGCCATAAGAATGCAGCTAGTTGAGAGCTGGCTTCTAGGCATGCTTCCCTGGGAGTGCTGAGGACAGGGCAGAACCCACCCGCATCCTGCCTCACTGTAGGCGCAGCTGCTAACATCCTAATGTTAGTGGCTGAGAGAGGTTGCGGGAAAAGCATGTTTAAGCATTGGGCCTGAACTCCTGTGTATCTGAGTTGAATACAGCGATTTCCAATGGCCTTCTTCAATCAGAGTGTAGCTAGTTTCCAACTCCCATGTCAGAGTGGGTAGCAGACATCTGTCTCCCCTGCATACACACTTCTGAGAGTTGAGCTTAAGGCCTGTACCTCCCCATCCAGCCTGCTGGTTCCTTTCACTTCTAAAAGGCCTAGGCTCGCTGTTTGACGGAAGTGTTGGGAGAGGTAATTGGAATCTCCCGGCACACAAGACTAGGGCCTCCAAGCTCATTCCAGCGATTGCCTAGTAATTCGTGTGGTAGACTGGTGCTACATACTAAGTTCCATAAGTGAGAAGGAAGGTGAACGCCTTGTCCAAAAGCATCTTACTTCTGAGAGTTGAGCTCACCCTCAGTCCCTCACAGTTCCACACTGCCTGCAGAGTTAGTTTCAAAGGTCTTCACCAGAGACGTTTGCCACAGGCTTCTGAGACGCAAGTTAACAATGCAGACCTGGAGGGTATCTCCAGGTGCAGTAGAGTGGTAATCTTGGAACCTCCTGACTCAGAATACTGCTACCTTCACACTGCCATAAGAATGCAGCTAGTTGAGAGCTGGCTTCTAGGCATGCTTCCCTGGGAGTGCTGAGGACAGGGCAGAACCCTCCCGCATCCTGCCTGACTGTAGGCGTAGTTGCTAGCATCCTAAACTTAGTGGCTGAGAGAGGTTGCGGGAAAAGCATGTGTAAGCATTGGGCCTGAACTCCTGTGTAACTGAGTTGAATACAGCGATTTCCAATGGCCTTCTTCAATCAGAGTGTAGCTAGGTTCCAACTCCCATGTCAGAATGGGGAGCAGACATCTGCCTCCCATGCATACACACTTCTGAGAGTTGAGCTTATGGCCTGTACATCTCCATCCACCCTGCTGGTACCCTTCGCTTCTAAAAGGCCTAGGCTCGCTGTTTGACGGAAGTGTTGGGAGAGGTAATTGGAATCTCCCGGCACACAAGACTAGTGCCTCCAAGCTCATTCCAGCGATTGCCTAGTAATTCCTGGGGTAGACAGGTGCTACATACTAAGTTCCATACGTGAGAAGGTAGCTGAACGCCTTGTCCAAAAGCATCTTACTTCTGAGAGTTGAGCTCACCCTCAGTCCCTCACAGTTACACACTGCCTGCAGAGTGAGTTTCGCAGGTCTTCACCAGAGACGTTTGCCACAGGCTTCTGAGACGCAAGTTAACAATGCAGACCTGGAGGGTATCTCCAGGTGCAGTAGAGTGGTAATCTCGGAACCGCCTTACTCAGAATACTGCTACCTTCACACTGTCATAAGAATGCAGCTAGTTGAGAGCTGGCTTCTAGGCATGCTTCCCTGTGAGAGCTGAGGACAGGGCAGAACCCTCCCGCATCCTGCCTGACTGTAGACGTACCTGCTAACCTCCTTATGTTAGTGGCTGGGATAGGTTGTGGGAAAAGCATGTGTAAGCATTGGGCCTGAACTCGCGAGTATCTGAGTTGAATACAGCGATTTCCAACATCCTTCTTCAATAGGAGTGTAGCTAGGTTCCAACTCCCATGTCCGAGTGGGTAGCAGACATCTGCCTCCCATGCATACACACTTCTGAGAGTTGAGCTTATGGCCTGTAACCCTACATCGTGCCTGCCGCTACCTTTCGCTTCCAAAAGGCCTAGGCTCGCTGCTTGACGCAAGTGTTGGAGAGGTAATTGGAATCTCCCGGCACACAAGACGAGTGCCTCCAAGCTCAATCAAGCGATTTCCTAGTAATTCCTGGGGTAGACTGGTGCTACATACTAAGTTCCAGACGTGAGTAGGTAGTTGAACGCCTTGTCCAAAAACATCTTACTTCTGAGAGTTGAGCTCATCCTCAGTCCCTCACAGTTCCACACTGCCTGCAGAGTGAGTTTCGCACGTCTTCACCAGAGACGTTTGCCAGAGGCCTCTGAGACGCAAGTTAACAATGCAGACCTGGAGGGTATCTCCAGGTGCAGTAGAGTGGTAATCTGGGAACCTCCTGTCTCAGAATACTGCTACCTTGACCCTGCCATAAGTATGCAGCTAGTTGACCGCTGGCTTCAAGACATGCTTCCCTGTGAGAGCTAAGGACAGGGCACAACCCTCCCGCATCCTGCTTGACTGTAGAAGGAGCTGCTAACGTCCTCATGTTAGTGGCAGGGAAAGGTTTTGAGAAATGCATGTGGAATCGTTGTGCCTGAACCCACGTGTATCTGAGTTGAATACAGCGATTTCCAAAGTCCTTTTTCATCAGAGTGTAGTAGGTTCCCACTCGCATGTACGAGTGGGTAGCAGACATCTGCCTCCCATGCATACACACTTTTGAGAGTTGAGCTTATGGCCTGTATCCCTACCTCCTGCCTGCAGCTAGCTTTCGCTTCCAAAAGGCCTAGGCTCGCTGCTTCACCGAAGTGTTGGGAGAGGTAACTGGAATCTCCCGGCAACAAGACTAGTGCCTCCAAGCTCAATCCAGCGATTTCCCAGTAATTCCTGGGGTAGACTGGTGCTACATACTAAGTTCCATATGTGAGAAGGTAGCTGAACGCCTTGTCCAAAATCATCTTACTGCTGAGAGTTGAGCTCACCCTCAGTCCCTCACAGTTCCACACTGCCTGCAGAGTGAGTTTCGCACGTCTTGACCAGAGACGTTTGCCAGAGGCTTCTGAGACGCAAGTTAACAATGCAGACCTGGAGGGTATCTCCAGGTGCAGTAGAGTGGTAATCTGGGAACCTCCTGACTCAGAATACTGCTACCTTCACATTGTCATAAGAATGCAGCTAGTTGAGAGCTGGCTTCAAGGCATGCTTCCCTGTGAGAGCTGAGGACAGGGCAGGACCCTCCCGCATCCTGCCTGACTGTAGACTTACCTGCTAACCTCCTTCTGTTAGTGGCTGGGATAGTTTGTGGGAAAAGCATGTGTAAGCATTGGGCCTGAACTCCCGTGTATCTGAGTTGAATACAGCGATTTCCAAAGTCCTTCTTCAATAGGAGTGTAGCTAGGTTCCCACTCGCATGTACGAGTGGGTAGCAGACATCTGCCACCCATGCATACACACTTCTGAGAGTTGAGCTTATGGCCTGTAACCCAACATCCTGCCTGCCGCCACCTTTCGCTTCCAAAATGCCTAGGCTCCCTGCTTGACGCAAGTGTTGGGAGAGGTAACTGGAATCTCCCGGCACACAAGACGAGTGCCTCCAAGCTCAATCAAGCGATTTCCTAGTAATTCCTGGGGTAGACTGGTGCTACATACTAAGTTCCATACGTGAGTAGGTAGTTGAACGCCTTGTCCAAAAACATCTTACTTCTGAGAGTTGAGCTCCCCCTCAGTCCCTCACAGTTCCACACTGCCTGCAGAGTGAGTTTCGGACGTCTTCACCAGAGACGTTTGCCAGAGGCTTCTGAGACGCAAGTTAACAATGCAGACCTGGAGGGTATCTCCAGGTGCAGTAGAGTGGTAATCTGGGAACCTCCTTACTCAGAATACTGCTACCTTCACACTGCCATAAGAATGCAGCTAGTTGAGAGCTGGCTTCTAGGCATGCTTCCCTGGGAGTGCTGAGGACAGGGCAGAACCCACCCGCATCCTGCCTCACTGTAGGCGCAGCTGCTAACATCCTAATGTTAGTGGCTGAGAGAGGTTGCGGGAAAAGCATGTTTAAGCATTGGGCCTGAACTCCTGTGTATCTGAGTTGAATACAGCGATTTCCAATGGCCTTCTTCAATCAGAGTGTAGCTAGTTTCCAACTCCCATGTCAGAGTGGGTAGCAGACATCTGTCTCCCCTGCATACACACTTCTGAGAGTTGAGCTTAAGGCCTGTACCTCCCCATCCAGCCTGCTGGTTCCTTTCACTTCTAAAAGGCCTAGGCTCGCTGTTTGACGGAAGTGTTGGGAGAGGTAATTGGAATCTCCCGGCACACAAGACTAGGGCCTCCAAGCTCATTCCAGCGATTGCCTAGTAATTCGTGTGGTAGACTGGTGCTACATACTAAGTTCCATACGTGAGAAGGTAGCTGAACGCCTTGTCCAAAAGCATCTTACTTCTGAGAGTTGAGCTCACCCTCAGTCCCTCACAGTTCCACACTGCCTGCAGAGTTAGTTTCAAAGGTCTTCACCAGAGACGTTTGCCACAGGCTTCTGAGACGCAAGTTAACAATGCAGACCTGGAGGGTATCTCCAGGTGCAGTAGAGTGGTAATCTTGGAACCTCCTGACTCAGAATACTGCTACCTTCACACTGCCATAAGAATGCAGCTAGTTGAGAGCTGGCTTCTAGGCATGCTTCCCTGGGAGTGCTGAGGACATGGCAGAACCCACCCGCATCCTGCCTGACTGTAGGCGCAGCTGCTAACATCCTAATGTTAGTGGCTGAGAGAGGTTGCGGGAAAAGCATGTGTACGCATTGGGCCTGAACTCCTGTGTATCTGAGTTGAATACAGCGATTTTCAAAGGCCTACTTCAATCAGACTGTAGGTAGGTTCCAACTCCCATGTCAGAGTGGGTAGCAGACATCTGCCTCCCATGCATACACACTTCTGAGAGTTGAGCTGATGGCCTGTACCTCCACATCCAGCCTGCTGGTACCCTTCGCTTCTAAAAGGCCTAGGCTCGCTGTTTGACGGAAGTGTTGGGAGAGGTAACTGGAATCTCCCGGCACACAACACTCGTGCGTCCAAGCTCAATCCAGCGATTTGCTTGTAATTCCTTTGGTAGACTGGTGCTACATACTAAGTTCCATAAGTGAGAAGGAAGGTGAACGCCTTGTCCAAAAGCATCTTACTTCTGAGAGTTGAGCTCACCCTCAGTCCCTCACAGTTCCACACTGCCTGCAGAGTGAGTTTCGCAGGTCTTCACCACAGACTTTTGCCAGAGGCTTCTGAGACGCAAGTTAACAATGCAGACCTGGAGGGTATCTCCAGGTGCAGTAGAGTGGTAATCTTGGAACCTCCTGACTCAGAATACTGCTACCTTCACACTGCCATAAGAATGCAGCTAGTTGAGAGCTGGCTTCTAGGCATGCTTCCCTGGGAGTGCTGAGGACAGGGCAGAACCCTCCCGCATCCTGCCTGACTGTAGGCGTAGTTGCTAGCATCCTAAACTTAGTGGCTGAGAGAGGTTGCGGGAAAAGCATGTGTAAGCATTGGGCCTGAACTCCTGTGTAACTGAGTTGAATACAGCGATTTCCAATGGCCTTCTTCAATCAGAGTGTAGCTAGGTTCCAACTCCCATGTCAGAATGGGGAGCAGACATCTGCCTCCCATGCATACACACTTCTGAGAGTTGAGCTTATGGCCTGTACATCTCCATCCACCCTGCTGGTACCCTTCGCTTCTAAAAGGCCTAGGCTCGCTGTTTGACGGAAGTGTTGGGAGAGGTAATTGGAATCTCCCGGCACACAAGACTAGTGCCTCCAAGCTCATTCCAGCGATTGCCTAGTAATTCCTGGGGTAGACAGGTGCTACATACTAAGTTCCATACGTGAGAAGGTAGCTGAACGCCTTGTCCAAAAGCATCTTACTTCTGAGAGTTGAGCTCACCCTCAGTCCCTCACAGTTACACACTGCCTGCAGAGTGAGTTTCGCAGGTCTTCACCAGAGACGTTTGCCACAGGCTTCTGAGACGCAAGTTAACAATGCAGACCTGGAGGGTATCTCCAGGTGCAGTAGAGTGGTAATCTCGGAACCGCCTTACTCAGAATACTGCTACCTTCACACTGTCATAAGAATGCAGCTAGTTGAGAGCTGGCTTCTAGGCATGCTTCCCTGTGAGAGCTGAGGACAGGGCAGAACCCTCCCGCATCCTGCCTGACTGTAGACGTACCTGCTAACCTCCTTATGTTAGTGGCTGGGATAGGTTGTGGGAAAAGCATGTGTAAGCATTGGGCCTGAACTCCCGAGTATCTGAGTTGAATACAGCGATTTCCAACATCCTTCTTCAATAGGAGTGTAGCTAGGTTCCAACTCCCATGTCCGAGTGGGTAGCAGACATCTGCCTCCCATGCATACACACTTCTGAGAGTTGAGCTTATGGCCTGTAACCCTACATCGTGCCTGCCGCTACCTTTCGCTTCCAAAAGGCCTAGGCTCGCTGCTTGACGCAAGTGTTGGAGAGGTAATTGGAATCTCCCGGCACACAAGACGAGTGCCTCCAAGCTCAATCAAGCGATTTCCTAGTAATTCCTGGGGTAGACTGGTGCTACATACTAAGTTCCAGACGTGAGTAGGTAGTTGAACGCCTTGTCCAAAAACATCTTACTTCTGAGAGTTGAGCTGACCCTCAGTCCCTCACAGTTCCACACTGCCTGCAGAGTGAGTTTCGCACGTCTTCACCAGAGACGTTTGCCAGAGGCCTCTGAGACGCAAGTTAACAATGCAGACCTGGAGGGTATCTCCAGGTGCAGTAGAGTGGTAATCTGGGAACCTCCTGTCTCAGAATACTGCTACCTTGACCCTGCCATAAGTATGCAGCTAGTTGACCGCTGGCTTCAAGACATGCTTCCCTGTGAGAGCTAAGGACAGGGCACAACCCTCCCGCATCCTGCTTGACTGTAGAAGGAGCTGCTAACGTCCTCATGTTAGTGGCAGGGAAAGGTTTTGAGAAATGCATGTGGAATCGTTGTGCCTGAACCCACGTGTATCTGAGTTGAATACAGCGATTTCCAAAGTCCTTTTTCATCAGAGTGTAGTAGGTTCCCACTCGCATGTACGAGTGGGTAGCAGACATCTGCCTCCCATGCATACACACTTTTGAGAGTTGAGCTTATGGCCTGTATCCCTACCTCCTGCCTGCAGCTAGCTTTCGCTTCCAAAAGGCCTAGGCTCGCTGCTTCACCGAAGTGTTGGGAGAGGTAACTGGAATCTCCCGGCAACAAGACTAGTGCCTCCAAGCTCAATCCAGCGATTTCCCAGTAATTCCTGGGGTAGACTGGTGCTACATACTAAGTTCCATATGTGAGAAGGTAGCTGAACGCCTTGTCCAAAATCATCTTACTGCTGAGAGTTGAGCTCACCCTCAGTCCCTCACAGTTCCACACTGCCTGCAGAGTGAGTTTCGCACGTCTTCACCAGAGACGTTTGCCAGAGGCTTCTGAGACGCAAGTTAACAATGCAGACCTGGAGGGTATCTCCAGGTGCAGTAGAGTGGTAATCTGGGAACCTCCTGACTCAGAATACTGCTACCTTCACACTGTCATAAGAATGCAGCTAGTTGAGAGCTGGCTTCAAGGCATGCTTCCCTGTGAGAGCTGAGGACAGGGCAGGACCCTCCCGCATCCTGCCTGACTGTAGACTTACCTGCTAACCTCCTTCTGTTAGTGGCTGGGATAGTTTGTGGGAAAAGCATGTGTAAGCATTGGGCCTGAACTCCCGTGTATCTGAGTTGAATAGAGCGATTTCCAAAGTCCTTCTTCAATAGGAGTGTAGCTAGGTTCCAACTCCCATGTCCGAGTGGGTAGCAGACATCTGCCACCCATGCATACACACTTCTGACAGTTGAGCTTATGGCCTGTAACCCAACATCCTGCCTGCCGCTACCTTTCGCTTCCAAAATGCCTAGGCTCGCTGCTTGACGCAAGTGTTGGGAGAGGTAACTGGAATCTCCCGGCACACAAGACGAGTGCCTCCAAGCTCAATCAAGCGATTTCCTAGTAATTCCTGGGGTAGACTGGTGCTACATACTAAGTTCCATACGTGAGTAGGTAGTTGAACGCCTTGTCCAAAAACATCTTACTTCTGAGAGTTGAGCTCACCCTCAGTTCCTCACAGTTCCACACTGCCTGCAGAGTGAGTTTCGGACGTCTTCACCAGAGACGTTTGCCAGAGGCTTCTGAGACGCAAGTTAACAATGCAGACCTGGAGGGTATCTCCGGGTGCGGTAGAGTGGTAATCTGGGAACCTCCTTACTCAGAATACTGCTACCTTCACACTGCCATAAGAATGCAGCTAGTTGAGAGCTGGCTTCTAGGCATGCTTCCCTGGGAGTGCTGAGGACAGGGCAGAACCCACCCGCATCCTGCCTCACTGTAGGCGCAGCTGCTAACATCCTAATGTTAGTGGCTGAGAGAGGTTGCGGGAAAAGCATGTTTAAGCATTGGGCCTGAACTCCTGTGTATCTGAGTTGAATACAGCGATTTCCAATGGCCTTCTTCAATCAGAGTGTAGCTAGTTTCCAACTCCCATGTCAGAGTGGGTAGCAGACATCTGTCTCCCCTGCATACACACTTCTGAGAGTTGAGCTTAAGGCTTGTACCTCCCCATCCAGCCTGCTGGTTCCTTTCACTTCTAAAAGGCCTAGGCTCGCTGTTTGACGGAAGTGTTGGGAGAGGTAATTGGAATCTCCCGGCACACAAGACTAGTGCCTCCAAGCTCATTCCAGCGATTGCCTAGTAATTCGTGTGGTAGACTGGTGCTACATACTAAGTTCCATACGTGAGAAGGTAGCTGAACGCCTTGTCCAAAAGCATCTTACTTCTGAGAGTTGAGCTCACCCTCAGTCCCTCACAGTTCCACACTGCCTGCAGAGTGAGTTTCAAAGGTCTTCACCAGAGACGTTTGCCACAGGCTTCTGAGACGCAAGTTAACAATGCAGACCTGGAGGGTATCTCCAGGTGCAGTAGAGTGGTAATCTTGGAACCTCCTGACTCAGAATACTGCTACCTTCACACTGCCATAAGAATGCAGCTAGTTGAGAGCTGGCTTCTAGGCATGCTTCCCTGGGAGTGCTGAGGACATGGCAGAACCCACCCGCATCCTGCCTGACTGTAGGCGCAGCTGCTAACATCCTAATGTTAGTGGCTGAGAGAGGTTGCGGGAAAAGCATGTGTACGCATTGGGCCTGAACTCCTGTGTATCTGAGTTGAATACAGCGATTTTCAAAGGCCTACTTCAATCAGACTGTAGCTAGGTTCCAACTCCCATGTCAGAGTGGGTAGCAGACATCTGCCTCCCATGCATACACACTTCTGAGAGTTGAGCTGATGGCCTGTACCTCCACATCCAGCCTGCTGGTACCCTTCGCTTCTAAAAGGCCTAGGCTCGCTGTTTGACGGAAGTGTTGGGAGAGGTAACTGGAATCTCCCGGCACACAACACTCGTGCGTCCAAGCTCAATCCAGCGATTTGCTTGTAATTCCTTTGGTAGACTGGTGCTACATACTAAGTTCCATAAGTGAGAAGGAAGGTGAACGCCTTGTCCAAAAGCATCTTCCTTCTGAGAGTTGAGCTCACCCTCAGTCCCTCACAGTTCCACACTGCCTGCAGAGTGAGTTTCGCAGGTCTTCACCACAGACTTTTGCCAGAGGCTTCTGAGACGCAAGTTAACAATGCAGACCTGGAGGGTATCTCCAGGTGCAGTAGAGTGGTAATCTTGGAACCTCCTGACTCAGAATACTGCTACCTTCACACTGCCATAAGAATGCAGCTAGTTGAGAGCTGGCTTCTAGGCATGCTTCCCTGGGAGTGCTGAGGACAGGGCAGAACCCTCCCGCATCCTGCCTGACTGTAGGCGTAGTTGCTAGCATCCTAAACTTAGTGGCTGAGAGAGGTTGCGGGAAAAGCATGTGTAAGCATTGGGCCTGAACTCCTGTGTAACTGAGTTGAATACAGCGATTTCCAATGGCCTTCTTCAATCAGAGTGTAGCTAGGTTCCAACTCCCATGTCAGAATGGGGAGCAGACATCTGCCTCCCATGCATACACACTTCTGAGAGTTGAGCTTATGGCCTGTACATCTCCATCCACCCTGCTGGTACCCTTCGCTTCTAAAAGGCCTAGGCTCGCTGTTTGACGGAAGTGTTGGGAGAGGTAATTGGAATCTCCCGGCACACAAGACTAGTGCCTCCAAGCTCATTCCAGCGATTGCCTAGTAATTCCTGGGGTAGAGAGGTGCTACATACTAAGTTCCATACGTGAGAAGGTAGCTGAACGCCTTGTCCAAAAGCATCTTACTTCTGAGAGTTGAGCTCACCCTCAGTCCCTCACAGTTACACACTGCCTGCAGAGTGAGTTTCGCAGGTCTTCACCAGAGACGTTTGCCACAGGCTTCTGAGACGCAAGTTAACAATGCAGACCTGGAGGGTATCTCCAGGTGCAGTAGAGTGGTAATCTCGGAACCGCCTTACTCAGAATACTGCTACCTTCACACTGTCATAAGAATGCAGCTAGTTGAGAGCTGGCTTCTAGGCATGCTTCCCTGTGAGAGCTGAGGACAGGGCAGAACCCTCCCGCATCCTGCCTGACTGTAGACGTACCTGCTAACCTCCTTATGTTAGTGGCTGGGATAGGTTGTGGGAAAAGCATGTGTAAGCATTGGGCCTGAACTCCCGAGTATCTGAGTTGAATACAGCGATTTCCAACATCCTTCTTCAATAGGAGTGTAGCTAGGTTCCAACTCCCATGTCCGAGTGGGTAGCAGACATCTGCCTCCCATGCATACACACTTCTGAGAGTTGAGCTTATGGCCTGTAACCCTACATCGTGCCTGCCGCTACCTTTCGCTTCCAAAAGGCCTAGGCTCGCTGCTTGACGCAAGTGTTGGAGAGGTAATTGGAATCTCCCGGCACACAAGACGAGTGCCTCCAAGCTCAATCAAGCGATTTCCTAGTAATTCCTGGGGTAGACTGGTGCTACATACTAAGTTCCAGACGTGAGTAGGTAGTTGAACGCCTTGTCCAAAAACATCTTACTTCTGAGAGTTGAGCTGACCCTCAGTCCCTCACAGTTCCACACTGCCTGCAGAGTGAGTTTCGCACGTCTTCACCAGAGACGTTTGCCAGAGGCCTCTGAGACGCAAGTTAACAATGCAGACCTGGAGGGTATCTCCAGGTGCAGTAGAGTGGTAATCTGGGAACCTCCTGTCTCAGAATACTGCTACCTTGACCCTGCCATAAGTATGCAGCTAGTTGACCGCTGGCTTCAAGACATGCTTCCCTGTGAGAGCTAAGGACAGGGCACAACCCTCCCGCATCCTGCTTGACTGTAGAAGGAGCTGCTAACGTCCTCATGTTAGTGGCAGGGAAAGGTTTTGAGAAATGCATGTGGAATCGTTGTGCCTGAACCCACGTGTATCTGAGTTGAATACAGCGATTTCCAAAGTCCTTTTTCATCAGAGTGTAGTAGGTTCCCACTCGCATGTACGAGTGGGTAGCAGACATCTGCCTCCCATGCATACACACTTTTGAGAGTTGAGCTTATGGCCTGTATCCCTACCTCCTGCCTGCAGCTAGCTTTCGCTTCCAAAAGGCCTAGGCTCGCTGCTTCACCGAAGTGTTGGGAGAGGTAACTGGAATCTCCCGGCAACAAGACTAGTGCCTCCAAGCTCAATCCAGCGATTTCCCAGTAATTCCTGGGGTAGACTGGTGCTACATACTAAGTTCCATATGTGAGAAGGTAGCTGAACGCCTTGTCCAAAATCATCTTACTGCTGAGAGTTGAGCTCACCCTCAGTCCCTCACAGTTCCACACTGCCTGCAGAGTGAGTTTCGCACGTCTTCACCAGAGACGTTTGCCAGAGGCTTCTGAGACGCAAGTTAACAATGCAGACCTGGAGGGTATCTCCAGGTGCAGTAGAGTGGTAATCTGGGAACCTCCTGACTCAGAATACTGCTACCTTCACACTGTCATAAGAATGCAGCTAGTTGAGAGCTGGCTTCAAGGCATGCTTCCCTGTGAGAGCTGAGGACAGGGCAGGACCCTCCCGCATCCTGCCTGACTGTAGACTTACCTGCTAACCTCCTTCTGTTAGTGGCTGGGATAGTTTGTGGGAAAAGCATGTGTAAGCATTGGGCCTGAACTCCCGTGTATCTGAGTTGAATAGAGCGATTTCCAAAGTCCTTCTTCAATAGGAGTGTAGCTAGGTTCCAACTCCCATGTCCGAGTGGGTAGCAGACATCTGCCACCCATGCATACACACTTCTGACAGTTGAGCTTATGGCCTGTAACCCAACATCCTGCCTGCCGCTACCTTTCGCTTCCAAAATGCCTAGGCTCGCTGCTTGACGCAAGTGTTGGGAGAGGTAACTGGAATCTCCCGGCACACAAGACGAGTGCCTCCAAGCTCAATCAAGCGATTTCCTAGTAATTCCTGGGGTAGACTGGTGCTACATACTAAGTTCCAGACGTGAGTAGGTAGTTGAACGCCTTGTCCAAAAACATCTTACTTCTGAGAGTTGAGCTCACCCTCAGTTCCTCACAGTTCCACACTGCCTGCAGAGTGAGTTTCGGACGTCTTCACCAGAGACGTTTGCCAGAGGCTTCTGAGACGCAAGTTAACAATGCAGACCTGTAGGGTATCTCCGGGTGCGGTAGAGTGGTAATCTGGGAACCTCCTTACTCAGAATACTGCTACCTTCACACTGCCATAAGAATGCAGCTAGTTGAGAGCTGGCTTCTAGGCATGCTTCCCTGGGAGTGCTGAGGACAGGGCAGAACCCACCCGCATCCTGCCTCACTGTAGGCGCAGCTGCTAACATCCTAATGTTAGTGGCTGAGAGAGGTTGCGGGAAAAGCATGTTTAAGCATTGGGCCTGAACTCCTGTGTATCTGAGTTGAATACAGCGATTTCCAATGGCCTTCTTCAATCAGAGTGTAGCTAGTTTCCAACTCCCATGTCAGAGTGGGTAGCAGACATCTGTCTCCCCTGCATACACACTTCTGAGAGTTGAGCTTAAGGCTTGTACCTCCCCATCCAGCCTGCTGGTTCCTTTCACTTCTAAAAGGCCTAGGCTCGCTGTTTGACGGAAGTGTTGGGAGAGGTAATTGGAATCTCCCGGCACACAAGACTAGTGCCTCCAAGCTCATTCCAGCGATTGCCTAGTAATTCGTGTGGTAGACTGGTGCTACATACTAAGTTCCATACGTGAGAAGGTAGCTGAACGCCTTGTCCAAAAGCATCTTACTTCTGAGAGTTGAGCTCACCCTCAGTCCCTCACAGTTCCACACTGCCTGCAGAGTTAGTTTCAAAGGTCTTCACCAGAGACGTTTGCCACAGGCTTCTGAGACGCAAGTTAACAATGCAGACCTGGAGGGTATCTCCAGGTGCAGTAGAGTGGTAATCTTGGAACCTCCTGACTCAGAATACTGCTACCTTCACACTGCCATAAGAATGCAGCTAGTTGAGAGCTGGCTTCTAGGCATGCTTCCCTGGGAGTGCTGAGGACATGGCAGAACCCACCCGCATCCTGCCTGACTGTAGGCGCAGCTGCTAACATCCTAATGTTAGTGGCTGAGAGAGGTTGCGGGAAAAGCATGTGTACGCATTGGGCCTGAACTCCTGTGTATCTGAGTTGAATACAGCGATTTTCAAAGGCCTACTTCAATCAGACTGTAGCTAGGTTCCAACTCCCATGTCAGAGTGGGTAGCAGACATCTGCCTCCCATGCATACACACTTCTGAGAGTTGAGCTGATGGCCTGTACCTCCACATCCAGCCTGCTGGTACCCTTCGCTTCTAAAAGGCCTAGGCTCGCTGTTTGACGGAAGTGTTGGGAGAGGTAACTGGAATCTCCCGGCACACAACACTCGTGCGTCCAAGCTCAATCCAGCGATTTGCTTGTAATTCCTTTGGTAGACTGGTGCTACATACTAAGTTCCATAAGTGAGAAGGAAGGTGAACGCCTTGTCCAAAAGCATCTTCCTTCTGAGAGTTGAGCTCACCCTCAGTCCCTCACAGTTCCACACTGCCTGCAGAGTGAGTTTCGCAGGTCTTCACCACAGACTTTTGCCAGAGGCTTCTGAGACGCAAGTTAACAATGCAGACCTGGAGGGTATCTCCAGGTGCAGTAGAGTGGTAATCTTGGAACCTCCTGACTCAGAATACTGCTACCTTCACACTGCCATAAGAATGCAGCTAGTTGAGAGCTGGCTTCTAGGCATGCTTCCCTGGGAGTGCTGAGGACAGGGCAGAACCCTCCCGCATCCTGCCTGACTGTAGGCGTAGTTGCTAGCATCCTAAACTTAGTGGCTGAGAGAGGTTGCGGGAAAAGCATGTGTAAGCATTGGGCCTGAACTCCTGTGTAACTGAGTTGAATACAGCGATTTCCAATGGCCTTCTTCAATCAGAGTGTAGCTAGGTTCCAACTCCCATGTCAGAATGGGGAGCAGACATCTGCCTCCCATGCATACACACTTCTGAGAGTTGAGCTTATGGCCTGTACATCTCCATCCACCCTGCTGGTACCCTTCGCTTCTAAAAGGCCTAGGCTCGCTGTTTGACGGAAGTGTTGGGAGAGGTAATTGGAATCTCCCGGCACACAAGACTAGTGCCTCCAAGCTCATTCCAGCGATTGCCTAGTAATTCCTGGGGTAGAGAGGTGCTACATACTAAGTTCCATACGTGAGAAGGTAGCTGAACGCCTTGTCCAAAAGCATCTTACTTCTGAGAGTTGAGCTCACCCTCAGTCCCTCACAGTTACACACTGCCTGCAGAGTGAGTTTCGCAGGTCTTCACCAGAGACGTTTGCCACAGGCTTCTGAGACGCAAGTTAACAATGCAGACCTGGAGGGTATCTCCAGGTGCAGTAGAGTGGTAATCTCGGAACCGCCTTACTCAGAATACTGCTACCTTCACACTGTCATAAGAATGCAGCTAGTTGAGAGCTGGCTTCTAGGCATGCTTCCCTGTGAGAGCTGAGGACAGGGCAGAACCCTCCCGCATCCTGCCTGACTGTAGACGTACCTGCTAACCTCCTTATGTTAGTGGCTGGGATAGGTTGTGGGAAAAGCATGTGTAAGCATTGGGCCTGAACTCCCGAGTATCTGAGTTGAATACAGCGATTTCCAACATCCTTCTTCAATAGGAGTGTAGCTAGGTTCCAACTCCCATGTCCGAGTGGGTAGCAGACATCTGCCTCCCATGCATACACACTTCTGAGAGTTGAGCTTATGGCCTGTAACCCTACATCGTGCCTGCCGCTACCTTTCGCTTCCAAAAGGCCTAGGCTCGCTGCTTGACGCAAGTGTTGGAGAGGTAATTGGAATCTCCCGGCACACAAGACGAGTGCCTCCAAGCTCAATCAAGCGATTTCCTAGTAATTCGTGTGGTAGACTGGTGCTACATACTAAGTTCCAGACGTGAGTAGGTAGTTGAACGCCTTGTCCAAAAACATCTTACTTCTGAGAGTTGAGCTGACCCTCAGTCCCTCACAGTTCCACACTGCCTGCAGAGTGAGTTTCGCACGTCTTCACCAGAGACGTTTGCCAGAGGCCTCTGAGACGCAAGTTAACAATGCAGACCTGGAGGGTATCTCCAGGTGCAGTAGAGTGGTAATCTGGGAACCTCCTGTCTCAGAATACTGCTACCTTGACCCTGCCATAAGTATGCAGCTAGTTGACCGCTGGCTTCAAGACATGCTTCCCTGTGAGAGCTAAGGACAGGGCACAACCCTCCCGCATCCTGCTTGACTGTAGAAGGAGCTGCTAACGTCCTCATGTTAGTGGCAGGGAAAGGTTTTGAGAAATGCATGTGGAATCGTTGTGCCTGAACCCACGTGTATCTGAGTTGAATACAGCGATTTCCAAAGTCCTTTTTCATCAGAGTGTAGTAGGTTCCCACTCGCATGTACGAGTGGGTAGCAGACATCTGCCTCCCATGCATACACACTTTTGAGAGTTGAGCTTATGGCCTGTATCCCTACCTCCTGCCTGCAGCTAGCTTTCGCTTCCAAAAGGCCTAGGCTCGCTGCTTCACCGAAGTGTTGGGAGAGGTAACTGGAATCTCCCGGCAACAAGACTAGTGCCTCCAAGCTCAATCCAGCGATTTCCCAGTAATTCCTGGGGTAGACTGGTGCTACATACTAAGTTCCATATGTGAGAAGGTAGCTGAACGCCTTGTCCAAAATCATCTTACTGCTGAGAGTTGAGCTCACCCTCAGTCCCTCACAGTTCCACACTGCCTGCAGAGTGAGTTTCGCACGTCTTCACCAGAGACGTTTGCCAGAGGCTTCTGAGACGCAAGTTAACAATGCAGACCTGGAGGGTATCTCCAGGTGCAGTAGAGTGGTAATCTGGGAACCTCCTGACTCAGAATACTGCTACCTTCACACTGTCATAAGAATGCAGCTAGTTGAGAGCTGGCTTCAAGGCATGCTTCCCTGTGAGAGCTGAGGACAGGGCAGGACCCTCCCGCATCCTGCCTGACTGTAGACTTACCTGCTAACCTCCTTCTGTTAGTGGCTGGGATAGTTTGTGGGAAAAGCATGTGTAAGCATTGGGCCTGAACTCCCGTGTATCTGAGTTGAATAGAGCGATTTCCAAAGTCCTTCTTCAATAGGAGTGTAGCTAGGTTCCAACTCCCATGTCCGAGTGGGTAGCAGACATCTGCCACCCATGCATACACACTTCTGACAGTTGAGCTTATGGCCTGTAACCCAACATCCTGCCTGCCGCTACCTTTCGCTTCCAAAATGCCTAGGCTCGCTGCTTGACGCAAGTGTTGGGAGAGGTAACTGGAATCTCCCGGCACACAAGACGAGTGCCTCCAAGCTCAATCAAGCGATTTCCTAGTAATTCCTGGGGTAGACTGGTGCTACATACTAAGTTCCAGACGTGAGTAGGTAGTTGAACGCCTTGTCCAAAAACATCTTACTTCTGAGAGTTGAGCTCACCCTCAGTTCCTCACAGTTCCACACTGCCTGCAGAGTGAGTTTCGCACGTCTTCACCAGAGACGTTTGCCAGAGGCTTCTGAGACGCAAGTTAACAATGCAGACCTGTAGGGTATCTCCGGGTGCGGTAGAGTGGTAATCTGGGAACCTCCTTACTCAGAATACTGCTACCTTCACACTGCCATAAGAATGCAGCTAGTTGAGAGCTGGCTTCTAGGCATGCTTCCCTGGGAGTGCTGAGGACAGGGCAGAACCCACCCGCATCCTGCCTCACTGTAGGCGCAGCTGCTAACATCCTAATGTTAGTGGCTGAGAGAGGTTGCGGGAAAAGCATGTTTAAGCATTGGGCCTGAACTCCTGTGTATCTGAGTTGAATACAGCGATTTCCAATGGCCTTCTTCAATCAGAGTGTAGCTAGTTTCCAACTCCCATGTCAGAGTGGGTAGCAGACATCTGTCTCCCCTGCATACACACTTCTGAGAGTTGAGCTTAAGGCTTGTACCTCCCCATCCAGCCTGCTGGTTCCTTTCACTTCTAAAAGGCCTAGGCTCGCTGTTTGACGGAAGTGTTGGGAGAGGTAATTGGAATCTCCCGGCACACAAGACTAGGGCCTCCAAGCTCATTCCAGCGATTGCCTAGTAATTCGTGTGGTAGACTGGTGCTACATACTAAGTTCCATACGTGAGAAGGTAGCTGAACGCCTTGTCCAAAAGCATCTTACTTCTGAGAGTTGAGCTCACCCTCAGTCCCTCACAGTTCCACACTGCCTGCAGAGTTAGTTTCAAAGGTCTTCACCAGAGACGTTTGCCACAGGCTTCTGAGACGCAAGTTAACAATGCAGACCTGGAGGGTATCTCCAGGTGCAGTAGAGTGGTAATCTTGGAACCTCCTGACTCAGAATACTGCTACCTTCACACTGCCATAAGAATGCAGCTAGTTGAGAGCTGGCTTCTAGGCATGCTTCCCTGGGAGTGCTGAGGACATGGCAGAACCCACCCGCATCCTGCCTGACTGTAGGCGCAGCTGCTAACATCCTAATGTTAGTGGCTGAGAGAGGTTGCGGGAAAAGCATGTGTACGCATTGGGCCTGAACTCCTGTGTATCTGAGTTGAATACAGCGATTTTCAAAGGCCTACTTCAATCAGACTGTAGCTAGGTTCCAACTCCCATGTCAGAGTGGGTAGCAGACATCTGCCTCCCATGCATACACACTTCTGAGAGTTGAGCTGATGGCCTGTACCTCCACATCCAGCCTGCTGGTACCCTTCGCTTCTAAAAGGCCTAGGCTCGCTGTTTGACGGAAGTGTTGGGAGAGGTAACTGGAATCTCCCGGCACACAACACTCGTGCGTCCAAGCTCAATCCAGCGATTTGCTTGTAATTCCTTTGGTAGACTGGTGCTACATACTAAGTTCCATAAGTGAGAAGGAAGGTGAACGCCTTGTCCAAAAGCATCTTCCTTCTGAGAGTTGAGCTCACCCTCAGTCCCTCACAGTTCCACACTGCCTGCAGAGTGAGTTTCGCACGTCTTCACCACAGACTTTTGCCAGAGGCTTCTGAGACGCAAGTTAACAATGCAGACCTGGAGGGTATCTCCAGGTGCAGTAGAGTGGTAATCTTGGAACCTCCTGACTCAGAATACTGCTACCTTCACACTGCCATAAGAATGCAGCTAGTTGAGAGCTGGCTTCTAGGCATGCTTCCCTGGGAGTGCTGAGGACAGGGCAGAACCCTCCCGCATCCTGCCTGACTGTAGGCGTAGTTGCTAGCATCCTAAACTTAGTGGCTGAGAGAGGTTGCGGGAAAAGCATGTGTAAGCATTGGGCCTGAACTCCTGTGTAACTGAGTTGAATACAGCGATTTCCAATGGCCTTCTTCAATCAGAGTGTAGCTAGGTTCCAACTCCCATGTCAGAATGGGGAGCAGACATCTGCCTCCCATGCATACACACTTCTGAGAGTTGAGCTTATGGCCTGTACATCTCCATCCACCCTGCTGGTACCCTTCGCTTCTAAAAGGCCTAGGCTCGCTGTTTGACGGAAGTGTTGGGAGAGGTAATTGGAATCTCCCGGCACACAAGACTAGTGCCTCCAAGCTCATTCCAGCGATTGCCTAGTAATTCCTGGGGTAGAGAGGTGCTACATACTAAGTTCCATACGTGAGAAGGTAGCTGAACGCCTTGTCCAAAAGCATCTTACTTCTGAGAGTTGAGCTCACCCTCAGTCCCTCACAGTTACACACTGCCTGCAGAGTGAGTTTCGCAGGTCTTCACCAGAGACGTTTGCCACAGGCTTCTGAGACGCAAGTTAACAATGCAGACCTGGAGGGTATCTCCAGGTGCAGTAGAGTGGTAATCTCGGAACCGCCTTACTCAGAATACTGCTACCTTCACACTGTCATAAGAATGCAGCTAGTTGAGAGCTGGCTTCTAGGCATGCTTCCCTGTGAGAGCTGAGGACAGGGCAGAACCCTCCCGCATCCTGCCTGACTGTAGACGTACCTGCTAACCTCCTTATGTTAGTGGCTGGGATAGGTTGTGGGAAAAGCATGTGTAAGCATTGGGCCTGAACTCCCGAGTATCTGAGTTGAATACAGCGATTTCCAACATCCTTCTTCAATAGGAGTGTAGCTAGGTTCCAACTCCCATGTCCGAGTGGGTAGCAGACATCTGCCTCCCATGCATACACACTTCTGAGAGTTGAGCTTATGGCCTGTAACCCTACATCGTGCCTGCCGCTACCTTTCGCTTCCAAAAGGCCTAGGCTCGCTGCTTGACGCAAGTGTTGGAGAGGTAATTGGAATCTCCCGGCACACAAGACGAGTGCCTCCAAGCTCAATCAAGCGATTTCCTAGTAATTCCTGGGGTAGACTGGTGCTACATACTAAGTTCCAGACGTGAGTAGGTAGTTGAACGCCTTGTCCAAAAACATCTTACTTCTGAGAGTTGAGCTGACCCTCAGTCCCTCACAGTTCCACACTGCCTGCAGAGTGAGTTTCGCACGTCTTCACCAGAGACGTTTGCCAGAGGCCTCTGAGACGCAAGTTAACAATGCAGACCTGGAGGGTATCTCCAGGTGCAGTAGAGTGGTAATCTGGGAACCTCCTGTCTCAGAATACTGCTACCTTGACCCTGCCATAAGTATGCAGCTAGTTGACCGCTGGCTTCAAGACATGCTTCCCTGTGAGAGCTAAGGACAGGGCACAACCCTCCCGCATCCTGCTTGACTGTAGAAGGAGCTGCTAACGTCCTCATGTTAGTGGCAGGGAAAGGTTTTGAGAAATGCATGTGGAATCGTTGTGCCTGAACCCACGTGTATCTGAGTTGAATACAGCGATTTCCAAAGTCCTTTTTCATCAGAGTGTAGTAGGTTCCCACTCGCATGTACGAGTGGGTAGCAGACATCTGCCTCCCATGCATACACACTTTTGAGAGTTGAGCTTATGGCCTGTATCCCTACCTCCTGCCTGCAGCTAGCTTTCGCTTCCAAAAGGCCTAGGCTCGCTGCTTCACCGAAGTGTTGGGAGAGGTAACTGGAATCTCCCGGCAACAAGACTAGTGCCTCCAAGCTCAATCCAGCGATTTCCCAGTAATTCCTGGGGTAGACTGGTGCTACATACTAAGTTCCATATGTGAGAAGGTAGCTGAACGCCTTGTCCAAAATCATCTTACTGCTGAGAGTTGAGCTCACCCTCAGTCCCTCACAGTTCCACACTGCCTGCAGAGTGAGTTTCGCACGTCTTCACCAGAGACGTTTGCCAGAGGCTTCTGAGACGCAAGTTAACAATGCAGACCTGGAGGGTATCTCCAGGTGCAGTAGAGTGGTAATCTGGGAACCTCCTGACTCAGAATACTGCTACCTTCACACTGTCATAAGAATGCAGCTAGTTGAGAGCTGGCTTCAAGGCATGCTTCCCTGTGAGAGCTGAGGACAGGGCAGGACCCTCCCGCATCCTGCCTGACTGTAGACTTACCTGCTAACCTCCTTCTGTTAGTGGCTGGGATAGTTTGTGGGAAAAGCATGTGTAAGCATTGGGCCTGAACTCCCGTGTATCTGAGTTGAATAGAGCGATTTCCAAAGTCCTTCTTCAATAGGAGTGTAGCTAGGTTCCAACTCCCATGTCCGAGTGGGTAGCAGACATCTGCCACCCATGCATACACACTTCTGACAGTTGAGCTTATGGCCTGTAACCCAACATCCTGCCTGCCGCTACCTTTCGCTTCCAAAATGCCTAGGCTCGCTGCTTGACGCAAGTGTTGGGAGAGGTAACTGGAATCTCCCGGCACACAAGACGAGTGCCTCCAAGCTCAATCAAGCGATTTCCTAGTAATTCCTGGGGTAGACTGGTGCTACATACTAAGTTCCATACGTGAGTAGGTAGTTGAACGCCTTGTCCAAAAACATCTTACTTCTGAGAGTTGAGCTCACCCTCAGTTCCTCACAGTTCCACACTGCCTGCAGAGTGAGTTTCGGACGTCTTCACCAGAGACGTTTGCCAGAGGCTTCTGAGACGCAAGTTAACAATGCAGACCTGGAGGGTATCTCCGGGTGCGGTAGAGTGGTAATCTGGGAACCTCCTTACTCAGAATACTGCTACCTTCACACTGCCATAAGAATGCAGCTAGTTGAGAGCTGGCTTCTAGGCATGCTTCCCTGGGAGTGCTGAGGACAGGGCAGAACCCACCCGCATCCTGCCTCACTGTAGGCGCAGCTGCTAACATCCTAATGTTAGTGGCTGAGAGAGGTTGCGGGAAAAGCATGTTTAAGCATTGGGCCTGAACTCCTGTGTATCTGAGTTGAATACAGCGATTTCCAATGGCCTTCTTCAATCAGAGTGTAGCTAGTTTCCAACTCCCATGTCAGAGTGGGTAGCAGACATCTGTCTCCCCTGCATACACACTTCTGAGAGTTGAGCTTAAGGCTTGTACCTCCCCATCCAGCCTGCTGGTTCCTTTCACTTCTAAAAGGCCTAGGCTCGCTGTTTGACGGAAGTGTTGGGAGAGGTAATTGGAATCTCCCGGCACACAAGACTAGTGCCTCCAAGCTCATTCCAGCGATTGCCTAGTAATTCGTGTGGTAGACTGGTGCTACATACTAAGTTCCATACGTGAGAAGGTAGCTGAACGCCTTGTCCAAAAGCATCTTACTTCTGAGAGTTGAGCTCACCCTCAGTCCCTCACAGTTCCACACTGCCTGCAGAGTGAGTTTCAAAGGTCTTCACCAGAGACGTTTGCCACAGGCTTCTGAGACGCAAGTTAACAATGCAGACCTGGAGGGTATCTCCAGGTGCAGTAGAGTGGTAATCTTGGAACCTCCTGACTCAGAATACTGCTACCTTCACACTGCCATAAGAATGCAGCTAGTTGAGAGCTGGCTTCTAGGCATGCTTCCCTGGGAGTGCTGAGGACATGGCAGAACCCACCCGCATCCTGCCTGACTGTAGGCGCAGCTGCTAACATCCTAATGTTAGTGGCTGAGAGAGGTTGCGGGAAAAGCATGTGTACGCATTGGGCCTGAACTCCTGTGTATCTGAGTTGAATACAGCGATTTTCAAAGGCCTACTTCAATCAGACTGTAGCTAGGTTCCAACTCCCATGTCAGAGTGGGTAGCAGACATCTGCCTCCCATGCATACACACTTCTGAGAGTTGAGCTGATGGCCTGTACCTCCACATCCAGCCTGCTGGTACCCTTCGCTTCTAAAAGGCCTAGGCTCGCTGTTTGACGGAAGTGTTGGGAGAGGTAACTGGAATCTCCCGGCACACAACACTCGTGCGTCCAAGCTCAATCCAGCGATTTGCTTGTAATTCCTTTGGTAGACTGGTGCTACATACTAAGTTCCATAAGTGAGAAGGAAGGTGAACGCCTTGTCCAAAAGCATCTTCCTTCTGAGAGTTGAGCTCACCCTCAGTCCCTCACAGTTCCACACTGCCTGCAGAGTGAGTTTCGCAGGTCTTCACCACAGACTTTTGCCAGAGGCTTCTGAGACGCAAGTTAACAATGCAGACCTGGAGGGTATCTCCAGGTGCAGTAGAGTGGTAATCTTGGAACCTCCTGACTCAGAATACTGCTACCTTCACACTGCCATAAGAATGCAGCTAGTTGAGAGCTGGCTTCTAGGCATGCTTCCCTGGGAGTGCTGAGGACAGGGCAGAACCCTCCCGCATCCTGCCTGACTGTAGGCGTAGTTGCTAGCATCCTAAACTTAGTGGCTGAGAGAGGTTGCGGGAAAAGCATGTGTAAGCATTGGGCCTGAACTCCTGTGTAACTGAGTTGAATACAGCGATTTCCAATGGCCTTCTTCAATCAGAGTGTAGCTAGGTTCCAACTCCCATGTCAGAATGGGGAGCAGACATCTGCCTCCCATGCATACACACTTCTGAGAGTTGAGCTTATGGCCTGTACATCTCCATCCACCCTGCTGGTACCCTTCGCTTCTAAAAGGCCTAGGCTCGCTGTTTGACGGAAGTGTTGGGAGAGGTAATTGGAATCTCCCGGCACACAAGACTAGTGCCTCCAAGCTCATTCCAGCGATTGCCTAGTAATTCCTGGGGTAGAGAGGTGCTACATACTAAGTTCCATACGTGAGAAGGTAGCTGAACGCCTTGTCCAAAAGCATCTTACTTCTGAGAGTTGAGCTCACCCTCAGTCCCTCACAGTTACACACTGCCTGCAGAGTGAGTTTCGCAGGTCTTCACCAGAGACGTTTGCCACAGGCTTCTGAGACGCAAGTTAACAATGCAGACCTGGAGGGTATCTCCAGGTGCAGTAGAGTGGTAATCTCGGAACCGCCTTACTCAGAATACTGCTACCTTCACACTGTCATAAGAATGCAGCTAGTTGAGAGCTGGCTTCTAGGCATGCTTCCCTGTGAGAGCTGAGGACAGGGCAGAACCCTCCCGCATCCTGCCTGACTGTAGACGTACCTGCTAACCTCCTTATGTTAGTGGCTGGGATAGGTTGTGGGAAAAGCATGTGTAAGCATTGGGCCTGAACTCCCGAGTATCTGAGTTGAATACAGCGATTTCCAACATCCTTCTTCAATAGGAGTGTAGCTAGGTTCCAACTCCCATGTCCGAGTGGGTAGCAGACATCTGCCTCCCATGCATACACACTTCTGAGAGTTGAGCTTATGGCCTGTAACCCTACATCGTGCCTGCCGCTACCTTTCGCTTCCAAAAGGCCTAGGCTCGCTGCTTGACGCAAGTGTTGGAGAGGTAATTGGAATCTCCCGGCACACAAGACGAGTGCCTCCAAGCTCAATCAAGCGATTTCCTAGTAATTCCTGGGGTAGACTGGTGCTACATACTAAGTTCCAGACGTGAGTAGGTAGTTGAACGCCTTGTCCAAAAACATCTTACTTCTGAGAGTTGAGCTGACCCTCAGTCCCTCACAGTTCCACACTGCCTGCAGAGTGAGTTTCGCACGTCTTCACCAGAGACGTTTGCCAGAGGCCTCTGAGACGCAAGTTAACAATGCAGACCTGGAGGGTATCTCCAGGTGCAGTAGAGTGGTAATCTGGGAACCTCCTGTCTCAGAATACTGCTACCTTGACCCTGCCATAAGTATGCAGCTAGTTGACCGCTGGCTTCAAGACATGCTTCCCTGTGAGAGCTAAGGACAGGGCACAACCCTCCCGCATCCTGCTTGACTGTAGAAGGAGCTGCTAACGTCCTCATGTTAGTGGCAGGGAAAGGTTTTGAGAAATGCATGTGGAATCGTTGTGCCTGAACCCACGTGTATCTGAGTTGAATACAGCGATTTCCAAAGTCCTTTTTCATCAGAGTGTAGTAGGTTCCCACTCGCATGTACGAGTGGGTAGCAGACATCTGCCTCCCATGCATACACACTTTTGAGAGTTGAGCTTATGGCCTGTATCCCTACCTCCTGCCTGCAGCTAGCTTTCGCTTCCAAAAGGCCTAGGCTCGCTGCTTCACCGAAGTGTTGGGAGAGGTAACTGGAATCTCCCGGCAACAAGACTAGTGCCTCCAAGCTCAATCCAGCGATTTCCCAGTAATTCCTGGGGTAGACTGGTGCTACATACTAAGTTCCATATGTGAGAAGGTAGCTGAACGCCTTGTCCAAAATCATCTTACTGCTGAGAGTTGAGCTCACCCTCAGTCCCTCACAGTTCCACACTGCCTGCAGAGTGAGTTTCGCACGTCTTCACCAGAGACGTTTGCCAGAGGCTTCTGAGACGCAAGTTAACAATGCAGACCTGGAGGGTATCTCCAGGTGCAGTAGAGTGGTAATCTGGGAACCTCCTGACTCAGAATACTGCTACCTTCACACTGTCATAAGAATGCAGCTAGTTGAGAGCTGGCTTCAAGGCATGCTTCCCTGTGAGAGCTGAGGACAGGGCAGGACCCTCCCGCATCCTGCCTGACTGTAGACTTACCTGCTAACCTCCTTCTGTTAGTGGCTGGGATAGTTTGTGGGAAAAGCATGTGTAAGCATTGGGCCTGAACTCCCGTGTATCTGAGTTGAATAGAGCGATTTCCAAAGTCCTTCTTCAATAGGAGTGTAGCTAGGTTCCAACTCCCATGTCCGAGTGGGTAGCAGACATCTGCCACCCATGCATACACACTTCTGACAGTTGAGCTTATGGCCTGTAACCCAACATCCTGCCTGCCGCTACCTTTCGCTTCCAAAATGCCTAGGCTCGCTGCTTGACGCAAGTGTTGGGAGAGGTAACTGGAATCTCCCGGCACACAAGACGAGTGCCTCCAAGCTCAATCAAGCGATTTCCTAGTAATTCCTGGGGTAGACTGGTGCTACATACTAAGTTCCAGACGTGAGTAGGTAGTTGAACGCCTTGTCCAAAAACATCTTACTTCTGAGAGTTGAGCTCACCCTCAGTTCCTCACAGTTCCACACTGCCTGCAGAGTGAGTTTCGGACGTCTTCACCAGAGACGTTTGCCAGAGGCTTCTGAGACGCAAGTTAACAATGCAGACCTGTAGGGTATCTCCGGGTGCGGTAGAGTGGTAATCTGGGAACCTCCTTACTCAGAATACTGCTACCTTCACACTGCCATAAGAATGCAGCTAGTTGAGAGCTGGCTTCTAGGCATGCTTCCCTGGGAGTGCTGAGGACAGGGCAGAACCCACCCGCATCCTGCCTCACTGTAGGCGCAGCTGCTAACATCCTAATGTTAGTGGCTGAGAGAGGTTGCGGGAAAAGCATGTTTAAGCATTGGGCCTGAACTCCTGTGTATCTGAGTTGAATACAGCGATTTCCAATGGCCTTCTTCAATCAGAGTGTAGCTAGTTTCCAACTCCCATGTCAGAGTGGGTAGCAGACATCTGTCTCCCCTGCATACACACTTCTGAGAGTTGAGCTTAAGGCTTGTACCTCCCCATCCAGCCTGCTGGTTCCTTTCACTTCTAAAAGGCCTAGGCTCGCTGTTTGACGGAAGTGTTGGGAGAGGTAATTGGAATCTCCCGGCACACAAGACTAGTGCCTCCAAGCTCATTCCAGCGATTGCCTAGTAATTCGTGTGGTAGACTGGTGCTACATACTAAGTTCCATACGTGAGAAGGTAGCTGAACGCCTTGTCCAAAAGCATCTTACTTCTGAGAGTTGAGCTCACCCTCAGTCCCTCACAGTTCCACACTGCCTGCAGAGTTAGTTTCAAAGGTCTTCACCAGAGACGTTTGCCACAGGCTTCTGAGACGCAAGTTAACAATGCAGACCTGGAGGGTATCTCCAGGTGCAGTAGAGTGGTAATCTTGGAACCTCCTGACTCAGAATACTGCTACCTTCACAGTGCCATAAGAATGCAGCTAGTTGAGAGCTGGCTTCTAGGCATGCTTCCCTGGGAGTGCTGAGGACATGGCAGAACCCACCCGCATCCTGCCTGACTGTAGGCGCAGCTGCTAACATCCTAATGTTAGTGGCTGAGAGAGGTTGCGGGAAAAGCATGTGTACGCATTGGGCCTGAACTCCTGTGTATCTGAGTTGAATACAGCGATTTTCAAAGGCCTACTTCAATCAGACTGTAGCTAGGTTCCAACTCCCATGTCAGAGTGGGTAGCAGACATCTGCCTCCCATGCATACACACTTCTGAGAGTTGAGCTGATGGCCTGTACCTCCACATCCAGCCTGCTGGTACCCTTCGCTTCTAAAAGGCCTAGGCTCGCTGTTTGACGGAAGTGTTGGGAGAGGTAACTGGAATCTCCCGGCACACAACACTCGTGCGTCCAAGCTCAATCCAGCGATTTGCTTGTAATTCCTTTGGTAGACTGGTGCTACATACTAAGTTCCATAAGTGAGAAGGAAGGTGAACGCCTTGTCCAAAAGCATCTTCCTTCTGAGAGTTGAGCTCACCCTCAGTCCCTCACAGTTCCACACTGCCTGCAGAGTGAGTTTCGCACGTCTTCACCACAGACTTTTGCCAGAGGCTTCTGAGACGCAAGTTAACAATGCAGACCTGGAGGGTATCTCCAGGTGCAGTAGAGTGGTAATCTTGGAACCTCCTGACTCAGAATACTGCTACCTTCACACTGCCATAAGAATGCAGCTAGTTGAGAGCTGGCTTCTAGGCATGCTTCCCTGGGAGTGCTGAGGACAGGGCAGAACCCTCCCGCATCCTGCCTGACTGTAGGCGTAGTTGCTAGCATCCTAAACTTAGTGGCTGAGAGAGGTTGCGGGAAAAGCATGTGTAAGCATTGGGCCTGAACTCCTGTGTAACTGAGTTGAATACAGCGATTTCCAATGGCCTTCTTCAATCAGAGTGTAGCTAGGTTCCAACTCCCATGTCAGAATGGGGAGCAGACATCTGCCTCCCATGCATACACACTTCTGAGAGTTGAGCTTATGGCCTGTACATCTCCATCCACCCTGCTGGTACCCTTCGCTTCTAAAAGGCCTAGGCTCGCTGTTTGACGGAAGTGTTGGGAGAGGTAATTGGAATCTCCCGGCACACAAGACTAGTGCCTCCAAGCTCATTCCAGCGATTGCCTAGTAATTCCTGGGGTAGAGAGGTGCTACATACTAAGTTCCATACGTGAGAAGGTAGCTGAACGCCTTGTCCAAAAGCATCTTACTTCTGAGAGTTGAGCTCACCCTCAGTCCCTCACAGTTACACACTGCCTGCAGAGTGAGTTTCGCAGGTCTTCACCAGAGACGTTTGCCACAGGCTTCTGAGACGCAAGTTAACAATGCAGACCTGGAGGGTATCTCCAGGTGCAGTAGAGTGGTAATCTCGGAACCGCCTTACTCAGAATACTGCTACCTTCACACTGTCATAAGAATGCAGCTAGTTGAGAGCTGGCTTCAAGGCATGCTTCCCTGTGAGAGCTGAGGACAGGGCAGAACCCTCCCGCATCCTGCCTGACTGTAGACGTACCTGCTAACCTCCTTATGTTAGTGGCTGGGATAGGTTGTGGGAAAAGCATGTGTAAGCATTGGGCCTGAACTCCCGAGTATCTGAGTTGAATACAGCGATTTCCAACATCCTTCTTCAATAGGAGTGTAGCTAGGTTCCAACTCCCATGTCCGAGTGGGTAGCAGACATCTGCCTCCCATGCATACACACTTCTGAGAGTTGAGCTTATGGCCTGTAACCCTACATCGTGCCTGCCGCTACCTTTCGCTTCCAAAAGGCCTAGGCTCGCTGCTTGACGCAAGTGTTGGAGAGGTAATTGGAATCTCCCGGCACACAAGACGAGTGCCTCCAAGCTCAATCAAGCGATTTCCTAGTAATTCCTGGGGTAGACTGGTGCTACATACTAAGTTCCAGACGTGAGTAGGTAGTTGAACGCCTTGTCCAAAAACATCTTACTTCTGAGAGTTGAGCTGACCCTCAGTCCCTCACAGTTCCACACTGCCTGCAGAGTGAGTTTCGCACGTCTTCACCAGAGACGTTTGCCAGAGGCCTCTGAGACGCAAGTTAACAATGCAGACCTGGAGGGTATCTCCAGGTGCAGTAGAGTGGTAATCTGGGAACCTCCTGTCTCAGAATACTGCTACCTTGACCCTGCCATAAGTATGCAGCTAGTTGACCGCTGGCTTCAAGACATGCTTCCCTGTGAGAGCTAAGGACAGGGCACAACCCTCCCGCATCCTGCTTGACTGTAGAAGGAGCTGCTAACGTCCTCATGTTAGTGGCAGGGAAAGGTTTTGAGAAATGCATGTGGAATCGTTGTGCCTGAACCCACGTGTATCTGAGTTGAATACAGCGATTTCCAAAGTCCTTTTTCATCAGAGTGTAGTAGGTTCCCACTCGCATGTACGAGTGGGTAGCAGACATCTGCCTCCCATGCATACACACTTTTGAGAGTTGAGCTTATGGCCTGTATCCCTACCTCCTGCCTGCAGCTAGCTTTCGCTTCCAAAAGGCCTAGGCTCGCTGCTTCACCGAAGTGTTGGGAGAGGTAACTGGAATCTCCCGGCAACAAGACTAGTGCCTCCAAGCTCAATCCAGCGATTTCCCAGTAATTCCTGGGGTAGACTGGTGCTACATACTAAGTTCCATATGTGAGAAGGTAGCTGAACGCCTTGTCCAAAATCATCTTACTGCTGAGAGTTGAGCTCACCCTCAGTCCCTCACAGTTCCACACTGCCTGCAGAGTGAGTTTCGCACGTCTTCACCAGAGACGTTTGCCAGAGGCTTCTGAGACGCAAGTTAACAATGCAGACCTGGAGGGTATCTCCAGGTGCAGTAGAGTGGTAATCTGGGAACCTCCTGACTCAGAATACTGCTACCTTCACACTGTCATAAGAATGCAGCTAGTTGAGAGCTGGCTTCAAGGCATGCTTCCCTGTGAGAGCTGAGGACAGGGCAGGACCCTCCCGCATCCTGCCTGACTGTAGACTTACCTGCTAACCTCCTTCTGTTAGTGGCTGGGATAGTTTGTGGGAAAAGCATGTGTAAGCATTGGGCCTGAACTCCCGTGTATCTGAGTTGAATAGAGCGATTTCCAAAGTCCTTCTTCAATAGGAGTGTAGCTAGGTTCCAACTCCCATGTCCGAGTGGGTAGCAGACATCTGCCACCCATGCATACACACTTCTGACAGTTGAGCTTATGGCCTGTAACCCAACATCCTGCCTGACGCTACCTTTCGCTTCCAAAATGCCTAGGCTCGCTGCTTGACGCAAGTGTTGGGAGAGGTAACTGGAATCTCCCGGCACACAAGACGAGTGCCTCCAAGCTCAATCAAGCGATTTCCTAGTAATTCCTGGGGTAGACTGGTGCTACATACTAAGTTCCATACGTGAGTAGGTAGTTGAACGCCTTGTCCAAAAACATCTTACTTCTGAGAGTTGAGCTCACCCTCAGTTCCTCACAGTTCCACACTGCCTGCAGAGTGAGTTTCGGACGTCTTCACCAGAGACGTTTGCCAGAGGCTTCTGAGACGCAAGTTAACAATGCAGACCTGGAGGGTATCTCCGGGTGCGGTAGAGTGGTAATCTGGGAACCTCCTTACTCAGAATACTGCTACCTTCACACTGCCATAAGAATGCAGCTAGTTGAGAGCTGGCTTCTAGGCATGCTTCCCTGGGAGTGCTGAGGACAGGGCAGAACCCACCCGCATCCTGCCTCACTGTAGGCGCAGCTGCTAACATCCTAATGTTAGTGGCTGAGAGAGGTTGCGGGAAAAGCATGTTTAAGCATTGGGCCTGAACTCCTGTGTATCTGAGTTGAATACAGCGATTTCCAATGGCCTTCTTCAATCAGAGTGTAGCTAGTTTCCAACTCCCATGTCAGAGTGGGTAGCAGACATCTGTCTCCCCTGCATACACACTTCTGAGAGTTGAGCTTAAGGCTTGTACCTCCCCATCCAGCCTGCTGGTTCCTTTCACTTCTAAAAGGCCTAGGCTCGCTGTTTGACGGAAGTGTTGGGAGAGGTAATTGGAATCTCCCGGCACACAAGACTAGGGCCTCCAAGCTCATTCCAGCGATTGCCTAGTAATTCGTGTGGTAGACTGGTGCTACATACTAAGTTCCATACGTGAGAAGGTAGCTGAACGCCTTGTCCAAAAGCATCTTACTTCTGAGAGTTGAGCTCACCCTCAGTCCCTCACAGTTCCACACTGCCTGCAGAGTTAGTTTCAAAGGTCTTCACCAGAGACGTTTGCCACAGGCTTCTGAGACGCAAGTTAACAATGCAGACCTGGAGGGTATCTCCAGGTGCAGTAGAGTGGTAATCTTGGAACCTCCTGACTCAGAATACTGCTACCTTCACACTGCCATAAGAATGCAGCTAGTTGAGAGCTGGCTTCTAGGCATGCTTCCCTGGGAGTGCTGAGGACATGGCAGAACCCACCCGCATCCTGCCTGACTGTAGGCGCAGCTGCTAACATCCTAATGTTAGTGGCTGAGAGAGGTTGCGGGAAAAGCATGTGTACGCATTGGGCCTGAACTCCTGTGTATCTGAGTTGAATACAGCGATTTTCAAAGGCCTACTTCAATCAGACTGTAGCTAGGTTCCAACTCCCATGTCAGAGTGGGTAGCAGACATCTGCCTCCCATGCATACACACTTCTGAGAGTTGAGCTGATGGCCTGTACCTCCACATCCAGCCTGCTGGTACCCTTCGCTTCTAAAAGGCCTAGGCTCGCTGTTTGACGGAAGTGTTGGGAGAGGTAACTGGAATCTCCCGGCACACAACACTCGTGCGTCCAAGCTCAATCCAGCGATTTGCTTGTAATTCCTTTGGTAGACTGGTGCTACATACTAAGTTCCATAAGTGAGAAGGAAGGTGAACGCCTTGTCCAAAAGCATCTTCCTTCTGAGAGTTGAGCTCACCCTCAGTCCCTCACAGTTCCACACTGCCTGCAGAGTGAGTTTCGCACGTCTTCACCACAGACTTTTGCCAGAGGCTTCTGAGACGCAAGTTAACAATGCAGACCTGGAGGGTATCTCCAGGTGCAGTAGAGTGGTAATCTTGGAACCTCCTGACTCAGAATACTGCTACCTTCACACTGCCATAAGAATGCAGCTAGTTGAGAGCTGGCTTCTAGGCATGCTTCCCTGGGAGTGCTGAGGACAGGGCAGAACCCTCCCGCATCCTGCCTGACTGTAGGCGTAGTTGCTAGCATCCTAAACTTAGTGGCTGAGAGAGGTTGCGGGAAAAGCATGTGTAAGCATTGGGCCTGAACTCCTGTGTAACTGAGTTGAATACAGCGATTTCCAATGGCCTTCTTCAATCAGAGTGTAGCTAGGTTCCAACTCCCATGTCAGAATGGGGAGCAGACATCTGCCTCCCATGCATACACACTTCTGAGAGTTGAGCTTATGGCCTGTACATCTCCATCCACCCTGCTGGTACCCTTCGCTTCTAAAAGGCCTAGGCTCGCTGTTTGACGGAAGTGTTGGGAGAGGTAATTGGAATCTCCCGGCACACAAGACTAGTGCCTCCAAGCTCATTCCAGCGATTGCCTAGTAATTCCTGGGGTAGAGAGGTGCTACATACTAAGTTCCATACGTGAGAAGGTAGCTGAACGCCTTGTCCAAAAGCATCTTACTTCTGAGAGTTGAGCTCACCCTCAGTCCCTCACAGTTACACACTGCCTGCAGAGTGAGTTTCGCAGGTCTTCACCAGAGACGTTTGCCACAGGCTTCTGAGACGCAAGTTAACAATGCAGACCTGGAGGGTATCTCCAGGTGCAGTAGAGTGGTAATCTCGGAACCGCCTTACTCAGAATACTGCTACCTTCACACTGTCATAAGAATGCAGCTAGTTGAGAGCTGGCTTCTAGGCATGCTTCCCTGTGAGAGCTGAGGACAGGGCAGAACCCTCCCGCATCCTGCCTGACTGTAGACGTACCTGCTAACCTCCTTATGTTAGTGGCTGGGATAGGTTGTGGGAAAAGCATGTGTAAGCATTGGGCCTGAACTCCCGAGTATCTGAGTTGAATACAGCGATTTCCAACATCCTTCTTCAATAGGAGTGTAGCTAGGTTCCAACTCCCATGTCCGAGTGGGTAGCAGACATCTGCCTCCCATGCATACACACTTCTGAGAGTTGAGCTTATGGCCTGTAACCCTACATCGTGCCTGCCGCTACCTTTCGCTTCCAAAAGGCCTAGGCTCGCTGCTTGACGCAAGTGTTGGAGAGGTAATTGGAATCTCCCGGCACACAAGACGAGTGCCTCCAAGCTCAATCAAGCGATTTCCTAGTAATTCCTGGGGTAGACTGGTGCTACATACTAAGTTCCAGACGTGAGTAGGTAGTTGAACGCCTTGTCCAAAAACATCTTACTTCTGAGAGTTGAGCTGACCCTCAGTCCCTCACAGTTCCACACTGCCTGCAGAGTGAGTTTCGCACGTCTTCACCAGAGACGTTTGCCAGAGGCCTCTGAGACGCAAGTTAACAATGCAGACCTGGAGGGTATCTCCAGGTGCAGTAGAGTGGTAATCTGGGAACCTCCTGTCTCAGAATACTGCTACCTTGACCCTGCCATAAGTATGCAGCTAGTTGACCGCTGGCTTCAAGACATGCTTCCCTGTGAGAGCTAAGGACAGGGCACAACCCTCCCGCATCCTGCTTGACTGTAGAAGGAGCTGCTAACGTCCTCATGTTAGTGGCAGGGAAAGGTTTTGAGAAATGCATGTGGAATCGTTGTGCCTGAACCCACGTGTATCTGAGTTGAATACAGCGATTTCCAAAGTCCTTTTTCATCAGAGTGTAGTAGGTTCCCACTCGCATGTACGAGTGGGTAGCAGACATCTGCCTCCCATGCATACACACTTTTGAGAGTTGAGCTTATGGCCTGTATCCCTACCTCCTGCCTGCAGCTAGCTTTCGCTTCCAAAAGGCCTAGGCTCGCTGCTTCACCGAAGTGTTGGGAGAGGTAACTGGAATCTCCCGGCAACAAGACTAGTGCCTCCAAGCTCAATCCAGCGATTTCCCAGTAATTCCTGGGGTAGACTGGTGCTACATACTAAGTTCCATATGTGAGAAGGTAGCTGAACGCCTTGTCCAAAATCATCTTACTGCTGAGAGTTGAGCTCACCCTCAGTCCCTCACAGTTCCACACTGCCTGCAGAGTGAGTTTCGCACGTCTTCACCAGAGACGTTTGCCAGAGGCTTCTGAGACGCAAGTTAACAATGCAGACCTGGAGGGTATCTCCAGGTGCAGTAGAGTGGTAATCTGGGAACCTCCTGACTCAGAATACTGCTACCTTCACACTGTCATAAGAATGCAGCTAGTTGAGAGCTGGCTTCAAGGCATGCTTCCCTGTGAGAGCTGAGGACAGGGCAGGACCCTCCCGCATCCTGCCTGACTGTAGACTTACCTGCTAACCTCCTTCTGTTAGTGGCTGGGATAGTTTGTGGGAAAAGCATGTGTAAGCATTGGGCCTGAACTCCCGTGTATCTGAGTTGAATAGAGCGATTTCCAAAGTCCTTCTTCAATAGGAGTGTAGCTAGGTTCCAACTCCCATGTCCGAGTGGGTAGCAGACATCTGCCACCCATGCATACACACTTCTGACAGTTGAGCTTATGGCCTGTAACCCAACATCCTGCCTGCCGCTACCTTTCGCTTCCAAAATGCCTAGGCTCGCTGCTTGACGCAAGTGTTGGGAGAGGTAACTGGAATCTCCCGGCACACAAGACGAGTGCCTCCAAGCTCAATCAAGCGATTTCCTAGTAATTCCTGGGGTAGACTGGTGCTACATACTAAGTTCCATACGTGAGTAGGTAGTTGAACGCCTTGTCCAAAAACATCTTACTTCTGAGAGTTGAGCTCACCCTCAGTTCCTCACAGTTCCACACTGCCTGCAGAGTGAGTTTCGGACGTCTTCACCAGAGACGTTTGCCAGAGGCTTCTGAGACGCAAGTTAACAATGCAGACCTGGAGGGTATCTCCGGGTGCGGTAGAGTGGTAATCTGGGAACCTCCTTACTCAGAATACTGCTACCTTCACACTGCCATAAGAATGCAGCTAGTTGAGAGCTGGCTTCTAGGCATGCTTCCCTGGGAGTGCTGAGGACAGGGCAGAACCCACCCGCATCCTGCCTCACTGTAGGCGCAGCTGCTAACATCCTAATGTTAGTGGCTGAGAGAGGTTGCGGGAAAAGCATGTTTAAGCATTGGGCCTGAACTCCTGTGTATCTGAGTTGAATACAGCGATTTCCAATGGCCTTCTTCAATCAGAGTGTAGCTAGTTTCCAACTCCCATGTCAGAGTGGGTAGCAGACATCTGTCTCCCCTGCATACACACTTCTGAGAGTTGAGCTTAAGGCTTGTACCTCCCCATCCAGCCTGCTGGTTCCTTTCACTTCTAAAAGGCCTAGGCTCGCTGTTTGACGGAAGTGTTGGGAGAGGTAATTGGAATCTCCCGGCACACAAGACTAGTGCCTCCAAGCTCATTCCAGCGATTGCCTAGTAATTCGTGTGGTAGACTGGTGCTACATACTAAGTTCCATACGTGAGAAGGTAGCTGAACGCCTTGTCCAAAAGCATCTTACTTCTGAGAGTTGAGCTCACCCTCAGTCCCTCACAGTTCCACACTGCCTGCAGAGTGAGTTTCAAAGGTCTTCACCAGAGACGTTTGCCACAGGCTTCTGAGACGCAAGTTAACAATGCAGACCTGGAGGGTATCTCCAGGTGCAGTAGAGTGGTAATCTTGGAACCTCCTGACTCAGAATACTGCTACCTTCACACTGCCATAAGAATGCAGCTAGTTGAGAGCTGGCTTCTAGGCATGCTTCCCTGGGAGTGCTGAGGACATGGCAGAACCCACCCGCATCCTGCCTGACTGTAGGCGCAGCTGCTAACATCCTAATGTTAGTGGCTGAGAGAGGTTGCGGGAAAAGCATGTGTACGCATTGGGCCTGAACTCCTGTGTATCTGAGTTGAATACAGCGATTTTCAAAGGCCTACTTCAATCAGACTGTAGCTAGGTTCCAACTCCCATGTCAGAGTGGGTAGCAGACATCTGCCTCCCATGCATACACACTTCTGAGAGTTGAGCTGATGGCCTGTACCTCCACATCCAGCCTGCTGGTACCCTTCGCTTCTAAAAGGCCTAGGCTCGCTGTTTGACGGAAGTGTTGGGAGAGGTAACTGGAATCTCCCGGCACACAACACTCGTGCGTCCAAGCTCAATCCAGCGATTTGCTTGTAATTCCTTTGGTAGACTGGTGCTACATACTAAGTTCCATAAGTGAGAAGGAAGGTGAACGCCTTGTCCAAAAGCATCTTCCTTCTGAGAGTTGAGCTCACCCTCAGTCCCTCACAGTTCCACACTGCCTGCAGAGTGAGTTTCGCAGGTCTTCACCACAGACTTTTGCCAGAGGCTTCTGAGACGCAAGTTAACAATGCAGACCTGGAGGGTATCTCCAGGTGCAGTAGAGTGGTAATCTTGGAACCTCCTGACTCAGAATACTGCTACCTTCACACTGCCATAAGAATGCAGCTAGTTGAGAGCTGGCTTCTAGGCATGCTTCCCTGGGAGTGCTGAGGACAGGGCAGAACCCTCCCGCATCCTGCCTGACTGTAGGCGTAGTTGCTAGCATCCTAAACTTAGTGGCTGAGAGAGGTTGCGGGAAAAGCATGTGTAAGCATTGGGCCTGAACTCCTGTGTAACTGAGTTGAATACAGCGATTTCCAATGGCCTTCTTCAATCAGAGTGTAGCTAGGTTCCAACTCCCATGTCAGAATGGGGAGCAGACATCTGCCTCCCATGCATACACACTTCTGAGAGTTGAGCTTATGGCCTGTACATCTCCATCCACCCTGCTGGTACCCTTCGCTTCTAAAAGGCCTAGGCTCGCTGTTTGACGGAAGTGTTGGGAGAGGTAATTGGAATCTCCCGGCACACAAGACTAGTGCCTCCAAGCTCATTCCAGCGATTGCCTAGTAATTCCTGGGGTAGAGAGGTGCTACATACTAAGTTCCATACGTGAGAAGGTAGCTGAACGCCTTGTCCAAAAGCATCTTACTTCTGAGAGTTGAGCTCACCCTCAGTCCCTCACAGTTACACACTGCCTGCAGAGTGAGTTTCGCAGGTCTTCACCAGAGACGTTTGCCACAGGCTTCTGAGACGCAAGTTAACAATGCAGACCTGGAGGGTATCTCCAGGTGCAGTAGAGTGGTAATCTCGGAACCGCCTTACTCAGAATACTGCTACCTTCACACTGTCATAAGAATGCAGCTAGTTGAGAGCTGGCTTCTAGGCATGCTTCCCTGTGAGAGCTGAGGACAGGGCAGAACCCTCCCGCATCCTGCCTGACTGTAGACGTACCTGCTAACCTCCTTATGTTAGTGGCTGGGATAGGTTGTGGGAAAAGCATGTGTAAGCATTGGGCCTGAACTCCCGAGTATCTGAGTTGAATACAGCGATTTCCAACATCCTTCTTCAATAGGAGTGTAGCTAGGTTCCAACTCCCATGTCCGAGTGGGTAGCAGACATCTGCCTCCCATGCATACACACTTCTGAGAGTTGAGCTTATGGCCTGTAACCCTACATCGTGCCTGCCGCTACCTTTCGCTTCCAAAAGGCCTAGGCTCGCTGCTTGACGCAAGTGTTGGAGAGGTAATTGGAATCTCCCGGCACACAAGACGAGTGCCTCCAAGCTCAATCAAGCGATTTCCTAGTAATTCCTGGGGTAGACTGGTGCTACATACTAAGTTCCAGACGTGAGTAGGTAGTTGAACGCCTTGTCCAAAAACATCTTACTTCTGAGAGTTGAGCTGACCCTCAGTCCCTCACAGTTCCACACTGCCTGCAGAGTGAGTTTCGCACGTCTTCACCAGAGACGTTTGCCAGAGGCCTCTGAGACGCAAGTTAACAATGCAGACCTGGAGGGTATCTCCAGGTGCAGTAGAGTGGTAATCTGGGAACCTCCTGTCTCAGAATACTGCTACCTTGACCCTGCCATAAGTATGCAGCTAGTTGACCGCTGGCTTCAAGACATGCTTCCCTGTGAGAGCTAAGGACAGGGCACAACCCTCCCGCATCCTGCTTGACTGTAGAAGGAGCTGCTAACGTCCTCATGTTAGTGGCAGGGAAAGGTTTTGAGAAATGCATGTGGAATCGTTGTGCCTGAACCCACGTGTATCTGAGTTGAATACAGCGATTTCCAAAGTCCTTTTTCATCAGAGTGTAGTAGGTTCCCACTCGCATGTACGAGTGGGTAGCAGACATCTGCCTCCCATGCATACACACTTTTGAGAGTTGAGCTTATGGCCTGTATCCCTACCTCCTGCCTGCAGCTAGCTTTCGCTTCCAAAAGGCCTAGGCTCGCTGCTTCACCGAAGTGTTGGGAGAGGTAACTGGAATCTCCCGGCAACAAGACTAGTGCCTCCAAGCTCAATCCAGCGATTTCCCAGTAATTCCTGGGGTAGACTGGTGCTACATACTAAGTTCCATATGTGAGAAGGTAGCTGAACGCCTTGTCCAAAATCATCTTACTGCTGAGAGTTGAGCTCACCCTCAGTCCCTCACAGTTCCACACTGCCTGCAGAGTGAGTTTCGCACGTCTTCACCAGAGACGTTTGCCAGAGGCTTCTGAGACGCAAGTTAACAATGCAGACCTGGAGGGTATCTCCAGGTGCAGTAGAGTGGTAATCTGGGAACCTCCTGACTCAGAATACTGCTACCTTCACACTGTCATAAGAATGCAGCTAGTTGAGAGCTGGCTTCAAGGCATGCTTCCCTGTGAGAGCTGAGGACAGGGCAGGACCCTCCCGCATCCTGCCTGACTGTAGACTTACCTGCTAACCTCCTTCTGTTAGTGGCTGGGATAGTTTGTGGGAAAAGCATGTGTAAGCATTGGGCCTGAACTCCCGTGTATCTGAGTTGAATAGAGCGATTTCCAAAGTCCTTCTTCAATAGGAGTGTAGCTAGGTTCCAACTCCCATGTCCGAGTGGGTAGCAGACATCTGCCACCCATGCATACACACTTCTGACAGTTGAGCTTATGGCCTGTAACCCAACATCCTGCCTGCCGCTACCTTTCGCTTCCAAAATGCCTAGGCTCGCTGCTTGACGCAAGTGTTGGGAGAGGTAACTGGAATCTCCCGGCACACAAGACGAGTGCCTCCAAGCTCAATCAAGCGATTTCCTAGTAATTCCTGGGGTAGACTGGTGCTACATACTAAGTTCCAGACGTGAGTAGGTAGTTGAACGCCTTGTCCAAAAACATCTTACTTCTGAGAGTTGAGCTCACCCTCAGTTCCTCACAGTTCCACACTGCCTGCAGAGTGAGTTTCGGACGTCTTCACCAGAGACGTTTGCCAGAGGCTTCTGAGACGCAAGTTAACAATGCAGACCTGTAGGGTATCTCCGGGTGCGGTAGAGTGGTAATCTGGGAACCTCCTTACTCAGAATACTGCTACCTTCACACTGCCATAAGAATGCAGCTAGTTGAGAGCTGGCTTCTAGGCATGCTTCCCTGGGAGTGCTGAGGACAGGGCAGAACCCACCCGCATCCTGCCTCACTGTAGGCGCAGCTGCTAACATCCTAATGTTAGTGGCTGAGAGAGGTTGCGGGAAAAGCATGTTTAAGCATTGGGCCTGAACTCCTGTGTATCTGAGTTGAATACAGCGATTTCCAATGGCCTTCTTCAATCAGAGTGTAGCTAGTTTCCAACTCCCATGTCAGAGTGGGTAGCAGACATCTGTCTCCCCTGCATACACACTTCTGAGAGTTGAGCTTAAGGCTTGTACCTCCCCATCCAGCCTGCTGGTTCCTTTCACTTCTAAAAGGCCTAGGCTCGCTGTTTGACGGAAGTGTTGGGAGAGGTAATTGGAATCTCCCGGCACACAAGACTAGTGCCTCCAAGCTCATTCCAGCGATTGCCTAGTAATTCGTGTGGTAGACTGGTGCTACATACTAAGTTCCATACGTGAGAAGGTAGCTGAACGCCTTGTCCAAAAGCATCTTACTTCTGAGAGTTGAGCTCACCCTCAGTCCCTCACAGTTCCACACTGCCTGCAGAGTTAGTTTCAAAGGTCTTCACCAGAGACGTTTGCCACAGGCTTCTGAGACGCAAGTTAACAATGCAGACCTGGAGGGTATCTCCAGGTGCAGTAGAGTGGTAATCTTGGAACCTCCTGACTCAGAATACTGCTACCTTCACAGTGCCATAAGAATGCAGCTAGTTGAGAGCTGGCTTCTAGGCATGCTTCCCTGGGAGTGCTGAGGACATGGCAGAACCCACCCGCATCCTGCCTGACTGTAGGCGCAGCTGCTAACATCCTAATGTTAGTGGCTGAGAGAGGTTGCGGGAAAAGCATGTGTACGCATTGGGCCTGAACTCCTGTGTATCTGAGTTGAATACAGCGATTTTCAAAGGCCTACTTCAATCAGACTGTAGCTAGGTTCCAACTCCCATGTCAGAGTGGGTAGCAGACATCTGCCTCCCATGCATACACACTTCTGAGAGTTGAGCTGATGGCCTGTACCTCCACATCCAGCCTGCTGGTACCCTTCGCTTCTAAAAGGCCTAGGCTCGCTGTTTGACGGAAGTGTTGGGAGAGGTAACTGGAATCTCCCGGCACACAACACTCGTGCGTCCAAGCTCAATCCAGCGATTTGCTTGTAATTCCTTTGGTAGACTGGTGCTACATACTAAGTTCCATAAGTGAGAAGGAAGGTGAACGCCTTGTCCAAAAGCATCTTCCTTCTGAGAGTTGAGCTCACCCTCAGTCCCTCACAGTTCCACACTGCCTGCAGAGTGAGTTTCGCACGTCTTCACCACAGACTTTTGCCAGAGGCTTCTGAGACGCAAGTTAACAATGCAGACCTGGAGGGTATCTCCAGGTGCAGTAGAGTGGTAATCTTGGAACCTCCTGACTCAGAATACTGCTACCTTCACACTGCCATAAGAATGCAGCTAGTTGAGAGCTGGCTTCTAGGCATGCTTCCCTGGGAGTGCTGAGGACAGGGCAGAACCCTCCCGCATCCTGCCTGACTGTAGGCGTAGTTGCTAGCATCCTAAACTTAGTGGCTGAGAGAGGTTGCGGGAAAAGCATGTGTAAGCATTGGGCCTGAACTCCTGTGTAACTGAGTTGAATACAGCGATTTCCAATGGCCTTCTTCAATCAGAGTGTAGCTAGGTTCCAACTCCCATGTCAGAATGGGGAGCAGACATCTGCCTCCCATGCATACACACTTCTGAGAGTTGAGCTTATGGCCTGTACATCTCCATCCACCCTGCTGGTACCCTTCGCTTCTAAAAGGCCTAGGCTCGCTGTTTGACGGAAGTGTTGGGAGAGGTAATTGGAATCTCCCGGCACACAAGACTAGTGCCTCCAAGCTCATTCCAGCGATTGCCTAGTAATTCCTGGGGTAGAGAGGTGCTACATACTAAGTTCCATACGTGAGAAGGTAGCTGAACGCCTTGTCCAAAAGCATCTTACTTCTGAGAGTTGAGCTCACCCTCAGTCCCTCACAGTTACACACTGCCTGCAGAGTGAGTTTCGCAGGTCTTCACCAGAGACGTTTGCCACAGGCTTCTGAGACGCAAGTTAACAATGCAGACCTGGAGGGTATCTCCAGGTGCAGTAGAGTGGTAATCTCGGAACCGCCTTACTCAGAATACTGCTACCTTCACACTGTCATAAGAATGCAGCTAGTTGAGAGCTGGCTTCAAGGCATGCTTCCCTGTGAGAGCTGAGGACAGGGCAGAACCCTCCCGCATCCTGCCTGACTGTAGACGTACCTGCTAACCTCCTTATGTTAGTGGCTGGGATAGGTTGTGGGAAAAGCATGTGTAAGCATTGGGCCTGAACTCCCGAGTATCTGAGTTGAATACAGCGATTTCCAACATCCTTCTTCAATAGGAGTGTAGCTAGGTTCCAACTCCCATGTCCGAGTGGGTAGCAGACATCTGCCTCCCATGCATACACACTTCTGAGAGTTGAGCTTATGGCCTGTAACCCTACATCGTGCCTGCCGCTACCTTTCGCTTCCAAAAGGCCTAGGCTCGCTGCTTGACGCAAGTGTTGGAGAGGTAATTGGAATCTCCCGGCACACAAGACGAGTGCCTCCAAGCTCAATCAAGCGATTTCCTAGTAATTCCTGGGGTAGACTGGTGCTACATACTAAGTTCCAGACGTGAGTAGGTAGTTGAACGCCTTGTCCAAAAACATCTTACTTCTGAGAGTTGAGCTGACCCTCAGTCCCTCACAGTTCCACACTGCCTGCAGAGTGAGTTTCGCACGTCTTCACCAGAGACGTTTGCCAGAGGCCTCTGAGACGCAAGTTAACAATGCAGACCTGGAGGGTATCTCCAGGTGCAGTAGAGTGGTAATCTGGGAACCTCCTGTCTCAGAATACTGCTACCTTGACCCTGCCATAAGTATGCAGCTAGTTGACCGCTGGCTTCAAGACATGCTTCCCTGTGAGAGCTAAGGACAGGGCACAACCCTCCCGCATCCTGCTTGACTGTAGAAGGAGCTGCTAACGTCCTCATGTTAGTGGCAGGGAAAGGTTTTGAGAAATGCATGTGGAATCGTTGTGCCTGAACCCACGTGTATCTGAGTTGAATACAGCGATTTCCAAAGTCCTTTTTCATCAGAGTGTAGTAGGTTCCCACTCGCATGTACGAGTGGGTAGCAGACATCTGCCTCCCATGCATACACACTTTTGAGAGTTGAGCTTATGGCCTGTATCCCTACCTCCTGCCTGCAGCTAGCTTTCGCTTCCAAAAGGCCTAGGCTCGCTGCTTCACCGAAGTGTTGGGAGAGGTAACTGGAATCTCCCGGCAACAAGACTAGTGCCTCCAAGCTCAATCCAGCGATTTCCCAGTAATTCCTGGGGTAGACTGGTGCTACATACTAAGTTCCATATGTGAGAAGGTAGCTGAACGCCTTGTCCAAAATCATCTTACTGCTGAGAGTTGAGCTCACCCTCAGTCCCTCACAGTTCCACACTGCCTGCAGAGTGAGTTTCGCACGTCTTCACCAGAGACGTTTGCCAGAGGCTTCTGAGACGCAAGTTAACAATGCAGACCTGGAGGGTATCTCCAGGTGCAGTAGAGTGGTAATCTGGGAACCTCCTGACTCAGAATACTGCTACCTTCACACTGTCATAAGAATGCAGCTAGTTGAGAGCTGGCTTCAAGGCATGCTTCCCTGTGAGAGCTGAGGACAGGGCAGGACCCTCCCGCATCCTGCCTGACTGTAGACTTACCTGCTAACCTCCTTCTGTTAGTGGCTGGGATAGTTTGTGGGAAAAGCATGTGTAAGCATTGGGCCTGAACTCCCGTGTATCTGAGTTGAATAGAGCGATTTCCAAAGTCCTTCTTCAATAGGAGTGTAGCTAGGTTCCAACTCCCATGTCCGAGTGGGTAGCAGACATCTGCCACCCATGCATACACACTTCTGACAGTTGAGCTTATGGCCTGTAACCCAACATCCTGCCTGCCGCTACCTTTCGCTTCCAAAATGCCTAGGCTCGCTGCTTGACGCAAGTGTTGGGAGAGGTAACTGGAATCTCCCGGCACACAAGACGAGTGCCTCCAAGCTCAATCAAGCGATTTCCTAGTAATTCCTGGGGTAGACTGGTGCTACATACTAAGTTCCATACGTGAGTAGGTAGTTGAACGCCTTGTCCAAAAACATCTTACTTCTGAGAGTTGAGCTCACCCTCAGTTCCTCACAGTTCCACACTGCCTGCAGAGTGAGTTTCGGACGTCTTCACCAGAGACGTTTGCCAGAGGCTTCTGAGACGCAAGTTAACAATGCAGACCTGGAGGGTATCTCCGGGTGCGGTAGAGTGGTAATCTGGGAACCTCCTTACTCAGAATACTGCTACCTTCACACTGCCATAAGAATGCAGCTAGTTGAGAGCTGGCTTCTAGGCATGCTTCCCTGGGAGTGCTGAGGACAGGGCAGAACCCACCCGCATCCTGCCTCACTGTAGGCGCAGCTGCTAACATCCTAATGTTAGTGGCTGAGAGAGGTTGCGGGAAAAGCATGTTTAAGCATTGGGCCTGAACTCCTGTGTATCTGAGTTGAATACAGCGATTTCTAATGGCCTTCTTCAATCAGAGTGTAGCTAGTTTCCAACTCCCATGTCAGAGTGGGTAGCAGACATCTGTCTCCCCTGCATACACACTTCTGAGAGTTGAGCTTAAGGCTTGTACCTCCCCATCCAGCCTGCTGGTTCCTTTCACTTCTAAAAGGCCTAGGCTCGCTGTTTGACGGAAGTGTTGGGAGAGGTAATTGGAATCTCCCGGCACACAAGACTAGGGCCTCCAAGCTCATTCCAGCGATTGCCTAGTAATTCGTGTGGTAGACTGGTGCTACATACTAAGTTCCATACGTGAGAAGGTAGCTGAACGCCTTGTCCAAAAGCATCTTACTTCTGAGAGTTGAGCTCACCCTCAGTCCCTCACAGTTCCACACTGCCTGCAGAGTTAGTTTCAAAGGTCTTCACCAGAGACGTTTGCCACAGGCTTCTGAGACGCAAGTTAACAATGCAGACCTGGAGGGTATCTCCAGGTGCAGTAGAGTGGTAATCTTGGAACCTCCTGACTCAGAATACTGCTACCTTCACACTGCCATAAGAATGCAGCTAGTTGAGAGCTGGCTTCTAGGCATGCTTCCCTGGGAGTGCTGAGGACATGGCAGAACCCACCCGCATCCTGCCTGACTGTAGGCGCAGCTGCTAACATCCTAATGTTAGTGGCTGAGAGAGGTTGCGGGAAAAGCATGTGTACGCATTGGGCCTGAACTCCTGTGTATCTGAGTTGAATACAGCGATTTTCAAAGGCCTACTTCAATCAGACTGTAGCTAGGTTCCAACTCCCATGTCAGAGTGGGTAGCAGACATCTGCCTCCCATGCATACACACTTCTGAGAGTTGAGCTGATGGCCTGTACCTCCACATCCAGCCTGCTGGTACCCTTCGCTTCTAAAAGGCCTAGGCTCGCTGTTTGACGGAAGTGTTGGGAGAGGTAACTGGAATCTCCCGGCACACAACACTCGTGCGTCCAAGCTCAATCCAGCGATTTGCTTGTAATTCCTTTGGTAGACTGGTGCTACATACTAAGTTCCATAAGTGAGAAGGAAGGTGAACGCCTTGTCCAAAAGCATCTTCCTTCTGAGAGTTGAGCTCACCCTCAGTCCCTCACAGTTCCACACTGCCTGCAGAGTGAGTTTCGCAGGTCTTCACCACAGACTTTTGCCAGAGGCTTCTGAGACGCAAGTTAACAATGCAGACCTGGAGGGTATCTCCAGGTGCAGTAGAGTGGTAATCTTGGAACCTCCTGACTCAGAATACTGCTACCTTCACACTGCCATAAGAATGCAGCTAGTTGAGAGCTGGCTTCTAGGCATGCTTCCCTGGGAGTGCTGAGGACAGGGCAGAACCCTCCCGCATCCTGCCTGACTGTAGGCGTAGTTGCTAGCATCCTAAACTTAGTGGCTGAGAGAGGTTGCGGGAAAAGCATGTGTAAGCATTGGGCCTGAACTCCTGTGTAACTGAGTTGAATACAGCGATTTCCAATGGCCTTCTTCAATCAGAGTGTAGCTAGGTTCCAACTCCCATGTCAGAATGGGGAGCAGACATCTGCCTCCCATGCATACACACTTCTGAGAGTTGAGCTTATGGCCTGTACATCTCCATCCACCCTGCTGGTACCCTTCGCTTCTAAAAGGCCTAGGCTCGCTGTTTGACGGAAGTGTTGGGAGAGGTAATTGGAATCTCCCGGCACACAAGACTAGTGCCTCCAAGCTCATTCCAGCGATTGCCTAGTAATTCCTGGGGTAGAGAGGTGCTACATACTAAGTTCCATACGTGAGAAGGTAGCTGAACGCCTTGTCCAAAAGCATCTTACTTCTGAGAGTTGAGCTCACCCTCAGTCCCTCACAGTTACACACTGCCTGCAGAGTGAGTTTCGCAGGTCTTCACCAGAGACGTTTGCCACAGGCTTCTGAGACGCAAGTTAACAATGCAGACCTGGAGGGTATCTCCAGGTGCAGTAGAGTGGTAATCTCGGAACCGCCTTACTCAGAATACTGCTACCTTCACACTGTCATAAGAATGCAGCTAGTTGAGAGCTGGCTTCTAGGCATGCTTCCCTGTGAGAGCTGAGGACAGGGCAGAACCCTCCCGCATCCTGCCTGACTGTAGACGTACCTGCTAACCTCCTTATGTTAGTGGCTGGGATAGGTTGTGGGAAAAGCATGTGTAAGCATTGGGCCTGAACTCCCGAGTATCTGAGTTGAATACAGCGATTTCCAACATCCTTCTTCAATAGGAGTGTAGCTAGGTTCCAACTCCCATGTCCGAGTGGGTAGCAGACATCTGCCTCCCATGCATACACACTTCTGAGAGTTGAGCTTATGGCCTGTAACCCTACATCGTGCCTGCCGCTACCTTTCGCTTCCAAAAGGCCTAGGCTCGCTGCTTGACGCAAGTGTTGGAGAGGTAATTGGAATCTCCCGGCACACAAGACGAGTGCCTCCAAGCTCAATCAAGCGATTTCCTAGTAATTCCTGGGGTAGACTGGTGCTACATACTAAGTTCCAGACGTGAGTAGGTAGTTGAACGCCTTGTCCAAAAACATCTTACTTCTGAGAGTTGAGCTGACCCTCAGTCCCTCACAGTTCCACACTGCCTGCAGAGTGAGTTTCGCACGTCTTCACCAGAGACGTTTGCCAGAGGCCTCTGAGACGCAAGTTAACAATGCAGACCTGGAGGGTATCTCCAGGTGCAGTAGAGTGGTAATCTGGGAACCTCCTGTCTCAGAATACTGCTACCTTGACCCTGCCATAAGTATGCAGCTAGTTGACCGCTGGCTTCAAGACATGCTTCCCTGTGAGAGCTAAGGACAGGGCACAACCCTCCCGCATCCTGCTTGACTGTAGAAGGAGCTGCTAACGTCCTCATGTTAGTGGCAGGGAAAGGTTTTGAGAAATGCATGTGGAATCGTTGTGCCTGAACCCACGTGTATCTGAGTTGAATACAGCGATTTCCAAAGTCCTTTTTCATCAGAGTGTAGTAGGTTCCCACTCGCATGTACGAGTGGGTAGCAGACATCTGCCTCCCATGCATACACACTTTTGAGAGTTGAGCTTATGGCCTGTATCCCTACCTCCTGCCTGCAGCTAGCTTTCGCTTCCAAAAGGCCTAGGCTCGCTGCTTCACCGAAGTGTTGGGAGAGGTAACTGGAATCTCCCGGCAACAAGACTAGTGCCTCCAAGCTCAATCCAGCGATTTCCCAGTAATTCCTGGGGTAGACTGGTGCTACATACTAAGTTCCATATGTGAGAAGGTAGCTGAACGCCTTGTCCAAAATCATCTTACTGCTGAGAGTTGAGCTCACCCTCAGTCCCTCACAGTTCCACACTGCCTGCAGAGTGAGTTTCGCACGTCTTCACCAGAGACGTTTGCCAGAGGCTTCTGAGACGCAAGTTAACAATGCAGACCTGGAGGGTATCTCCAGGTGCAGTAGAGTGGTAATCTGGGAACCTCCTGACTCAGAATACTGCTACCTTCACACTGTCATAAGAATGCAGCTAGTTGAGAGCTGGCTTCAAGGCATGCTTCCCTGTGAGAGCTGAGGACAGGGCAGGACCCTCCCGCATCCTGCCTGACTGTAGACTTACCTGCTAACCTCCTTCTGTTAGTGGCTGGGATAGTTTGTGGGAAAAGCATGTGTAAGCATTGGGCCTGAACTCCCGTGTATCTGAGTTGAATAGAGCGATTTCCAAAGTCCTTCTTCAATAGGAGTGTAGCTAGGTTCCAACTCCCATGTCCGAGTGGGTAGCAGACATCTGCCACCCATGCATACACACTTCTGACAGTTGAGCTTATGGCCTGTAACCCAACATCCTGCCTGCCGCTACCTTTCGCTTCCAAAATGCCTAGGCTCGCTGCTTGACGCAAGTGTTGGGAGAGGTAACTGGAATCTCCCGGCACACAAGACGAGTGCCTCCAAGCTCAATCAAGCGATTTCCTAGTAATTCCTGGGGTAGACTGGTGCTACATACTAAGTTCCATACGTGAGTAGGTAGTTGAACGCCTTGTCCAAAAACATCTTACTTCTGAGAGTTGAGCTCACCCTCAGTCCCTCACAGTTCCACACTGCCTGCAGAGTGAGTTTCCGACGTCTTCACCAGAGACGTTTGCCAGAGGCTTCTGAGACGCAAGTTAACAATGCAGACCTGGAGGGTATCTCCGGGTGCGGTAGAGTGGTAATCTGGGAACCTCCTTACTCAGAATACAGCTACCTTCACACTGCCATAAGAATGCAGCTAGTTGAGAGCTGGCTTCTAGGCATGCTTCCCTGGGAGTGCTGAGGACAGGGCAGAACCCACCCGCATCCTGCCTCACTGTAGGCGCAGCTGCTAACATCCTAATGTTAGTGGCTGAGAGAGGTTGCGGGAAAAGCATGTTTAAGCATTGGGCCTGAACTCCTGTGTATCTGTGTTGAATACAGCGATTTCCAATGGCCTTCTTCAATCAGAGTGTAGCTAGTTTCCAACTCCCATGTCAGAGTGGGTAGCAGACATCTGTCTCCCCTGCATACACACTTCTGAGAGTTGAGCTTAAGGCCTGTACCTCCCCATCCAGCCTGCTGGTTCCTTTCACTTCTAAAAGGCCTAGGCTCGCTGTTTGACGGAAGTGTTGGGAGAGGTAATTGGAATCTCCCGGCACACAAGACTAGGGCCTCCAAGCTCATTCCAGCGATTGCCTAGTAATTCGTGTGGTAGACTGGTGCTACATACTAAGTTCCATACGTGAGAAGGTAGCTGAACGCCTTGTCCAAAAGCATCTTACTTCTGAGAGTTGAGCTCACCCTCAGTCCCTCACAGTTCCACACTGCCTGCAGAGTTAGTTTCAAAGGTCTTCACCAGAGACGTTTGCCACAGGCTTCTGAGACGCAAGTTAACAATGCAGACCTGGAGGGTATCTCCAGGTGCAGTAGAGTGGTAATCTTGGAACCTCCTGACTCAGAATACTGCTACCTTCACACTGCCATAAGAATGCAGCTAGTTGAGAGCTGGCTTCTAGGCATGCTTCCCTGGGAGTGCTGAGGACATGGCAGAACCCACCCGCATCCTGCCTGACTGTAGGCGCAGCTGCTAACATCCTAATGTTAGTGGCTGAGAGAGGTTGCGGGAAAAGCATGTGTACGCATTGGGCCTGAACTCCTGTGTATCTGAGTTGAATACAGCGATTTTCAAAGGCCTACTTCAATCAGACTGTAGCTAGGTTCCAACTCCCATGTCAGAGTGGGTAGCAGACATCTGCCTCCCATGCATACACACTTCTGAGAGTTGAGCTGATGGCCTGTACCTCCACATCCAGCCTGCTGGTACCCTTCGCTTCTAAAAGGCCTAGGCTCGCTGTTTGACGGAAGTGTTGGGAGAGGTAACTGGAATCTCCCGGCACACAACACTCGTGCGTCCAAGCTCAATCCAGCGATTTGCTTGTAATTCCTTTGGTAGACTGGTGCTACATACTAAGTTCCATAAGTGAGAAGGAAGGTGAACGCCTTGTCCAAAAGCATCTTCCTTCTGAGAGTTGAGCTCACCCTCAGTCCCTCACAGTTCCACACTGCCTGCAGAGTGAGTTTCGCAGGTCTTCACCACAGACTTTTGCCAGAGGCTTCTGAGACGCAAGTTAACAATGCAGACCTGGAGGGTATCTCCAGGTGCAGTAGAGTGGTAATCTTGGAACCTCCTGACTCAGAATACTGCTACCTTCACACTGCCATAAGAATGCAGCTAGTTGAGAGCTGGCTTCTAGGCATGCTTCCCTGGGAGTGCTGAGGACAGGGCAGAACCCTCCCGCATCCTGCCTGACTGTAGGCGTAGTTGCTAGCATCCTAAACTTAGTGGCTGAGAGAGGTTGCGGGAAAAGCATGTGTAAGCATTGGGCCTGAACTCCTGTGTAACTGAGTTGAATACAGCGATTTCCAATGGCCTTCTTCAATCAGAGTGTAGCTAGGTTCCAACTCCCATGTCAGAATGGGGAGCAGACATCTGCCTCCCATGCATACACACTTCTGAGAGTTGAGCTTATGGCCTGTACATCTCCATCCACCCTGCTGGTACCCTTCGCTTCTAAAAGGCCTAGGCTCGCTGTTTGACGGAAGTGTTGGGAGAGGTAATTGGAATCTCCCGGCACACAAGACTAGTGCCTCCAAGCTCATTCCAGCGATTGCCTAGTAATTCCTGGGGTAGAGAGGTGCTACATACTAAGTTCCATACGTGAGAAGGTAGCTGAACGCCTTGTCCAAAAGCATCTTACTTCTGAGAGTTGAGCTCACCCTCAGTCCCTCACAGTTACACACTGCCTGCAGAGTGAGTTTCGCAGGTCTTCACCAGAGACGTTTGCCACAGGCTTCTGAGACGCAAGTTAACAATGCAGACCTGGAGGGTATCTCCAGGTGCAGTAGAGTGGTAATCTCGGAACCGCCTTACTCAGAATACTGCTACCTTCACACTGTCATAAGAATGCAGCTAGTTGAGAGCTGGCTTCTAGGCATGCTTCCCTGTGAGAGCTGAGGACAGGGCAGAACCCTCCCGCATCCTGCCTGACTGTAGACGTACCTGCTAACCTCCTTATGTTAGTGGCTGGGATAGGTTGTGGGAAAAGCATGTGTAAGCATTGGGCCTGAACTCCCGAGTATCTGAGTTGAATACAGCGATTTCCAACATCCTTCTTCAATAGGAGTGTAGCTAGGTTCCAACTCCCATGTCCGAGTGGGTAGCAGACATCTGCCTCCCATGCATACACACTTCTGAGAGTTGAGCTTATGGCCTGTAACCCTACATCGTGCCTGCCGCTACCTTTCGCTTCCAAAAGGCCTAGGCTCGCTGCTTGACGCAAGTGTTGGAGAGGTAATTGGAATCTCCCGGCACACAAGACGAGTGCCTCCAAGCTCAATCAAGCGATTTCCTAGTAATTCCTGGGGTAGACTGGTGCTACATACTAAGTTCCAGACGTGAGTAGGTAGTTGAACGCCTTGTCCAAAAACATCTTACTTCTGAGAGTTGAGCTGACCCTCAGTCCCTCACAGTTCCACACTGCCTGCAGAGTGAGTTTCGCACGTCTTCACCAGAGACGTTTGCCAGAGGCCTCTGAGACGCAAGTTAACAATGCAGACCTGGAGGGTATCTCCAGGTGCAGTAGAGTGGTAATCTGGGAACCTCCTGTCTCAGAATACTGCTACCTTGACCCTGCCATAAGTATGCAGCTAGTTGACCGCTGGCTTCAAGACATGCTTCCCTGTGAGAGCTAAGGACAGGGCACAACCCTCCCGCATCCTGCTTGACTGTAGAAGGAGCTGCTAACGTCCTCATGTTAGTGGCAGGGAAAGGTTTTGAGAAATGCATGTGGAATCGTTGTGCCTGAACCCACGTGTATCTGAGTTGAATACAGCGATTTCCAAAGTCCTTTTTCATCAGAGTGTAGTAGGTTCCCACTCGCATGTACGAGTGGGTAGCAGACATCTGCCTCCCATGCATACACACTTTTGAGAGTTGAGCTTATGGCCTGTATCCCTACCTCCTGCCTGCAGCTAGCTTTCGCTTCCAAAAGGCCTAGGCTCGCTGCTTCACCGAAGTGTTGGGAGAGGTAACTGGAATCTCCCGGCAACAAGACTAGTGCCTCCAAGCTCAATCCAGCGATTTCCCAGTAATTCCTGGGGTAGACTGGTGCTACATACTAAGTTCCATATGTGAGAAGGTAGCTGAACGCCTTGTCCAAAATCATCTTACTGCTGAGAGTTGAGCTCACCCTCAGTCCCTCACAGTTCCACACTGCCTGCAGAGTGAGTTTCGCACGTCTTCACCAGAGACGTTTGCCAGAGGCTTCTGAGACGCAAGTTAACAATGCAGACCTGGAGGGTATCTCCAGGTGCAGTAGAGTGGTAATCTGGGAACCTCCTGACTCAGAATACTGCTACCTTCACACTGTCATAAGAATGCAGCTAGTTGAGAGCTGGCTTCAAGGCATGCTTCCCTGTGAGAGCTGAGGACAGGGCAGGACCCTCCCGCATCCTGCCTGACTGTAGACTTACCTGCTAACCTCCTTCTGTTAGTGGCTGGGATAGTTTGTGGGAAAAGCATGTGTAAGCATTGGGCCTGAACTCCCGTGTATCTGAGTTGAATAGAGCGATTTCCAAAGTCCTTCTTCAATAGGAGTGTAGCTAGGTTCCAACTCCCATGTCCGAGTGGGTAGCAGACATCTGCCACCCATGCATACACACTTCTGACAGTTGAGCTTATGGCCTGTAACCCAACATCCTGCCTGCCGCTACCTTTCGCTTCCAAAATGCCTAGGCTCGCTGCTTGACGCAAGTGTTGGGAGAGGTAACTGGAATCTCCCGGCACACAAGACGAGTGCCTCCAAGCTCAATCAAGCGATTTCCTAGTAATTCCTGGGGTAGACTGGTGCTACATACTAAGTTCCATACGTGAGTAGGTAGTTGAACGCCTTGTCCAAAAACATCTTACTTCTGAGAGTTGAGCTCACCCTCAGTTCCTCACAGTTCCACACTGCCTGCAGAGTGAGTTTCGGACGTCTTCACCAGAGACGTTTGCCAGAGGCTTCTGAGACGCAAGTTAACAATGCAGACCTGTAGGGTATCTCCGGGTGCGGTAGAGTGGTAATCTGGGAACCTCCTTACTCAGAATACTGCTACCTTCACACTGCCATAAGAATGCAGCTAGTTGAGAGCTGGCTTCTAGGCATGCTTCCCTGGGAGTGCTGAGGACAGGGCAGAACCCACCCGCATCCTGCCTCACTGTAGGCGCAGCTGCTAACATCCTAATGTTAGTGGCTGAGAGAGGTTGCGGGAAAAGCATGTTTAAGCATTGGGCCTGAACTCCTGTGTATCTGAGTTGAATACAGCGATTTCCAATGGCCTTCTTCAATCAGAGTGTAGCTAGTTTCCAACTCCCATGTCAGAGTGGGTAGCAGACATCTGTCTCCCCTGCATACACACTTCTGAGAGTTGAGCTTAAGGCTTGTACCTCCCCATCCAGCCTGCTGGTTCCTTTCACTTCTAAAAGGCCTAGGCTCGCTGTTTGACGGAAGTGTTGGGAGAGGTAATTGGAATCTCCCGGCACACAAGACTAGTGCCTCCAAGCTCATTCCAGCGATTGCCTAGTAATTCGTGTGGTAGACTGGTGCTACATACTAAGTTCCATACGTGAGAAGGTAGCTGAACGCCTTGTCCAAAAGCATCTTACTTCTGAGAGTTGAGCTCACCCTCAGTCCCTCACAGTTCCACACTGCCTGCAGAGTTAGTTTCAAAGGTCTTCACCAGAGACGTTTGCCACAGGCTTCTGAGACGCAAGTTAACAATGCAGACCTGGAGGGTATCTCCAGGTGCAGTAGAGTGGTAATCTTGGAACCTCCTGACTCAGAATACTGCTACCTTCACACTGCCATAAGAATGCAGCTAGTTGAGAGCTGGCTTCTAGGCATGCTTCCCTGGGAGTGCTGAGGACATGGCAGAACCCACCCGCATCCTGCCTGACTGTAGGCGCAGCTGCTAACATCCTAATGTTAGTGGCTGAGAGAGGTTGCGGGAAAAGCATGTGTACGCATTGGGCCTGAACTCCTGTGTATCTGAGTTGAATACAGCGATTTTCAAAGGCCTACTTCAATCAGACTGTAGCTAGGTTCCAACTCCCATGTCAGAGTGGGTAGCAGACATCTGCCTCCCATGCATACACACTTCTGAGAGTTGAGCTGATGGCCTGTACCTCCACATCCAGCCTGCTGGTACCCTTCGCTTCTAAAAGGCCTAGGCTCGCTGTTTGACGGAAGTGTTGGGAGAGGTAACTGGAATCTCCCGGCACACAACACTCGTGCGTCCAAGCTCAATCCAGCGATTTGCTTGTAATTCCTTTGGTAGACTGGTGCTACATACTAAGTTCCATAAGTGAGAAGGAAGGTGAACGCCTTGTCCAAAAGCATCTTCCTTCTGAGAGTTGAGCTCACCCTCAGTCCCTCACAGTTCCACACTGCCTGCAGAGTGAGTTTCGCACGTCTTCACCACAGACTTTTGCCAGAGGCTTCTGAGACGCAAGTTAACAATGCAGACCTGGAGGGTATCTCCAGGTGCAGTAGAGTGGTAATCTTGGAACCTCCTGACTCAGAATACTGCTACCTTCACACTGCCATAAGAATGCAGCTAGTTGAGAGCTGGCTTCTAGGCATGCTTCCCTGGGAGTGCTGAGGACAGGGCAGAACCCTCCCGCATCCTGCCTGACTGTAGGCGTAGTTGCTAGCATCCTAAACTTAGTGGCTGAGAGAGGTTGCGGGAAAAGCATGTGTAAGCATTGGGCCTGAACTCCTGTGTAACTGAGTTGAATACAGCGATTTCCAATGGCCTTCTTCAATCAGAGTGTAGCTAGGTTCCAACTCCCATGTCAGAATGGGGAGCAGACATCTGCCTCCCATGCATACACACTTCTGAGAGTTGAGCTTATGGCCTGTACATCTCCATCCACCCTGCTGGTACCCTTCGCTTCTAAAAGGCCTAGGCTCGCTGTTTGACGGAAGTGTTGGGAGAGGTAATTGGAATCTCCCGGCACACAAGACTAGTGCCTCCAAGCTCATTCCAGCGATTGCCTAGTAATTCCTGGGGTAGAGAGGTGCTACATACTAAGTTCCATACGTGAGAAGGTAGCTGAACGCCTTGTCCAAAAGCATCTTACTTCTGAGAGTTGAGCTCACCCTCAGTCCCTCACAGTTACACACTGCCTGCAGAGTGAGTTTCGCAGGTCTTCACCAGAGACGTTTGCCACAGGCTTCTGAGACGCAAGTTAACAATGCAGACCTGGAGGGTATCTCCAGGTGCAGTAGAGTGGTAATCTCGGAACCGCCTTACTCAGAATACTGCTACCTTCACACTGTCATAAGAATGCAGCTAGTTGAGAGCTGGCTTCTAGGCATGCTTCCCTGTGAGAGCTGAGGACAGGGCAGAACCCTCCCGCATCCTGCCTGACTGTAGACGTACCTGCTAACCTCCTTATGTTAGTGGCTGGGATAGGTTGTGGGAAAAGCATGTGTAAGCATTGGGCCTGAACTCCCGAGTATCTGAGTTGAATACAGCGATTTCCAACATCCTTCTTCAATAGGAGTGTAGCTAGGTTCCAACTCCCATGTCCGAGTGGGTAGCAGACATCTGCCTCCCATGCATACACACTTCTGAGAGTTGAGCTTATGGCCTGTAACCCTACATCGTGCCTGCCGCTACCTTTCGCTTCCAAAAGGCCTAGGCTCGCTGCTTGACGCAAGTGTTGGAGAGGTAATTGGAATCTCCCGGCACACAAGACGAGTGCCTCCAAGCTCAATCAAGCGATTTCCTAGTAATTCCTGGGGTAGACTGGTGCTACATACTAAGTTCCAGACGTGAGTAGGTAGTTGAACGCCTTGTCCAAAAACATCTTACTTCTGAGAGTTGAGCTGACCCTCAGTCCCTCACAGTTCCACACTGCCTGCAGAGTGAGTTTCGCACGTCTTCACCAGAGACGTTTGCCAGAGGCCTCTGAGACGCAAGTTAACAATGCAGACCTGGAGGGTATCTCCAGGTGCAGTAGAGTGGTAATCTGGGAACCTCCTGTCTCAGAATACTGCTACCTTGACCCTGCCATAAGTATGCAGCTAGTTGACCGCTGGCTTCAAGACATGCTTCCCTGTGAGAGCTAAGGACAGGGCACAACCCTCCCGCATCCTGCTTGACTGTAGAAGGAGCTGCTAACGTCCTCATGTTAGTGGCAGGGAAAGGTTTTGAGAAATGCATGTGGAATCGTTGTGCCTGAACCCACGTGTATCTGAGTTGAATACAGCGATTTCCAAAGTCCTTTTTCATCAGAGTGTAGTAGGTTCCCACTCGCATGTACGAGTGGGTAGCAGACATCTGCCTCCCATGCATACACACTTTTGAGAGTTGAGCTTATGGCCTGTATCCCTACCTCCTGCCTGCAGCTAGCTTTCGCTTCCAAAAGGCCTAGGCTCGCTGCTTCACCGAAGTGTTGGGAGAGGTAACTGGAATCTCCCGGCAACAAGACTAGTGCCTCCAAGCTCAATCCAGCGATTTCCCAGTAATTCCTGGGGTAGACTGGTGCTACATACTAAGTTCCATATGTGAGAAGGTAGCTGAACGCCTTGTCCAAAATCATCTTACTGCTGAGAGTTGAGCTCACCCTCAGTCCCTCACAGTTCCACACTGCCTGCAGAGTGAGTTTCGCACGTCTTCACCAGAGACGTTTGCCAGAGGCTTCTGAGACGCAAGTTAACAATGCAGACCTGGAGGGTATCTCCAGGTGCAGTAGAGTGGTAATCTGGGAACCTCCTGACTCAGAATACTGCTACCTTCACACTGTCATAAGAATGCAGCTAGTTGAGAGCTGGCTTCAAGGCATGCTTCCCTGTGAGAGCTGAGGACAGGGCAGGACCCTCCCGCATCCTGCCTGACTGTAGACTTACCTGCTAACCTCCTTCTGTTAGTGGCTGGGATAGTTTGTGGGAAAAGCATGTGTAAGCATTGGGCCTGAACTCCCGTGTATCTGAGTTGAATAGAGCGATTTCCAAAGTCCTTCTTCAATAGGAGTGTAGCTAGGTTCCAACTCCCATGTCCGAGTGGGTAGCAGACATCTGCCACCCATGCATACACACTTCTGACAGTTGAGCTTATGGCCTGTAACCCAACATCCTGCCTGCCGCTACCTTTCGCTTCCAAAATGCCTAGGCTCGCTGCTTGACGCAAGTGTTGGGAGAGGTAACTGGAATCTCCCGGCACACAAGACGAGTGCCTCCAAGCTCAATCAAGCGATTTCCTAGTAATTCCTGGGGTAGACTGGTGCTACATACTAAGTTCCATACGTGAGTAGGTAGTTGAACGCCTTGTCCAAAAACATCTTACTTCTGAGAGTTGAGCTCACCCTCAGTTCCTCACAGTTCCACACTGCCTGCAGAGTGAGTTTCGGACGTCTTCACCAGAGACGTTTGCCAGAGGCTTCTGAGACGCAAGTTAACAATGCAGACCTGGAGGGTATCTCCGGGTGCGGTAGAGTGGTAATCTGGGAACCTCCTTACTCAGAATACTGCTACCTTCACACTGCCATAAGAATGCAGCTAGTTGAGAGCTGGCTTCTAGGCATGCTTCCCTGGGAGTGCTGAGGACAGGGCAGAACCCACCCGCATCCTGCCTCACTGTAGGCGCAGCTGCTAACATCCTAATGTTAGTGGCTGAGAGAGGTTGCGGGAAAAGCATGTTTAAGCATTGGGCCTGAACTCCTGTGTATCTGAGTTGAATACAGCGATTTCCAATGGCCTTCTTCAATCAGAGTGTAGCTAGTTTCCAACTCCCATGTCAGAGTGGGTAGCAGACATCTGTCTCCCCTGCATACACACTTCTGAGAGTTGAGCTTAAGGCTTGTACCTCCCCATCCAGCCTGCTGGTTCCTTTCACTTCTAAAAGGCCTAGGCTCGCTGTTTGACGGAAGTGTTGGGAGAGGTAATTGGAATCTCCCGGCACACAAGACTAGGGCCTCCAAGCTCATTCCAGCGATTGCCTAGTAATTCGTGTGGTAGACTGGTGCTACATACTAAGTTCCATACGTGAGAAGGTAGCTGAACGCCTTGTCCAAAAGCATCTTACTTCTGAGAGTTGAGCTCACCCTCAGTCCCTCACAGTTCCACACTGCCTGCAGAGTTAGTTTCAAAGGTCTTCACCAGAGACGTTTGCCACAGGCTTCTGAGACGCAAGTTAACAATGCAGACCTGGAGGGTATCTCCAGGTGCAGTAGAGTGGTAATCTTGGAACCTCCTGACTCAGAATACTGCTACCTTCACACTGCCATAAGAATGCAGCTAGTTGAGAGCTGGCTTCTAGGCATGCTTCCCTGGGAGTGCTGAGGACATGGCAGAACCCACCCGCATCCTGCCTGACTGTAGGCGCAGCTGCTAACATCCTAATGTTAGTGGCTGAGAGAGGTTGCGGGAAAAGCATGTGTACGCATTGGGCCTGAACTCCTGTGTATCTGAGTTGAATACAGCGATTTTCAAAGGCCTACTTCAATCAGACTGTAGCTAGGTTCCAACTCCCATGTCAGAGTGGGTAGCAGACATCTGCCTCCCATGCATACACACTTCTGAGAGTTGAGCTGATGGCCTGTACCTCCACATCCAGCCTGCTGGTACCCTTCGCTTCTAAAAGGCCTAGGCTCGCTGTTTGACGGAAGTGTTGGGAGAGGTAACTGGAATCTCCCGGCACACAACACTCGTGCGTCCAAGCTCAATCCAGCGATTTGCTTGTAATTCCTTTGGTAGACTGGTGCTACATACTAAGTTCCATAAGTGAGAAGGAAGGTGAACGCCTTGTCCAAAAGCATCTTCCTTCTGAGAGTTGAGCTCACCCTCAGTCCCTCACAGTTCCACACTGCCTGCAGAGTGAGTTTCGCACGTCTTCACCACAGACTTTTGCCAGAGGCTTCTGAGACGCAAGTTAACAATGCAGACCTGGAGGGTATCTCCAGGTGCAGTAGAGTGGTAATCTTGGAACCTCCTGACTCAGAATACTGCTACCTTCACACTGCCATAAGAATGCAGCTAGTTGAGAGCTGGCTTCTAGGCATGCTTCCCTGGGAGTGCTGAGGACAGGGCAGAACCCTCCCGCATCCTGCCTGACTGTAGGCGTAGTTGCTAGCATCCTAAACTTAGTGGCTGAGAGAGGTTGCGGGAAAAGCATGTGTAAGCATTGGGCCTGAACTCCTGTGTAACTGAGTTGAATACAGCGATTTCCAATGGCCTTCTTCAATCAGAGTGTAGCTAGGTTCCAACTCCCATGTCAGAATGGGGAGCAGACATCTGCCTCCCATGCATACACACTTCTGAGAGTTGAGCTTATGGCCTGTACATCTCCATCCACCCTGCTGGTACCCTTCGCTTCTAAAAGGCCTAGGCTCGCTGTTTGACGGAAGTGTTGGGAGAGGTAATTGGAATCTCCCGGCACACAAGACTAGTGCCTCCAAGCTCATTCCAGCGATTGCCTAGTAATTCCTGGGGTAGAGAGGTGCTACATACTAAGTTCCATACGTGAGAAGGTAGCTGAACGCCTTGTCCAAAAGCATCTTACTTCTGAGAGTTGAGCTCACCCTCAGTCCCTCACAGTTACACACTGCCTGCAGAGTGAGTTTCGCAGGTCTTCACCAGAGACGTTTGCCACAGGCTTCTGAGACGCAAGTTAACAATGCAGACCTGGAGGGTATCTCCAGGTGCAGTAGAGTGGTAATCTCGGAACCGCCTTACTCAGAATACTGCTACCTTCACACTGTCATAAGAATGCAGCTAGTTGAGAGCTGGCTTCTAGGCATGCTTCCCTGTGAGAGCTGAGGACAGGGCAGAACCCTCCCGCATCCTGCCTGACTGTAGACGTACCTGCTAACCTCCTTATGTTAGTGGCTGGGATAGGTTGTGGGAAAAGCATGTGTAAGCATTGGGCCTGAACTCCCGAGTATCTGAGTTGAATACAGCGATTTCCAACATCCTTCTTCAATAGGAGTGTAGCTAGGTTCCAACTCCCATGTCCGAGTGGGTAGCAGACATCTGCCTCCCATGCATACACACTTCTGAGAGTTGAGCTTATGGCCTGTAACCCTACATCGTGCCTGCCGCTACCTTTCGCTTCCAAAAGGCCTAGGCTCGCTGCTTGACGCAAGTGTTGGAGAGGTAATTGGAATCTCCCGGCACACAAGACGAGTGCCTCCAAGCTCAATCAAGCGATTTCCTAGTAATTCCTGGGGTAGACTGGTGCTACATACTAAGTTCCAGACGTGAGTAGGTAGTTGAACGCCTTGTCCAAAAACATCTTACTTCTGAGAGTTGAGCTGACCCTCAGTCCCTCACAGTTCCACACTGCCTGCAGAGTGAGTTTCGCACGTCTTCACCAGAGACGTTTGCCAGAGGCCTCTGAGACGCAAGTTAACAATGCAGACCTGGAGGGTATCTCCAGGTGCAGTAGAGTGGTAATCTGGGAACCTCCTGTCTCAGAATACTGCTACCTTGACCCTGCCATAAGTATGCAGCTAGTTGACCGCTGGCTTCAAGACATGCTTCCCTGTGAGAGCTAAGGACAGGGCACAACCCTCCCGCATCCTGCTTGACTGTAGAAGGAGCTGCTAACGTCCTCATGTTAGTGGCAGGGAAAGGTTTTGAGAAATGCATGTGGAATCGTTGTGCCTGAACCCACGTGTATCTGAGTTGAATACAGCGATTTCCAAAGTCCTTTTTCATCAGAGTGTAGTAGGTTCCCACTCGCATGTACGAGTGGGTAGCAGACATCTGCCTCCCATGCATACACACTTTTGAGAGTTGAGCTTATGGCCTGTATCCCTACCTCCTGCCTGCAGCTAGCTTTCGCTTCCAAAAGGCCTAGGCTCGCTGCTTCACCGAAGTGTTGGGAGAGGTAACTGGAATCTCCCGGCAACAAGACTAGTGCCTCCAAGCTCAATCCAGCGATTTCCCAGTAATTCCTGGGGTAGACTGGTGCTACATACTAAGTTCCATATGTGAGAAGGTAGCTGAACGCCTTGTCCAAAATCATCTTACTGCTGAGAGTTGAGCTCACCCTCAGTCCCTCACAGTTCCACACTGCCTGCAGAGTGAGTTTCGCACGTCTTCACCAGAGACGTTTGCCAGAGGCTTCTGAGACGCAAGTTAACAATGCAGACCTGGAGGGTATCTCCAGGTGCAGTAGAGTGGTAATCTGGGAACCTCCTGACTCAGAATACTGCTACCTTCACACTGTCATAAGAATGCAGCTAGTTGAGAGCTGGCTTCAAGGCATGCTTCCCTGTGAGAGCTGAGGACAGGGCAGGACCCTCCCGCATCCTGCCTGACTGTAGACTTACCTGCTAACCTCCTTCTGTTAGTGGCTGGGATAGTTTGTGGGAAAAGCATGTGTAAGCATTGGGCCTGAACTCCCGTGTATCTGAGTTGAATAGAGCGATTTCCAAAGTCCTTCTTCAATAGGAGTGTAGCTAGGTTCCAACTCCCATGTCCGAGTGGGTAGCAGACATCTGCCACCCATGCATACACACTTCTGACAGTTGAGCTTATGGCCTGTAACCCAACATCCTGCCTGCCGCTACCTTTCGCTTCCAAAATGCCTAGGCTCGCTGCTTGACGCAAGTGTTGGGAGAGGTAACTGGAATCTCCCGGCACACAAGACGAGTGCCTCCAAGCTCAATCAAGCGATTTCCTAGTAATTCCTGGGGTAGACTGGTGCTACATACTAAGTTCCATACGTGAGTAGGTAGTTGAACGCCTTGTCCAAAAACATCTTACTTCTGAGAGTTGAGCTCACCCTCAGTTCCTCACAGTTCCACACTGCCTGCAGAGTGAGTTTCGGACGTCTTCACCAGAGACGTTTGCCAGAGGCTTCTGAGACGCAAGTTAACAATGCAGACCTGGAGGGTATCTCCGGGTGCGGTAGAGTGGTAATCTGGGAACCTCCTTACTCAGAATACTGCTACCTTCACACTGCCATAAGAATGCAGCTAGTTGAGAGCTGGCTTCTAGGCATGCTTCCCTGGGAGTGCTGAGGACAGGGCAGAACCCACCCGCATCCTGCCTCACTGTAGGCGCAGCTGCTAACATCCTAATGTTAGTGGCTGAGAGAGGTTGCGGGAAAAGCATGTTTAAGCATTGGGCCTGAACTCCTGTGTATCTGAGTTGAATACAGAGATTTCCAATGGCCTTCTTCAATCAGAGTGTAGCTAGTTTCCAACTCCCATGTCAGAGTGGGTAGCAGACATCTGTCTCCCCTGCATACACACTTCTGAGAGTTGAGCTTAAGGCTTGTACCTCCCCATCCAGCCTGCTGGTTCCTTTCACTTCTAAAAGGCCTAGGCTCGCTGTTTGACGGAAGTGTTGGGAGAGGTAATTGGAATCTCCCGGCACACAAGACTAGTGCCTCCAAGCTCATTCCAGCGATTGCCTAGTAATTCGTGTGGTAGACTGGTGCTACATACTAAGTTCCATACGTGAGAAGGTAGCTGAACGCCTTGTCCAAAAGCATCTTACTTCTGAGAGTTGAGCTCACCCTCAGTCCCTCACAGTTCCACACTGCCTGCAGAGTTAGTTTCAAAGGTCTTCACCAGAGACGTTTGCCACAGGCTTCTGAGACGCAAGTTAACAATGCAGACCTGGAGGGTATCTCCAGGTGCAGTAGAGTGGTAATCTTGGAACCTCCTGACTCAGAATACTGCTACCTTCACACTGCCATAAGAATGCAGCTAGTTGAGAGCTGGCTTCTAGGCATGCTTCCCTGGGAGTGCTGAGGACATGGCAGAACCCACCCGCATCCTGCCTGACTGTAGGCGCAGCTGCTAACATCCTAATGTTAGTGGCTGAGAGAGGTTGCGGGAAAAGCATGTGTACGCATTGGGCCTGAACTCCTGTGTATCTGAGTTGAATACAGCGATTTTCAAAGGCCTACTTCAATCAGACTGTAGCTAGGTTCCAACTCCCATGTCAGAGTGGGTAGCAGACATCTGCCTCCCATGCATACACACTTCTGAGAGTTGAGCTGATGGCCTGTACCTCCACATCCAGCCTGCTGGTACCCTTCGCTTCTAAAAGGCCTAGGCTCGCTGTTTGACGGAAGTGTTGGGAGAGGTAACTGGAATCTCCCGGCACACAACACTCGTGCGTCCAAGCTCAATCCAGCGATTTGCTTGTAATTCCTTTGGTAGACTGGTGCTACATACTAAGTTCCATAAGTGAGAAGGAAGGTGAACGCCTTGTCCAAAAGCATCTTCCTTCTGAGAGTTGAGCTCACCCTCAGTCCCTCACAGTTCCACACTGCCTGCAGAGTGAGTTTCGCACGTCTTCACCACAGACTTTTGCCAGAGGCTTCTGAGACGCAAGTTAACAATGCAGACCTGGAGGGTATCTCCAGGTGCAGTAGAGTGGTAATCTTGGAACCTCCTGACTCAGAATACTGCTACCTTCACACTGCCATAAGAATGCAGCTAGTTGAGAGCTGGCTTCTAGGCATGCTTCCCTGGGAGTGCTGAGGACAGGGCAGAACCCTCCCGCATCCTGCCTGACTGTAGGCGTAGTTGCTAGCATCCTAAACTTAGTGGCTGAGAGAGGTTGCGGGAAAAGCATGTGTAAGCATTGGGCCTGAACTCCTGTGTAACTGAGTTGAATACAGCGATTTCCAATGGCCTTCTTCAATCAGAGTGTAGCTAGGTTCCAACTCCCATGTCAGAATGGGGAGCAGACATCTGCCTCCCATGCATACACACTTCTGAGAGTTGAGCTTATGGCCTGTACATCTCCATCCACCCTGCTGGTACCCTTCGCTTCTAAAAGGCCTAGGCTCGCTGTTTGACGGAAGTGTTGGGAGAGGTAATTGGAATCTCCCGGCACACAAGACTAGTGCCTCCAAGCTCATTCCAGCGATTGCCTAGTAATTCCTGGGGTAGAGAGGTGCTACATACTAAGTTCCATACGTGAGAAGGTAGCTGAACGCCTTGTCCAAAAGCATCTTACTTCTGAGAGTTGAGCTCACCCTCAGTCCCTCACAGTTACACACTGCCTGCAGAGTGAGTTTCGCAGGTCTTCACCAGAGACGTTTGCCACAGGCTTCTGAGACGCAAGTTAACAATGCAGACCTGGAGGGTATCTCCAGGTGCAGTAGAGTGGTAATCTCGGAACCGCCTTACTCAGAATACTGCTACCTTCACACTGTCATAAGAATGCAGCTAGTTGAGAGCTGGCTTCTAGGCATGCTTCCCTGTGAGAGCTGAGGACAGGGCAGAACCCTCCCGCATCCTGCCTGACTGTAGACGTACCTGCTAACCTCCTTATGTTAGTGGCTGGGATAGGTTGTGGGAAAAGCATGTGTAAGCATTGGGCCTGAACTCCCGAGTATCTGAGTTGAATACAGCGATTTCCAACATCCTTCTTCAATAGGAGTGTAGCTAGGTTCCAACTCCCATGTCCGAGTGGGTAGCAGACATCTGCCTCCCATGCATACACACTTCTGAGAGTTGAGCTTATGGCCTGTAACCCTACATCGTGCCTGCCGCTACCTTTCGCTTCCAAAAGGCCTAGGCTCGCTGCTTGACGCAAGTGTTGGAGAGGTAATTGGAATCTCCCGGCACACAAGACGAGTGCCTCCAAGCTCAATCAAGCGATTTCCTAGTAATTCCTGGGGTAGACTGGTGCTACATACTAAGTTCCAGACGTGAGTAGGTAGTTGAACGCCTTGTCCAAAAACATCTTACTTCTGAGAGTTGAGCTGACCCTCAGTCCCTCACAGTTCCACACTGCCTGCAGAGTGAGTTTCGCACGTCTTCACCAGAGACGTTTGCCAGAGGCCTCTGAGACGCAAGTTAACAATGCAGACCTGGAGGGTATCTCCAGGTGCAGTAGAGTGGTAATCTGGGAACCTCCTGTCTCAGAATACTGCTACCTTGACCCTGCCATAAGTATGCAGCTAGTTGACCGCTGGCTTCAAGACATGCTTCCCTGTGAGAGCTAAGGACAGGGCACAACCCTCCCGCATCCTGCTTGACTGTAGAAGGAGCTGCTAACGTCCTCATGTTAGTGGCAGGGAAAGGTTTTGAGAAATGCATGTGGAATCGTTGTGCCTGAACCCACGTGTATCTGAGTTGAATACAGCGATTTCCAAAGTCCTTTTTCATCAGAGTGTAGTAGGTTCCCACTCGCATGTACGAGTGGGTAGCAGACATCTGCCTCCCATGCATACACACTTTTGAGAGTTGAGCTTATGGCCTGTATCCCTACCTCCTGCCTGCAGCTAGCTTTCGCTTCCAAAAGGCCTAGGCTCGCTGCTTCACCGAAGTGTTGGGAGAGGTAACTGGAATCTCCCGGCAACAAGACTAGTGCCTCCAAGCTCAATCCAGCGATTTCCCAGTAATTCCTGGGGTAGACTGGTGCTACATACTAAGTTCCATATGTGAGAAGGTAGCTGAACGCCTTGTCCAAAATCATCTTACTGCTGAGAGTTGAGCTCACCCTCAGTCCCTCACAGTTCCACACTGCCTGCAGAGTGAGTTTCGCACGTCTTCACCAGAGACGTTTGCCAGAGGCTTCTGAGACGCAAGTTAACAATGCAGACCTGGAGGGTATCTCCAGGTGCAGTAGAGTGGTAATCTGGGAACCTCCTGACTCAGAATACTGCTACCTTCACACTGTCATAAGAATGCAGCTAGTTGAGAGCTGGCTTCAAGGCATGCTTCCCTGTGAGAGCTGAGGACAGGGCAGGACCCTCCCGCATCCTGCCTGACTGTAGACTTACCTGCTAACCTCCTTCTGTTAGTGGCTGGGATAGTTTGTGGGAAAAGCATGTGTAAGCATTGGGCCTGAACTCCCGTGTATCTGAGTTGAATAGAGCGATTTCCAAAGTCCTTCTTCAATAGGAGTGTAGCTAGGTTCCAACTCCCATGTCCGAGTGGGTAGCAGACATCTGCCACCCATGCATACACACTTCTGACAGTTGAGCTTATGGCCTGTAACCCAACATCCTGCCTGCCGCTACCTTTCGCTTCCAAAATGCCTAGGCTCGCTGCTTGACGCAAGTGTTGGGAGAGGTAACTGGAATCTCCCGGCACACAAGACGAGTGCCTCCAAGCTCAATCAAGCGATTTCCTAGTAATTCCTGGGGTAGACTGGTGCTACATACTAAGTTCCATACGTGAGTAGGTAGTTGAACGCCTTGTCCAAAAACATCTTACTTCTGAGAGTTGAGCTCACCCTCAGTTCCTCACAGTTCCACACTGCCTGCAGAGTGAGTTTCGGACGTCTTCACCAGAGACGTTTGCCAGAGGCTTCTGAGACGCAAGTTAACAATGCAGACCTGGAGGGTATCTCCGGGTGCGGTAGAGTGGTAATCTGGGAACCTCCTTACTCAGAATACTGCTACCTTCACACTGCCATAAGAATGCAGCTAGTTGAGAGCTGGCTTCTAGGCATGCTTCCCTGGGAGTGCTGAGGACAGGGCAGAACCCACCCGCATCCTGCCTCACTGTAGGCGCAGCTGCTAACATCCTAATGTTAGTGGCTGAGAGAGGTTGCGGGAAAAGCATGTTTAAGCATTGGGCCTGAACTCCTGTGTATCTGAGTTGAATACAGCGATTTCCAATGGCCTTCTTCAATCAGAGTGTAGCTAGTTTCCAACTCCCATGTCAGAGTGGGTAGCAGACATCTGTCTCCCCTGCATACACACTTCTGAGAGTTGAGCTTAAGGCTTGTACCTCCCCATCCAGCCTGCTGGTTCCTTTCACTTCTAAAAGGCCTAGGCTCGCTGTTTGACGGAAGTGTTGGGAGAGGTAATTGGAATCTCCCGGCACACAAGACTAGTGCCTCCAAGCTCATTCCAGCGATTGCCTAGTAATTCGTGTGGTAGACTGGTGCTACATACTAAGTTCCATACGTGAGAAGGTAGCTGAACGCCTTGTCCAAAAGCATCTTACTTCTGAGAGTTGAGCTCACCCTCAGTCCCTCACAGTTCCACACTGCCTGCAGAGTTAGTTTCAAAGGTCTTCACCAGAGACGTTTGCCACAGGCTTCTGAGACGCAAGTTAACAATGCAGACCTGGAGGGTATCTCCAGGTGCAGTAGAGTGGTAATCTTGGAACCTCCTGACTCAGAATACTGCTACCTTCACACTGCCATAAGAATGCAGCTAGTTGAGAGCTGGCTTCTAGGCATGCTTCCCTGGGAGTGCTGAGGACATGGCAGAACCCACCCGCATCCTGCCTGACTGTAGGCGCAGCTGCTAACATCCTAATGTTAGTGGCTGAGAGAGGTTGCGGGAAAAGCATGTGTACGCATTGGGCCTGAACTCCTGTGTATCTGAGTTGAATACAGCGATTTTCAAAGGCCTACTTCAATCAGACTGTAGCTAGGTTCCAACTCCCATGTCAGAGTGGGTAGCAGACATCTGCCTCCCATGCATACACACTTCTGAGAGTTGAGCTGATGGCCTGTACCTCCACATCCAGCCTGCTGGTACCCTTCGCTTCTAAAAGGCCTAGGCTCGCTGTTTGACGGAAGTGTTGGGAGAGGTAACTGGAATCTCCCGGCACACAACACTCGTGCGTCCAAGCTCAATCCAGCGATTTGCTTGTAATTCCTTTGGTAGACTGGTGCTACATACTAAGTTCCATAAGTGAGAAGGAAGGTGAACGCCTTGTCCAAAAGCATCTTCCTTCTGAGAGTTGAGCTCACCCTCAGTCCCTCACAGTTCCACACTGCCTGCAGAGTGAGTTTCGCACGTCTTCACCACAGACTTTTGCCAGAGGCTTCTGAGACCCAAGTTAACAATGCAGACCTGGAGGGTATCTCCAGGTGCAGTAGAGTGGTAATCTTGGAACCTCCTGACTCAGAATACTGCTACCTTCACACTGCCGTAAGAATGCAGCTAGTTGAGAGCTGGCTTCTAGGCATGCTTCCCTGGGAGTGCTGAGGACAGGGCAGAACCCTCCCGCATCCTGCCTGACTGTAGGCGTAGTTGCTAGCATCCTAAACTTAGTGGCTGAGAGAGGTTGCGGGAAAAGCATGTGTAAGCATTGGGCCTGAACTCCTGTGTAACTGAGTTGAATACAGCGATTTCCAATGGCCTTCTTCAATCAGAGTGTAGCTAGGTTCCAACTCCCATGTCAGAATGGGGAGCAGACATCTGCCTCCCATGCATACACACTTCTGAGAGTTGAGCTTATGGCCTGTACATCTCCATCCACCCTGCTGGTACCCTTCGCTTCTAAAAGGCCTAGGCTCGCTGTTTGACGGAAGTGTTGGGAGAGGTAATTGGAATCTCCCGGCACACAAGACTAGTGCCTCCAAGCTCATTCCAGCGATTGCCTAGTAATTCCTGGGGTAGAGAGGTGCTACATACTAAGTTCCATACGTGAGAAGGTAGCTGAACGCCTTGTCCAAAAGCATCTTACTTCTGAGAGTTGAGCTCACCCTCAGTCCCTCACAGTTACACACTGCCTGCAGAGTGAGTTTCGCAGGTCTTCACCAGAGACGTTTGCCACAGGCTTCTGAGACGCAAGTTAACAATGCAGACCTGGAGGGTATCTCCAGGTGCAGTAGAGTGGTAATCTCGGAACCGCCTTACTCAGAATACTGCTACCTTCACACTGTCATAAGAATGCAGCTAGTTGAGAGCTGGCTTCTAGGCATGCTTCCCTGTGAGAGCTGAGGACAGGGCAGAACCCTCCCGCATCCTGCCTGACTGTAGACGTACCTGCTAACCTCCTTATGTTAGTGGCTGGGATAGGTTGTGGGAAAAGCATGTGTAAGCATTGGGCCTGAACTCCCGAGTATCTGAGTTGAATACAGCGATTTCCAACATCCTTCTTCAATAGGAGTGTAGCTAGGTTCCAACTCCCATGTCCGAGTGGGTAGCAGACATCTGCCTCCCATGCATACACACTTCTGAGAGTTGAGCTTATGGCCTGTAACCCTACATCGTGCCTGCCGCTACCTTTCGCTTCCAAAAGGCCTAGGCTCGCTGCTTGACGCAAGTGTTGGAGAGGTAATTGGAATCTCCCGGCACACAAGACGAGTGCCTCCAAGCTCAATCAAGCGATTTCCTAGTAATTCCTGGGGTAGACTGGTGCTACATACTAAGTTCCAGACGTGAGTAGGTAGTTGAACGCCTTGTCCAAAAACATCTTACTTCTGAGAGTTGAGCTGACCCTCAGTCCCTCACAGTTCCACACTGCCTGCAGAGTGAGTTTCGCACGTCTTCACCAGAGACGTTTGCCAGAGGCCTCTGAGACGCAAGTTAACAATGCAGACCTGGAGGGTATCTCCAGGTGCAGTAGAGTGGTAATCTGGGAACCTCCTGTCTCAGAATACTGCTACCTTGACCCTGCCATAAGTATGCAGCTAGTTGACCGCTGGCTTCAAGACATGCTTCCCTGTGAGAGCTAAGGACAGGGCACAACCCTCCCGCATCCTGCTTGACTGTAGAAGGAGCTGCTAACGTCCTCATGTTAGTGGCAGGGAAAGGTTTTGAGAAATGCATGTGGAATCGTTGTGCCTGAACCCACGTGTATCTGAGTTGAATACAGCGATTTCCAAAGTCCTTTTTCATCAGAGTGTAGTAGGTTCCCACTCGCATGTACGAGTGGGTAGCAGACATCTGCCTCCCATGCATACACACTTTTGAGAGTTGAGCTTATGGCCTGTATCCCTACCTCCTGCCTGCAGCTAGCTTTCGCTTCCAAAAGGCCTAGGCTCGCTGCTTCACCGAAGTGTTGGGAGAGGTAACTGGAATCTCCCGGCAACAAGACTAGTGCCTCCAAGCTCAATCCAGCGATTTCCCAGTAATTCCTGGGGTAGACTGGTGCTACATACTAAGTTCCATATGTGAGAAAGTAGCTGAACGCCTTGTCCAAAATCATCTTACTGCTGAGAGTTGAGCTCACCCTCAGTCCCTCACAGTTCCACACTGCCTGCAGAGTGAGTTTCGCACGTCTTCACCAGAGACGTTTGCCAGAGGCTTCTGAGACGCAAGTTAACAATGCAGACCTGGAGGGTATCTCCAGGTGCAGTAGAGTGGTAATCTGGGAACCTCCTGACTCAGAATACTGCTACCTTCACACTGTCATAAGAATGCAGCTAGTTGAGAGCTGGCTTCAAGGCATGCTTCCCTGTGAGAGCTGAGGACAGGGCAGGACCCTCCCGCATCCTGCCTGACTGTAGACTTACCTGCTAACCTCCTTCTGTTAGTGGCTGGGATAGTTTGTGGGAAAAGCATGTGTAAGCATTGGGCCTGAACTCCCGTGTATCTGAGTTGAATAGAGCGATTTCCAAAGTCCTTCTTCAATAGGAGTGTAGCTAGGTTCCAACTCCCATGTCCGAGTGGGTAGCAGACATCTGCCACCCATGCATACACACTTCTGACAGTTGAGCTTATGGCCTGTAACCCAACATCCTGCCTGCCGCTACCTTTCGCTTCCAAAATGCCTAGGCTCGCTGCTTGACGCAAGTGTTGGGAGAGGTAACTGGAATCTCCCGGCACACAAGACGAGTGCCTCCAAGCTCAATCAAGCGATTTCCTAGTAATTCCTGGGGTAGACTGGTGCTACATACTAAGTTCCATACGTGAGTAGGTAGTTGAACGCCTTGTCCAAAAACATCTTACTTCTGAGAGTTGAGCTCACCCTCAGTTCCTCACAGTTCCACACTGCCTGCAGAGTGAGTTTCGGACGTCTTCACCAGAGACGTTTGCCAGAGGCTTCTGAGACGCAAGTTAACAATGCAGACCTGGAGGGTATCTCCGGGTGCGGTAGAGTGGTAATCTGGGAACCTCCTTACTCAGAATACTGCTACCTTCACACTGCCATAAGAATGCAGCTAGTTGAGAGCTGGCTTCTAGGCATGCTTCCCTGGGAGTGCTGAGGACAGGGCAGAACCCACCCGCATCCTGCCTCACTGTAGGCGCAGCTGCTAACATCCTAATGTTAGTGGCTGAGAGAGGTTGCGGGAAAAGCATGTTTAAGCATTGGGCCTGAACTCCTGTGTATCTGAGTTGAATACAGCGATTTCCAATGGCCTTCTTCAATCAGAGTGTAGCTAGTTTCCAACTCCCATGTCAGAGTGGGTAGCAGACATCTGTCTCCCCTGCATACACACTTCTGAGAGTTGAGCTTAAGGCTTGTACCTCCCCATCCAGCCTGCTGGTTCCTTTCACTTCTAAAAGGCCTAGGCTCGCTGTTTGACGGAAGTGTTGGGAGAGGTAATTGGAATCTCCCGGCACACAAGACTAGTGCCTCCAAGCTCATTCCAGCGATTGCCTAGTAATTCGTGTGGTAGACTGGTGCTACATACTAAGTTCCATACGTGAGAAGGTAGCTGAACGCCTTGTCCAAAAGCATCTTACTTCTGAGAGTTGAGCTCACCCTCAGTCCCTCACAGTTCCACACTGCCTGCAGAGTTAGTTTCAAAGGTCTTCACCAGAGACGTTTGCCACAGGCTTCTGAGACGCAAGTTAACAATGCAGACCTGGAGGGTATCTCCAGGTGCAGTAGAGTGGTAATCTTGGAACCTCCTGACTCAGAATACTGCTACCTTCACACTGCCATAAGAATGCAGCTAGTTGAGAGCTGGCTTCTAGGCATGCTTCCCTGGGAGTGCTGAGGACATGGCAGAACCCACCCGCATCCTGCCTGACTGTAGGCGCAGCTGCTAACATCCTAATGTTAGTGGCTGAGAGAGGTTGCGGGAAAAGCATGTGTACGCATTGGGCCTGAACTCCTGTGTATCTGAGTTGAATACAGCGATTTTCAAAGGCCTACTTCAATCAGACTGTAGCTAGGTTCCAACTCCCATGTCAGAGTGGGTAGCAGACATCTGCCTCCCATGCATACACACTTCTGAGAGTTGAGCTGATGGCCTGTACCTCCACATCCAGCCTGCTGGTACCCTTCGCTTCTAAAAGGCCTAGGCTCGCTGTTTGACGGAAGTGTTGGGAGAGGTAACTGGAATCTCCCGGCACACAACACTCGTGCGTCCAAGCTCAATCCAGCGATTTGCTTGTAATTCCTTTGGTAGACTGGTGCTACATACTAAGTTCCATAAGTGAGAAGGAAGGTGAACGCCTTGTCCAAAAGCATCTTCCTTCTGAGAGTTGAGCTCACCCTCAGTCCCTCACAGTTCCACACTGCCTGCAGAGTGAGTTTCGCACGTCTTCACCACAGACTTTTGCCAGAGGCTTCTGAGACGCAAGTTAACAATGCAGACCTGGAGGGTATCTCCAGGTGCAGTAGAGTGGTAATCTTGGAACCTCCTGACTCAGAATACTGCTACCTTCACACTGCCATAAGAATGCAGCTAGTTGAGAGCTGGCTTCTAGGCATGCTTCCCTGGGAGTGCTGAGGACAGGGCAGAACCCTCCCGCATCCTGCCTGACTGTAGGCGTAGTTGCTAGCATCCTAAACTTAGTGGCTGAGAGAGGTTGCGGGAAAAGCATGTGTAAGCATTGGGCCTGAACTCCTGTGTAACTGAGTTGAATACAGCGATTTCCAATGGCCTTCTTCAATCAGAGTGTAGCTAGGTTCCAACTCCCATGTCAGAATGGGGAGCAGACATCTGCCTCCCATGCATACACACTTCTGAGAGTTGAGCTTATGGCCTGTACATCTCCATCCACCCTGCTGGTACCCTTCGCTTCTAAAAGGCCTAGGCTCGCTGTTTGACGGAAGTGTTGGGAGAGGTAATTGGAATCTCCCGGCACACAAGACTAGTGCCTCCAAGCTCATTCCAGCGATTGCCTAGTAATTCCTGGGGTAGAGAGGTGCTACATACTAAGTTCCATACGTGAGAAGGTAGCTGAACGCCTTGTCCAAAAGCATCTTACTTCTGAGAGTTGAGCTCACCCTCAGTCCCTCACAGTTACACACTGCCTGCAGAGTGAGTTTCGCAGGTCTTCACCAGAGACGTTTGCCACAGGCTTCTGAGACGCAAGTTAACAATGCAGACCTGGAGGGTATCTCCAGGTGCAGTAGAGTGGTAATCTCGGAACCGCCTTACTCAGAATACTGCTACCTTCACACTGTCATAAGAATGCAGCTAGTTGAGAGCTGGCTTCTAGGCATGCTTCCCTGTGAGAGCTGAGGACAGGGCAGAACCCTCCCGCATCCTGCCTGACTGTAGACGTACCTGCTAACCTCCTTATGTTAGTGGCTGGGATAGGTTGTGGGAAAAGCATGTGTAAGCATTGGGCCTGAACTCCCGAGTATCTGAGTTGAATACAGCGATTTCCAACATCCTTCTTCAATAGGAGTGTAGCTAGGTTCCAACTCCCATGTCCGAGTGGGTAGCAGACATCTGCCTCCCATGCATACACACTTCTGAGAGTTGAGCTTATGGCCTGTAACCCTACATCGTGCCTGCCGCTACCTTTCGCTTCCAAAAGGCCTAGGCTCGCTGCTTGACGCAAGTGTTGGAGAGGTAATTGGAATCTCCCGGCACACAAGACGAGTGCCTCCAAGCTCAATCAAGCGATTTCCTAGTAATTCCTGGGGTAGACTGGTGCTACATACTAAGTTCCAGACGTGAGTAGGTAGTTGAACGCCTTGTCCAAAAACATCTTACTTCTGAGAGTTGAGCTGACCCTCAGTCCCTCACAGTTCCACACTGCCTGCAGAGTGAGTTTCGCACGTCTTCACCAGAGACGTTTGCCAGAGGCCTCTGAGACGCAAGTTAACAATGCAGACCTGGAGGGTATCTCCAGGTGCAGTAGAGTGGTAATCTGGGAACCTCCTGTCTCAGAATACTGCTACCTTGACCCTGCCATAAGTATGCAGCTAGTTGACCGCTGGCTTCAAGACATGCTTCCCTGTGAGAGCTAAGGACAGGGCACAACCCTCCCGCATCCTGCTTGACTGTAGAAGGAGCTGCTAACGTCCTCATGTTAGTGGCAGGGAAAGGTTTTGAGAAATGCATGTGGAATCGTTGTGCCTGAACCCACGTGTATCTGAGTTGAATACAGCGATTTCCAAAGTCCTTTTTCATCAGAGTGTAGTAGGTTCCCACTCGCATGTACGAGTGGGTAGCAGACATCTGCCTCCCATGCATACACACTTTTGAGAGTTGAGCTTATGGCCTGTATCCCTACCTCCTGCCTGCAGCTAGCTTTCGCTTCCAAAAGGCCTAGGCTCGCTGCTTCACCGAAGTGTTGGGAGAGGTAACTGGAATCTCCCGGCAACAAGACTAGTGCCTCCAAGCTCAATCCAGCGATTTCCCAGTAATTCCTGGGGTAGACTGGTGCTACATACTAAGTTCCATATGTGAGAAGGTAGCTGAACGCCTTGTCCAAAATCATCTTACTGCTGAGAGTTGAGCTCACCCTCAGTCCCTCACAGTTCCACACTGCCTGCAGAGTGAGTTTCGCACGTCTTCACCAGAGACGTTTGCCAGAGGCTTCTGAGACGCAAGTTAACAATGCAGACCTGGAGGGTATCTCCAGGTGCAGTAGAGTGGTAATCTGGGAACCTCCTGACTCAGAATACTGCTACCTTCACACTGTCATAAGAATGCAGCTAGTTGAGAGCTGGCTTCAAGGCATGCTTCCCTGTGAGAGCTGAGGACAGGGCAGGACTCTCCCGCATCCTGCCTGACTGTAGACTTACCTGCTAACCTCCTTCTGTTAGTGGCTGGGATAGTTTGTGGGAAAAGCATGTGTAAGAATTGGGCCTGAACTCCCGTGTATCTGAGTTGAATAGAGCGATTTCCAAAGTCCTTCTTCAATAGGAGTGTAGCTAGGTTCCAACTCCCATGTCCGAGTGGGTAGCAGACATCTGCCACCCATGCATACACACTTCTGACAGTTGAGCTTATGGCCTGTAACCCAACATCCTGCCTGCCGCTACCTTTCGCTTCCAAAATGCCTAGGCTCGCTGCTTGACGCAAGTGTTGGGAGAGGTAACTGGAATCTCCCGGCACACAAGACGAGTGCCTCCAAGCTCAATCAAGCGATTTCCTAGTAATTCCTGGGGTAGACTGGTGCTACATACTAAGTTCCAGACGTGAGTAGGTAGTTGAACGCCTTGTCCAAAAACATCTTACTTCTGAGAGTTGAGCTCACCCTCAGTTCCACACAGTTCCACACTGCCTGCAGAGTGAGTTTCGGACGTCTTCACCAGAGACGTTTGCCAGAGGCTTCTGAGACGCAAGTTAACAATGCAGACCTGGAGGGTATCTCCGGGTGCGGTAGAGTGGTAATCTGGGAACCTCCTTACTCAGAATACTGCTACCTTCACACTGCCATAAGAATGCAGCTAGTTGAGAGCTGGCTTCTAGGCATGCTTCCCTGGGAGTGCTGAGGACAGGGCAGAACCCACCCGCATCCTGCCTCACTGTAGGCGCAGCTGCTAACATCCTAATGTTAGTGGCTGAGAGAGGTTGCGGGAAAAGCATGTTTAAGCATTGGGCCTGAACTCCTGTGTATCTGAGTTGAATACAGCGATTTCCAATGGCCTTCTTCAATCAGAGTGTAGCTAGTTTCCAACTCCCATGTCAGAGTGGGTAGCAGACATCTGTCTCCCCTGCATACACACTTCTGAGAGTTGAGCTTAAGGCTTGTACCTCCCCATCCAGCCTGCTGGTTCCTTTCACTTCTAAAAGGCCTAGGCTCGCTGTTTGACGGAAGTGTTGGGAGAGGTAATTGGAATCTCCCGGCACACAAGACTAGTGCCTCCAAGCTCATTCCAGCGATTGCCTAGTAATTCGTGTGGTAGACTGGTGCTACATACTAAGTTCCATACGTGAGAAGGTAGCTGAACGCCTTGTCCAAAAGCATCTTACTTCTGAGAGTTGAGCTCACCCTCAGTCCCTCACAGTTCCACACTGCCTGCAGAGTGAGTTTCAAAGGTCTTCACCAGAGACGTTTGCCACAGGCTTCTGAGACGCAAGTTAACAATGCAGACCTGGAGGGTATCTCCAGGTGCAGTAGAGTGGTAATCTTGGAACCTCCTGACTCAGAATACTGCTACCTTCACACTGCCATAAGAATGCAGCTAGTTGAGAGCTGGCTTCTAGGCATGCTTCCCTGGGAGTGCTGAGGACATGGCAGAACCCACCCGCATCCTGCCTGACTGTAGGCGCAGCTGCTAACATCCTAATGTTAGTGGCTGAGAGAGGTTGCGGGAAAAGCATGTGTACGCATTGGGCCTGAACTCCTGTGTATCTGAGTTGAATACAGCGATTTTCAAAGGCCTACTTCAATCAGACTGTAGCTAGGTTCCAACTCCCATGTCAGAGTGGGTAGCAGACATCTGCCTCCCATGCATACACACTTCTGAGAGTTGAGCTGATGGCCTGTACCTCCACATCCAGCCTGCTGGTACCCTTCGCTTCTAAAAGGCCTAGGCTCGCTGTTTGACGGAAGTGTTGGGAGAGGTAACTGGAATCTCCCGGCACACAACACTCGTGCGTCCAAGCTCAATCCAGCGATTTGCTTGTAATTCCTTTGGTAGACTGGTGCTACATACTAAGTTCCATAAGTGAGAAGGAAGGTGAACGCCTTGTCCAAAAGCATCTTCCTTCTGAGAGTTGAGCTCACCCTCAGTCCCTCACAGTTCCACACTGCCTGCAGAGTGAGTTTCGCACGTCTTCACCACAGACTTTTGCCAGAGGCTTCTGAGACGCAAGTTAACAATGCAGACCTGGAGGGTATCTCCAGGTGCAGTAGAGTGGTAATCTTGGAACCTCCTGACTCAGAATACTGCTACCTTCACACTGCCATAAGAATGCAGCTAGTTGAGAGCTGGCTTCTAGGCATGCTTCCCTGGGAGTGCTGAGGACAGGGCAGAACCCTCCCGCATCCTGCCTGACTGTAGGCGTAGTTGCTAGCATCCTAAACTTAGTGGCTGAGAGAGGTTGCGGGAAAAGCATGTGTAAGCATTGGGCCTGAACTCCTGTGTAACTGAGTTGAATACAGCGATTTCCAATGGCCTTCTTCAATCAGAGTGTAGCTAGGTTCCAACTCCCATGTCAGAATGGGGAGCAGACATCTGCCTCCCATGCATACACACTTCTGAGAGTTGAGCTTATGGCCTGTACATCTCCATCCACCCTGCTGGTACCCTTCGCTTCTAAAAGGCCTAGGCTCGCTGTTTGACGGAAGTGTTGGGAGAGGTAATTGGAATCTCCCGGCACACAAGACTAGTGCCTCCAAGCTCATTCCAGCGATTGCCTAGTAATTCCTGGGGTAGAGAGGTGCTACATACTAAGTTCCATACGTGAGAAGGTAGCTGAACGCCTTGTCCAAAAGCATCTTACTTCTGAGAGTTGAGCTCACCCTCAGTCCCTCACAGTTACACACTGCCTGCAGAGTGAGTTTCGCAGGTCTTCACCAGAGACGTTTGCCACAGGCTTCTGAGACGCAAGTTAACAATGCAGACCTGGAGGGTATCTCCAGGTGCAGTAGAGTGGTAATCTCGGAACCGCCTTACTCAGAATACTGCTACCTTCACACTGTCATAAGAATGCAGCTAGTTGAGAGCTGGCTTCTAGGCATGCTTCCCTGTGAGAGCTGAGGACAGGGCAGAACCCTCCCGCATCCTGCCTGACTGTAGACGTACCTGCTAACCTCCTTATGTTAGTGGCTGGGATAGGTTGTGGGAAAAGCATGTGTAAGCATTGGGCCTGAACTCCCGAGTATCTGAGTTGAATACAGCGATTTCCAACATCCTTCTTCAATAGGAGTGTAGCTAGGTTCCAACTCCCATGTCCGAGTGGGTAGCTGACATCTGCCTCCCATGCATACACACTTCTGAGAGTTGAGCTTATGGCCTGTAACCCTACATCGTGCCTGCCGCTACCTTTCGCTTCCAAAAGGCCTAGGCTCGCTGCTTGACGCAAGTGTTGGAGAGGTAATTGGAATCTCCCGGCACACAAGACGAGTGCCTCCAAGCTCAATCAAGCGATTTCCTAGTAATTCCTGGGGTAGACTGGTGCTACATACTAAGTTCCAGAAGTGAGTAGCTAGTTGAACGCCTTGTCCAAAAACATCTTACTTCTGAGAGTTGAGCTGACCCTCAGTCCCTCACAGTTCCACACTGCCTGCAGAGTGAGTTTCGCACGTCTTCACCAGAGACGTTTGCCAGAGGCCTCTGAGACGCAAGTTAACAATGCAGACCTGGAGGGTATCTCCAGGTGCAGTAGAGTGGTAATCTGGGAACCTCCTGTCTCAGAATACTGCTACCTTGACCCTGCCATAAGTATGCAGCTAGTTGACCGCTGGCTTCAAGACATGCTTCCCTGTGAGAGCTAAGGACAGGGCACAACCCTCCCGCATCCTGCTTGACTGTAGAAGGAGCTGCTAACGTCCTCATGTTAGTGGCAGGGAAAGGTTTTGAGAAATGCATGTGGAATCGTTGTGCCTGAACCCACGTGTATCTGAGTTGAATACAGCGATTTCCAAAGTCCTTTTTCATCAGAGTGTAGTAGGTTCCCACTCGCATATACGAGTGGGTAGCAGACATCTGCCTCCCATGCATACACACTTTTGAGAGTTGAGCTTATGGCCTGTATCCCTACCTCCTGCCTGCAGCTAGCTTTCGCTTCCAAAAGGCCTAGGCTCGCTGCTTCACCGAAGTGTTGGGAGAGGTAACTGGAATCTCCCGGCAACAAGACTAGTGCCTCCAAGCTCAATCCAGCGATTTCCCAGTAATTCCTGGGGTAGACTGGTGCTACATACTAAGTTCCATATGTGAGAAGGTAGCTGAACGCCTTGTCCAAAATCATCTTACTGCTGAGAGTTGAGCTCACCCTCAGTCCCTCACAGTTCCACACTGCCTGCAGAGTGAGTTTCGCACGTCTTCACCAGAGACGTTTGCCAGAGGCTTCTGAGACGCAAGTTAACAATGCAGACCTGGAGGGTATCTCCAGGTGCAGTAGAGTGGTAATCTGGGAACCTCCTTACTCAGAATACTGCTACCTTCACACTGTCATAAGAATGCAGCTAGTTGAGAGCTGGCTTCAAGGCATGCTTCCCTGTGAGACCTGAGGACAGGGCAGGACCCTCCCGCATCCTGCCTGACTGTAGACTTACCTGCTAACCTCCTTCTGTTAGTGGCTGGGATAGTTTGTGGGAAAAGCATGTGTAAGCATTGGGCCTGAACTCCCGTGTATCTGAGTTGAATAGAGCGATTTCCAAAGTCCTTCTTCAATAGGAGTGTAGCTAGGTTCCAACTCCCATGTCCGAGTGGGTAGCAGACATCTGCCACCCATGCATACACACTTCTGACAGTTGAGCTTATGGCCTGTAACCCAACATCCTGCCTGCCGCTACCTTTCGCTTCCAAAATGCCTAGGCTCGCTGCTTGACGCAAGTGTTGGGAGAGGTAACTGGAATCTCCCGGCACACAAGACGAGTGCCTCCAAGCTCAATCAAGCGATTTCCTAGTAATTCCTGGGGTAGACTGGTGCTACATACTAAGTTCCATACGTGAGTAGGTAGTTGAACGCCTTGTCCAAAAACATCTTACTTCTGAGAGTTGAGCTCACCCTCAGTTCCTCACAGTTCCACACTGCCTGCAGAGTGAGTTTCGGACGTCTTCACCAGAGACGTTTGCCAGAGGCTTCTGAGACGCAAGTTAACAATGCAGACCTGGAGGGTATCTCCGGGTGCGGTAGAGTGGTAATCTGGGAACCTCCTTACTCAGAATACTGCTACCTTCACACTGCCATAAGAATGCAGCTAGTTGAGAGCTGGCTTCTAGGCATGCTTCCCTGGGAGTGCTGAGGACAGGGCAGAACCCACCCGCATCCTGCCTCACTGTAGGCGCAGCTGCTAACATCCTAATGTTAGTGGCTGAGAGAGGTTGCGGGAAAAGCATGTTTAAGCATTGGGCCTGAACTCCTGTGTATCTGAGTTGAATACAGCGATTTCCAATGGCCTTCTTCAATCAGAGTGTAGCTAGTTTCCAACTCCCATGTCAGAGTGGGTAGCAGACATCTGTCTCCCCTGCATACACACTTCTGAGAGTTGAGCTTAAGGCTTGTACCTCCCCATCCAGCCTGCTGGTTCCTTTCACTTCTAAAAGGCCTAGGCTCGCTGTTTGACGGAAGTGTTGGGAGAGGTAATTGGAATCTCCCGGCACACAAGACTAGGGCCTCCAAGCTCATTCCAGCGATTGCCTAGTAATTCGTGTGGTAGACTGGTGCTACATACTAAGTTCCATACGTGAGAAGGTAGCTGAACGCCTTGTCCAAAAGCATCTTACTTCTGAGAGTTGAGCTCACCCTCAGTCCCTCACAGTTCCACACTGCCTGCAGAGTTAGTTTCAAAGGTCTTCACCAGAGACGTTTGCCACAGGCTTCTGAGACGCAAGTTAACAATGCAGACCTGGAGGGTATCTCCAGGTGCAGTAGAGTGGTAATCTTGGAACCTCCTGACTCAGAATACTGCTACCTTCACACTGCCATAAGAATGCAGCTAGTTGAGAGCTGGCTTCTAGGCATGCTTCCCTGGGAGTGCTGAGGACATGGCAGAACCCACCCGCATCCTGCCTGACTGTAGGCGCAGCTGCTAACATCCTAATGTTAGTGGCTGAGAGAGGTTGCGGGAAAAGCATGTGTACGCATTGGGCCTGAACTCCTGTGTATCTGAGTTGAATACAGCGATTTTCAAAGGCCTACTTCAATCAGACTGTAGCTAGGTTCCAACTCCCATGTCAGAGTGGGTAGCAGACATCTGCCTCCCATGCATACACACTTCTGAGAGTTGAGCTGATGGCCTGTACCTCCACATCCAGCCTGCTGGTACCCTTCGCTTCTAAAAGGCCTAGGCTCGCTGTTTGACGGAAGTGTTGGGAGAGGTAACTGGAATCTCCCGGCACACAACACTCGTGCGTCCAAGCTCAATCCAGCGATTTGCTTGTAATTCCTTTGGTAGACTGGTGCTACATACTAAGTTCCATAAGTGAGAAGGAAGGTGAACGCCTTGTCCAAAAGCATCTTCCTTCTGAGAGTTGAGCTCACCCTCAGTCCCTCACAGTTCCACACTGCCTGCAGAGTGAGTTTCGCACGTCTTCACCACAGACTTTTGCCAGAGGCTTCTGAGACGCAAGTTAACAATGCAGACCTGGAGGGTATCTCCAGGTGCAGTAGAGTGGTAATCTTGGAACCTCCTGACTCAGAATACTGCTACCTTCACACTGCCATAAGAATGCAGCTAGTTGAGAGCTGGCTTCTAGGCATGCTTCCCTGGGAGTGCTGAGGACAGGGCAGAACCCTCCCGCATCCTGCCTGACTGTAGGCGTAGTTGCTAGCATCCTAAACTTAGTGGCTGAGAGAGGTTGCGGGAAAAGCATGTGTAAGCATTGGGCCTGAACTCCTGTGTAACTGAGTTGAATACAGCGATTTCCAATGGCCTTCTTCAATCAGAGTGTAGCTAGGTTCCAACTCCCATGTCAGAATGGGGAGCAGACATCTGCCTCCCATGCATACACACTTCTGAGAGTTGAGCTTATGGCCTGTACATCTCCATCCACCCTGCTGGTACCCTTCGCTTCTAAAAGGCCTAGGCTCGCTGTTTGACGGAAGTGTTGGGAGAGGTAATTGGAATCTCCCGGCACACAAGACTAGTGCCTCCAAGCTCATTCCAGCGATTGCCTAGTAATTCCTGGGGTAGAGAGGTGCTACATACTAAGTTCCATAAGTGAGAAGGAAGGTGAACGCCTTGTCCAAAAGCATCTTACTTCTGAGAGTTGAGCTCACCCTCAGTCCCTCACAGTTACACACTGCCTGCAGAGTGAGTTTCGCAGGTCTTCACCAGAGACTTTTGCCAGAGGCTTCTGAGACGCAAGTTAACAATGCAGACCTGGAGGGTATCTCCAGGTGCAGTAGAGTGGTAATCTCGGAACCGCCTTACTCAGAATACTGCTACCTTCACACTGTCATAAGAATGCAGCTAGTTGAGAGCTGGCTTCTAGGCATGCTTCCCTGTGAGAGCTGAGGACAGGGCAGAACCCTCCCGCATCCTGCCTGACTGTAGACGTACCTGCTAACCTCCTTATGTTAGTGGCTGGGATAGGTTGTGGGAAAAGCATGTGTAAGCATTGGGCCTGAACTCCCGAGTATCTGAGTTGAATACAGCGATTTCCAACATCCTTCTTCAATAGGAGTGTAGCTAGGTTCCAACTCCCATGTCCGAGTGGGTAGCAGACATCTGCCTCCCATGCATACACACTTCTGAGAGTTGAGCTTATGGCCTGTAACCCTACATCGTGCCTGCCGCTACCTTTCGCTTCCAAAAGGCCTAGGCTCGCTGCTTGACGCAAGTGTTGGAGAGGTAATTGGAATCTCCCGGCACACAAGACGAGTGCCTCCAAGCTCAATCAAGCGATTTCCTAGTAATTCGTGTGGTAGACTGGTGCTACATACTAAGTTCCAGACGTGAGTAGGTAGTTGAACGCCTTGTCCAAAAACATCTTACTTCTGAGAGTTGAGCTGACCCTCAGTCCCTCACAGTTCCACACTGCCTGCAGAGTGAGTTTCGCACGTCTTCACCAGAGACGTTTGCCAGAGGCCTCTGAGACGCAAGTTAACAATGCAGACCTGGAGGGTATCTCCAGGTGCAGTAGAGTGGTAATCTGGGAACCTCCTGTCTCAGAATACTGCTACCTTGACCCTGCCATAAGTATGCAGCTAGTTGACCGCTGGCTTCAAGACATGCTTCCCTGTGAGAGCTAAGGACAGGGCACAACCCTCCCGCATCCTGCTTGACTGTAGAAGGAGCTGCTAACGTCCTCATGTTAGTGGCAGGGAAAGGTTTTGAGAAATGCATGTGGAATCGTTGTGCCTGAACCCACGTGTATCTGAGTTGAATACAGCGATTTCCAAAGTCCTTTTTCATCAGAGTGTAGTAGGTTCCCACTCGCATGTACGAGTGGGTAGCAGACATCTGCCTCCCATGCATACACACTTTTGAGAGTTGAGCTTATGGCCTGTATCCCTACCTCCTGCCTGCAGCTAGCTTTCGCTTCCAAAAGGCCTAGGCTCGCTGCTTCACCGAAGTGTTGGGAGAGGTAACTGGAATCTCCCGGCAACAAGACTAGTGCCTCCAAGCTCAATCCAGCGATTTCCCAGTAATTCCTGGGGTAGACTGGTGCTACATACTAAGTTCCATATGTGAGAAGGTAGCTGAACGCCTTGTCCAAAATCATCTTACTGCTGAGAGTTGAGCTCACCCTCAGTCCCTCACAGTTCCACACTGCCTGCAGAGTGAGTTTCGCACGTCTTCACCAGAGACGTTTGCCAGAGGCTTCTGAGACGCAAGTTAACAATGCAGACCTGGAGGGTATCTCCAGGTGCAGTAGAGTGGTAATCTGGGAACCTCCTGACTCAGAATACTGCTACCTTCACACTGTCATAAGAATGCAGCTAGTTGAGAGCTGGCTTCAAGGCATGCTTCCCTGTGAGAGCTGAGGACAGGGCAGGACCCTCCCGCATCCTGCCTGACTGTAGACTTACCTGCTAACCTCCTTCTGTTAGTGGCTGGGATAGTTTGTGGGAAAAGCATGTGTAAGCATTGGGCCTGAACTCCCGTGTATCTGAGTTGAATAGAGCGATTTCCAAAGTCCTTCTTCAATAGGAGTGTAGCTAGGTTCCAACTCCCATGTCCGAGTGGGTAGCAGACATCTGCCACCCATGCATACACACTTCTGACAGTTGAGCTTATGGCCTGTAACCCAACATCCTGCCTGCCGCTACCTTTCGCTTCCAAAATGCCTAGGCTCGCTGCTTGACGCAAGTGTTGGGAGAGGTAACTGGAATCTCCCGGCACACAAGACGAGTGCCTCCAAGCTCAATCAAGCGATTTCCTAGTAATTCCTGGGGTAGACTGGTGCTACATACTAAGTTCCATACGTGAGTAGGTAGTTGAACGCCTTGTCCAAAAACATCTTACTTCTGAGAGTTGAGCTCACCCTCAGTTCCTCACAGTTCCACACTGCCTGCAGAGTGAGTTTCGGACGTCTTCACCAGAGACGTTTGCCAGAGGCTTCTGAGACGCAAGTTAACAATGCAGACCTGGAGGGTATCTCCGGGTGCGGTAGAGTGGTAATCTGGGAACCTCCTTACTCAGAATACTGCTACCTTCACACTGCCATAAGAATGCAGCTAGTTGAGAGCTGGCTTCTAGGCATGCTTCCCTGGGAGTGCTGAGGACAGGGCAGAACCCACCCGCATCCTGCCTCACTGTAGGCGCAGCTGCTAACATCCTAATGTTAGTGGCTGAGAGAGGTTGCGGGAAAAGCATGTTTAAGCATTGGGCCTGAACTCCTGTGTATCTGAGTTGAATACAGCGATTTCCAATGGCCTTCTTCAATCAGAGTGTAGCTAGTTTCCAACTCCCATGTCAGAGTGGGTAGCAGACATCTGTCTCCCCTGCATACACACTTCTGAGAGTTGAGCTTAAGGCTTGTACCTCCCCATCCAGCCTGCTGGTTCCTTTCACTTCTAAAAGGCCTAGGCTCGCTGTTTGACGGAAGTGTTGGGAGAGGTAATTGGAATCTCCCGGCACACAAGACTAGTGCTCCAAGCTCATTCCAGCGATTGCCTAGTAATTCGTGTGGTAGACTGGTGCTACATACTAAGTTCCATACGTGAGAAGGTAGCTGAACGCCTTGTCCAAAAGCATCTTACTTCTGAGAGTTGAGCTCACCCTCAGTCCCTCACAGTTCCACACTGCCTGCAGAGTGAGTTTCAAAGGTCTTCACCAGAGACGTTTGCCACAGGCTTCTGAGACGCAAGTTAACAATGCAGACCTGGAGGGTATCTCCAGGTGCAGTAGAGTGGTAATCTTGGAACCTCCTGACTCAGAATACTGCTACCTTCACACTGCCATAAGAATGCAGCTAGTTGAGAGCTGGCTTCTAGGCATGCTTCCCTGGGAGTGCTGAGGACATGGCAGAACCCACCCGCATCCTGCCTGACTGTAGGCGCAGCTGCTAACATCCTAATGTTAGTGGCTGAGAGAGGTTGCGGGAAAAGCATGTGTACGCATTGGGCCTGAACTCCTGTGTATCTGAGTTGAATACAGCGATTTTCAAAGGCCTACTTCAATCAGACTGTAGCTAGGTTCCAACTCCCATGTCAGAGTGGGTAGCAGACATCTGCCTCCCATGCATACACACTTCTGAGAGTTGAGCTGATGGCCTGTACCTCCACATCCAGCCTGCTGGTACCCTTCGCTTCTAAAAGGCCTAGGCTCGCTGTTTGACGGAAGTGTTGGGAGAGGTAACTGGAATCTCCCGGCACACAACACTCGTGCGTCCAAGCTCAATCCAGCGATTTGCTTGTAATTCCTTTGGTAGACTGGTGCTACATACTAAGTTCCATAAGTGAGAAGGAAGGTGAACGCCTTGTCCAAAAGCATCTTCCTTCTGAGAGTTGAGCTCACCCTCAGTCCCTCACAGTTCCACACTGCCTGCAGAGTGAGTTTCGCAGGTCTTCACCACAGACTTTTGCCAGAGGCTTCTGAGACGCAAGTTAACAATGCAGACCTGGAGGGTATCTCCAGGTGCAGTAGAGTGGTAATCTTGGAACCTCCTGACTCAGAATACTGCTACCTTCACACTGCCATAAGAATGCAGCTAGTTGAGAGCTGGCTTCTAGGCATGCTTCCCTGGGAGTGCTGAGGACAGGGCAGAACCCTCCCGCATCCTGCCTGACTGTAGGCGTAGTTGCTAGCATCCTAAACTTAGTGGCTGAGAGAGGTTGCGGGAAAAGCATGTGTAAGCATTGGGCCTGAACTCCTGTGTAACTGAGTTGAATACAGCGATTTCCAATGGCCTTCTTCAATCAGAGTGTAGCTAGGTTCCAACTCCCATGTCAGAATGGGGAGCAGACATCTGCCTCCCATGCATACACACTTCTGAGAGTTGAGCTTATGGCCTGTACATCTCCATCCACCCTGCTGGTACCCTTCGCTTCTAAAAGGCCTAGGCTCGCTGTTTGACGGAAGTGTTGGGAGAGGTAATTGGAATCTCCCGGCACACAAGACTAGTGCCTCCAAGCTCATTCCAGCGATTGCCTAGTAATTCCTGGGGTAGAGAGGTGCTACATACTAAGTTCCATACGTGAGAAGGTAGCTGAACGCCTTGTCCAAAAGCATCTTACTTCTGAGAGTTGAGCTCACCCTCAGTCCCTCACAGTTACACACTGCCTGCAGAGTGAGTTTCGCAGGTCTTCACCAGAGACGTTTGCCACAGGCTTCTGAGACGCAAGTTAACAATGCAGACCTGGAGGGTATCTCCAGGTGCAGTAGAGTGGTAATCTCGGAACCGCCTTACTCAGAATACTGCTACCTTCACACTGTCATAAGAATGCAGCTAGTTGAGAGCTGGCTTCTAGGCATGCTTCCCTGTGAGAGCTGAGGACAGGGCAGAACCCTCCCGCATCCTGCCTGACTGTAGACGTACCTGCTAACCTCCTTATGTTAGTGGCTGGGATAGGTTGTGGGAAAAGCATGTGTAAGCATTGGGCCTGAACTCCCGAGTATCTGAGTTGAATACAGCGATTTCCAACATCCTTCTTCAATAGGAGTGTAGCTAGGTTCCAACTCCCATGTCCGAGTGGGTAGCAGACATCTGCCTCCCATGCATACACACTTCTGAGAGTTGAGCTTATGGCCTGTAACCCTACATCGTGCCTGCCGCTACCTTTCGCTTCCAAAAGGCCTAGGCTCGCTGCTTGACGCAAGTGTTGGAGAGGTAATTGGAATCTCCCGGCACACAAGACGAGTGCCTCCAAGCTCAATCAAGCGATTTCCTAGTAATTCCTGGGGTAGACTGGTGCTACATACTAAGTTCCAGACGTGAGTAGGTAGTTGAACGCCTTGTCCAAAAACATCTTACTTCTGAGAGTTGAGCTGACCCTCAGTCCCTCACAGTTCCACACTGCCTGCAGAGTGAGTTTCGCACGTCTTCACCAGAGACGTTTGCCAGAGGCCTCTGAGACGCAAGTTAACAATGCAGACCTGGAGGGTATCTCCAGGTGCAGTAGAGTGGTAATCTGGGAACCTCCTGTCTCAGAATACTGCTACCTTGACCCTGCCATAAGTATGCAGCTAGTTGACCGCTGGCTTCAAGACATGCTTCCCTGTGAGAGCTAAGGACAGGGCACAACCCTCCCGCATCCTGCTTGACTGTAGAAGGAGCTGCTAACGTCCTCATGTTAGTGGCAGGGAAAGGTTTTGAGAAATGCATGTGGAATCGTTGTGCCTGAACCCACGTGTATCTGAGTTGAATACAGCGATTTCCAAAGTCCTTTTTCATCAGAGTGTAGTAGGTTCCCACTCGCATGTACGAGTGGGTAGCAGACATCTGCCTCCCATGCATACACACTTTTGAGAGTTGAGCTTATGGCCTGTATCCCTACCTCCTGCCTGCAGCTAGCTTTCGCTTCCAAAAGGCCTAGGCTCGCTGCTTCACCGAAGTGTTGGGAGAGGTAACTGGAATCTCCCGGCAACAAGACTAGTGCCTCCAAGCTCAATCCAGCGATTTCCCAGTAATTCCTGGGGTAGACTGGTGCTACATACTAAGTTCCATATGTGAGAAGGTAGCTGAACGCCTTGTCCAAAATCATCTTACTGCTGAGAGTTGAGCTCACCCTCAGTCCCTCACAGTTCCACACTGCCTGCAGAGTGAGTTTCGCACGTCTTCACCAGAGACGTTTGCCAGAGGCTTCTGAGACGCAAGTTAACAATGCAGACCTGGAGGGTATCTCCAGGTGCAGTAGAGTGGTAATCTGGGAACCTCCTGACTCAGAATACTGCTACCTTCACACTGTCATAAGAATGCAGCTAGTTGAGAGCTGGCTTCAAGGCATGCTTCCCTGTGAGAGCTGAGGACAGGGCAGGACCCTCCCGCATCCTGCCTGACTGTAGACTTACCTGCTAACCTCCTTCTGTTAGTGGCTGGGATAGTTTGTGGGAAAAGCATGTGTAAGCATTGGGCCTGAACTCCCGTGTATCTGAGTTGAATAGAGCGATTTCCAAAGTCCTTCTTCAATAGGAGTGTAGCTAGGTTCCAACTCCCATGTCCGAGTGGGTAGCAGACATCTGCCACCCATGCATACACACTTCTGACAGTTGAGCTTATGGCCTGTAACCCAACATCCTGCCTGCCGCTACCTTTCGCTTCCAAAATGCCTAGGCTCGCTGCTTGACGCAAGTGTTGGGAGAGGTAACTGGAATCTCCCGGCACACAAGACGAGTGCCTCCAAGCTCAATCAAGCGATTTCCTAGTAATTCCTGGGGTAGACTGGTGCTACATACTAAGTTCCATACGTGAGTAGGTAGTTGAACGCCTTGTCCAAAAACATCTTACTTCTGAGAGTTGAGCTCACCCTCAGTTCCTCACAGTTCCACACTGCCTGCAGAGTGAGTTTCGGACGTCTTCACCAGAGACGTTTGCCAGAGGCTTCTGAGACGCAAGTTAACAATGCAGACCTGGAGGGTATCTCCGGGTGCGGTAGAGTGGTAATCTGGGAACCTCCTTACTCAGAATACTGCTACCTTCACACTGCCATAAGAATGCAGCTAGTTGAGAGCTGGCTTCTAGGCATGCTTCCCTGGGAGTGCTGAGGACAGGGCAGAACCCACCCGCATCCTGCCTCACTGTAGGCGCAGCTGCTAACATCCTAATGTTAGTGGCTGAAAGAGGTTGCGGGAAAAGCATGTTTAAGCATTGGGCCTGAACTCCTGTGTATCTGAGTTGAATACAGCGATTTCCAATGGCCTTCTTCAATCAGAGTGTAGCTAGTTTCCAACTCCCATGTCAGAGTGGGTAGCAGACATCTGTCTCCCCTGCATACACACTTCTGAGAGTTGAGCTTAAGGCTTGTACCTCCCCATCCAGCCTGCTGGTTCCTTTCACTTCTAAAAGGCCTAGGCTCGCTGTTTGACGGAAGTGTTGGGAGAGGTAATTGGAATCTCCCGGCACACAAGACTAGTGCCTCCAAGCTCATTCCAGCGATTGCCTAGTAATTCGTGTGGTAGACTGGTGCTACATACTAAGTTCCATACGTGAGAAGGTAGCTGAACGCCTTGTCCAAAAGCATCTTACTTCTGAGAGTTGAGCTCACCCTCAGTCCCTCACAGTTCCACACTGCCTGCAGAGTTAGTTTCAAAGGTCTTCACCAGAGACGTTTGCCACAGGCTTCTGAGACGCAAGTTAACAATGCAGACCTGGAGGGTATCTCCAGGTGCAGTAGAGTGGTAATCTTGGAACCTCCTGACTCAGAATACTGCTACCTTCACACTGCCATAAGAATGCAGCTAGTTGAGAGCTGGCTTCTAGGCATGCTTCCCTGGGAGTGCTGAGGACATGGCAGAACCCACCCGCATCCTGCCTGACTGTAGGCGCAGCTGCTAACATCCTAATGTTAGTGGCTGAGAGAGGTTGCGGGAAAAGCATGTGTACGCATTGGGCCTGAACTCCTGTGTATCTGAGTTGAATACAGCGATTTTCAAAGGCCTACTTCAATCAGACTGTAGCTAGGTTCCAACTCCCATGTCAGAGTGGGTAGCAGACATCTGCCTCCCATGCATACACACTTCTGAGAGTTGAGCTGATGGCCTGTACCTCCACATCCAGCCTGCTGGTACCCTTCGCTTCTAAAAGGCCTAGGCTCGCTGTTTGACGGAAGTGTTGGGAGAGGTAACTGGAATCTCCCGGCACACAACACTCGTGCGTCCAAGCTCAATCCAGCGATTTGCTTGTAATTCCTTTGGTAGACTGGTGCTACATACTAAGTTCCATAAGTGAGAAGGAAGGTGAACGCCTTGTCCAAAAGCATCTTCCTTCTGAGAGTTGAGCTCACCCTCAGTCCCTCACAGTTACACACTGCCTGCAGAGTGAGTTTCGCACGTCTTCACCACAGACTTTTGCCAGAGGCTTCTGAGACGCAAGTTAACAATGCAGACCTGGAGGGTATCTCCAGGTGCAGTAGAGTGGTAATCTTGGAACCTCCTGACTCAGAATACTGCTACCTTCACACTGCCATAAGAATGCAGCTAGTTGAGAGCTGGCTTCTAGGCATGCTTCCCTGGGAGTGCTGAGGACAGGGCAGAACCCTCCCGCATCCTGCCTGACTGTAGGCGTAGTTGCTAGCATCCTAAACTTAGTGGCTGAGAGAGGTTGCGGGAAAAGCATGTGTAAGCATTGGGCCTGAACTCCTGTGTAACTGAGTTGAATACAGCGATTTCCAATGGCCTTCTTCAATCAGAGTGTAGCTAGGTTCCAACTCCCATGTCAGAATGGGGAGCAGACATCTGCCTCCCATGCATACACACTTCTGAGAGTTGAGCTTATGGCCTGTACATCTCCATCCACCCTGCTGGTACCCTTCGCTTCTAAAAGGCCTAGGCTCGCTGTTTGACGGAAGTGTTGGGAGAGGTAATTGGAATCTCCCGGCACACAAGACTAGTGCCTCCAAGCTCATTCCAGCGATTGCCTAGTAATTCCTGGGGTAGAGAGGTGCTACATACTAAGTTCCATACGTGAGAAGGTAGCTGAACGCCTTGTCCAAAAGCATCTTACTTCTGAGAGTTGAGCTCACCCTCAGTCCCTCACAGTTACACACTGCCTGCAGAGTGAGTTTCGCAGGTCTTCACCAGAGACGTTTGCCACAGGCTTCTGAGACGCAAGTTAACAATGCAGACCTGGAGGGTATCTCCAGGTGCAGTAGAGTGGTAATCTCGGAACCGCCTTACTCAGAATACTGCTACCTTCACACTGTCATAAGAATGCAGCTAGTTGAGAGCTGGCTTCTAGGCATGCTTCCCTGTGAGAGCTGAGGACAGGGCAGAACCCTCCCGCATCCTGCCTGACTGTAGACGTACCTGCTAACCTCCTTATGTTAGTGGCTGGGATAGGTTGTGGGAAAAGCATGTGTAAGCATTGGGCCTGAACTCCCGAGTATCTGAGTTGAATACAGCGATTTCCAACATCCTTCTTCAATAGGAGTGTAGCTAGGTTCCAACTCCCATGTCCGAGTGGGTAGCAGACATCTGCCTCCCATGCATACACACTTCTGAGAGTTGAGCTTATGGCCTGTAACCCTACATCGTGCCTGCCGCTACCTTTCGCTTCCAAAAGGCCTAGGCTCGCTGCTTGACGCAAGTGTTGGAGAGGTAATTGGAATCTCCCGGCACACAAGACGAGTGCCTCCAAGCTCAATCAAGCGATTTCCTAGTAATTCCTGGGGTAGACTGGTGCTACATACTAAGTTCCAGACGTGAGTAGGTAGTTGAACGCCTTGTCCAAAAACATCTTACTTCTGAGAGTTGAGCTGACCCTCAGTCCCTCACAGTTCCACACTGCCTGCAGAGTGAGTTTCGCACGTCTTCACCAGAGACGTTTGCCAGAGGCCTCTGAGACGCAAGTTAACAATGCAGACCTGGAGGGTATCTCCAGGTGCAGTAGAGTGGTAATCTGGGAACCTCCTGTCTCAGAATACTGCTACCTTGACCCTGCCATAAGTATGCAGCTAGTTGACCGCTGGCTTCAAGACATGCTTCCCTGTGAGAGCTAAGGACAGGGCACAACCCTCCCGCATCCTGCTTGACTGTAGAAGGAGCTGCTAACGTCCTCATGTTAGTGGCAGGGAAAGGTTTTGAGAAATGCATGTGGAATCGTTGTGCCTGAACCCACGTGTATCTGAGTTGAATACAGCGATTTCCAAAGTCCTTTTTCATCAGAGTGTAGTAGGTTCCCACTCGCATGTACGAGTGGGTAGCAGACATCTGCCTCCCATGCATACACACTTTTGAGAGTTGAGCTTATGGCCTGTATCCCTACCTCCTGCCTGCAGCTAGCTTTCGCTTCCAAAAGGCCTAGGCTCGCTGCTTCACCGAAGTGTTGGGAGAGGTAACTGGAATCTCCCGGCAACAAGACTAGTGCCTCCAAGCTCAATCCAGCGATTTCCCAGTAATTCCTGGGGTAGACTGGTGCTACATACTAAGTTCCATATGTGAGAAGGTAGCTGAACGCCTTGTCCAAAATCATCTTACTGCTGAGAGTTGAGCTCACCCTCAGTCCCTCACAGTTCCACACTGCCTGCAGAGTGAGTTTCGCACGTCTTCACCAGAGACGTTTGCCAGAGGCTTCTGAGACGCAAGTTAACAATGCAGACCTGGAGGGTATCTCCAGGTGCAGTAGAGTGGTAATCTGGGAACCTCCTGACTCAGAATACTGCTACCTTCACACTGTCATAAGAATGCAGCTAGTTGAGAGCTGGCTTCAAGGCATGCTTCCCTGTGAGAGCTGAGGACAGGGCAGGACCCTCCCGCATCCTGCCTGACTGTAGACTTACCTGCTAACCTCCTTCTGTTAGTGGCTGGGATAGTTTGTGGGAAAAGCATGTGTAAGCATTGGGCCTGAACTCCCGTGTATCTGAGTTGAATAGAGCGATTTCCAAAGTCCTTCTTCAATAGGAGTGTAGCTAGGTTCCAACTCCCATGTCCGAGTGGGTAGCAGACATCTGCCACCCATGCATACACACTTCTGACAGTTGAGCTTATGGCCTGTAACCCAACATCCTGCCTGCCGCTACCTTTCGCTTCCAAAATGCCTAGGCTCGCTGCTTGACGCAAGTGTTGGGAGAGGTAACTGGAATCTCCCGGCACACAAGACGAGTGCCTCCAAGCTCAATCAAGCGATTTCCTAGTAATTCCTGGGGTAGACTGGTGCTACATACTAAGTTCCATACGTGAGTAGGTAGTTGAACGCCTTGTCCAAAAACATCTTACTTCTGAGAGTTGAGCTCACCCTCAGTTCCTCACAGTTCCACACTGCCTGCAGAGTGAGTTTCGGACGTCTTCACCAGAGACGTTTGCCAGAGGCTTCTGAGACGCAAGTTAACAATGCAGACCTGGAGGGTATCTCCGGGTGCGGTAGAGTGGTAATCTGGGAACCTCCTTACTCAGAATACTGCTACCTTCACACTGCCATAAGAATGCAGCTAGTTGAGAGCTGGCTTCTAGGCATGCTTCCCTGGGAGTGCTGAGGACAGGGCAGAACCCACCCGCATCCTGCCTCACTGTAGGCGCAGCTGCTAACATCCTAATGTTAGTGGCTGAGAGAGGTTGCGGGAAAAGCATGTTTAAGCATTGGGCCTGAACTCCTGTGTATCTGAGTTGAATACAGCGATTTCCAATGGCCTTCTTCAATCAGAGTGTAGCTAGTTTCCAACTCCCATGTCAGAGTGGGTAGCAGACATCTGTCTCCCCTGCATACACACTTCTGAGAGTTGAGCTTAAGGCTTGTACCTCCCCATCCAGCCTGCTGGTTCCTTTCACTTCTAAAAGGCCTAGGCTCGCTGTTTGACGGAAGTGTTGGGAGAGGTAATTGGAATCTCCCGGCACACAAGACTAGTGCCTCCAAGCTCATTCCAGCGATTGCCTAGTAATTCGTGTGGTAGACTGGTGCTACATACTAAGTTCCATACGTGAGAAGGTAGCTGAACGCCTTGTCCAAAAGCATCTTACTTCTGAGAGTTGAGCTCACCCTCAGTCCCTCACAGTTCCACACTGCCTGCAGAGTTAGTTTCAAAGGTCTTCACCAGAGACGTTTGCCACAGGCTTCTGAGACGCAAGTTAACAATGCAGACCTGGAGGGTATCTCCAGGTGCAGTAGAGTGGTAATCTTGGAACCTCCTGACTCAGAATACTGCTACCTTCACACTGCCATAAGAATGCAGCTAGTTGAGAGCTGGCTTCTAGGCATGCTTCCCTGGGAGTGCTGAGGACATGGCAGAACCCACCCGCATCCTGCCTGACTGTAGGCGCAGCTGCTAACATCCTAATGTTAGTGGCTGAGAGAGGTTGCGGGAAAAGCATGTGTACGCATTGGGCCTGAACTCCTGTGTATCTGAGTTGAATACAGCGATTTTCAAAGGCCTACTTCAATCAGACTGTAGCTAGGTTCCAACTCCCATGTCAGAGTGGGTAGCAGACATCTGCCTCCCATGCATACACACTTCTGAGAGTTGAGCTGATGGCCTGTACCTCCACATCCAGCCTGCTGGTACCCTTCGCTTCTAAAAGGCCTAGGCTCGCTGTTTGACGGAAGTGTTGGGAGAGGTAACTGGAATCTCCCGGCACACAACACTCGTGCGTCCAAGCTCAATCCAGCGATTTGCTTGTAATTCCTTTGGTAGACTGGTGCTACATACTAAGTTCCATAAGTGAGAAGGAAGGTGAACGCCTTGTCCAAAAGCATCTTCCTTCTGAGAGTTGAGCTCACCCTCAGTCCCTCACAGTTCCACACTGCCTGCAGAGTGAGTTTCGCACGTCTTCACCACAGACTTTTGCCAGAGGCTTCTGAGACGCAAGTTAACAATGCAGACCTGGAGGGTATCTCCAGGTGCAGTAGAGTGGTAATCTTGGAACCTCCTGACTCAGAATACTGCTACCTTCACACTGCCATAAGAATGCAGCTAGTTGAGAGCTGGCTTCTAGGCATGCTTCCCTGGGAGTGCTGAGGACAGGGCAGAACCCTCCCGCATCCTGCCTGACTGTAGGCGTAGTTGCTAGCATCCTAAACTTAGTGGCTGAGAGAGGTTGCGGGAAAAGCATGTGTAAGCATTGGGCCTGAACTCCTGTGTAACTGAGTTGAATACAGCGATTTCCAATGGCCTTCTTCAATCAGAGTGTAGCTAGGTTCCAACTCCCATGTCAGAATGGGGAGCAGACATCTGCCTCCCATGCATACACACTTCTGAGAGTTGAGCTTATGGCCTGTACATCTCCATCCACCCTGCTGGTACCCTTCGCTTCTAAAAGGCCTAGGCTCGCTGTTTGACGGAAGTGTTGGGAGAGGTAATTGGAATCTCCCGGCACACAAGACTAGTGCCTCCAAGCTCATTCCAGCGATTGCCTAGTAATTCCTGGGGTAGAGAGGTGCTACATACTAAGTTCCATACGTGAGAAGGTAGCTGAACGCCTTGTCCAAAAGCATCTTACTTCTGAGAGTTGAGCTCACCCTCAGTCCCTCACAGTTACACACTGCCTGCAGAGTGAGTTTCGCAGGTCTTCACCAGAGACGTTTGCCACAGGCTTCTGAGACGCAAGTTAACAATGCAGACCTGGAGGGTATCTCCAGGTGCAGTAGAGTGGTAATCTCGGAACCGCCTTACTCAGAATACTGCTGCCTTCACACTGTCATAAGAATGCAGCTAGTTGAGAGCTGGCTTCTAGGCATGCTTCCCTGTGAGAGCTGAGGACAGGGCAGAACCCTCCCGCATCCTGCCTGACTGTAGACGTACCTGCTAACCTCCTTATGTTAGTGGCTGGGATAGGTTGTGGGAAAAGCATGTGTAAGCATTGGGCCTGAACTCCCGAGTATCTGAGTTGAATACAGCGATTTCCAACATCCTTCTTCAATAGGAGTGTAGCTAGGTTCCAACTCCCATGTCCGAGTGGGTAGCAGACATCTGCCTCCCATGCATACACACTTCTGAGAGTTGAGCTTATGGCCTGTAACCCTACATCGTGCCTGCCGCTACCTTTCGCTTCCAAAAGGCCTAGGCTCGCTGCTTGACGCAAGTGTTGGAGAGGTAATTGGAATCTCCCGGCACACAAGACGAGTGCCTCCAAGCTCAATCAAGCGATTTCCTAGTAATTCCTGGGGTAGACTGGTGCTACATACTAAGTTCCAGACGTGAGTAGGTAGTTGAACGCCTTGTCCAAAAACATCTTACTTCTGAGAGTTGAGCTGACCCTCAGTCCCTCACAGTTCCACACTGCCTGCAGAGTGAGTTTCGCACGTCTTCACCAGAGACGTTTGCCAGAGGCCTCTGAGACGCAAGTTAACAATGCAGACCTGGAGGGTATCTCCAGGTGCAGTAGAGTGGTAATCTGGGAACCTCCTGTCTCAGAATACTGCTACCTTGACCCTGCCATAAGTATGCAGCTAGTTGACCGCTGGCTTCAAGACATGCTTCCCTGTGAGAGCTAAGGACAGGGCACAACCCTCCCGCATCCTGCTTGACTGTAGAAGGAGCTGCTAACGTCCTCATGTTAGTGGCAGGGAAAGGTTTTGAGAAATGCATGTGGAATCGTTGTGCCTGAACCCACGTGTATCTGAGTTGAATACAGCGATTTCCAAAGTCCTTTTTCATCAGAGTGTAGTAGGTTCCCACTCGCATGTACGAGTGGGTAGCAGACATCTGCCTCCCATGCATACACACTTTTGAGAGTTGAGCTTATGGCCTGTATCCCTACCTCCTGCCTGCAGCTAGCTTTCGCTTCCAAAAGGCCTAGGCTCGCTGCTTCACCGAAGTGTTGGGAGAGGTAACTGGAATCTCCCGGCAACAAGACTAGTGCCTCCAAGCTCAATCCAGCGATTTCCCAGTAATTCCTGGGGTAGACTGGTGCTACATACTAAGTTCCATATGTGAGAAGGTAGCTGAACGCCTTGTCCAAAATCATCTTACTGCTGAGAGTTGAGCTCACCCTCAGTCCCTCACAGTTCCACACTGCCTGCAGAGTGAGTTTCGCACGTCTTCACCAGAGACGTTTGCCAGAGGCTTCTGAGACGCAAGTTAACAATGCAGACCTGGAGGGTATCTCCAGGTGCAGTAGAGTGGTAATCTGGGAACCTCCTGACTCAGAATACTGCTACCTTCACACTGTCATAAGAATGCAGCTAGTTGAGAGCTGGCTTCAAGGCATGCTTCCCTGTGAGAGCTGAGGACAGGGCAGGACCCTCCCGCATCCTGCCTGACTGTAGACTTACCTGCTAACCTCCTTCTGTTAGTGGCTGGGATAGTTTGTGGGAAAAGCATGTGTAAGCATTGGGCCTGAACTCCCGTGTATCTGAGTTGAATAGAGCGATTTCCAAAGTCCTTCTTCAATAGGAGTGTAGCTAGGTTCCAACTCCCATGTCCGAGTGGGTAGCAGACATCTGCCACCCATGCATACACACTTCTGACAGTTGAGCTTATGGCCTGTAACCCAACATCCTGCCTGCCGCTACCTTTCGCTTCCAAAATGCCTAGGCTCGCTGCTTGACGCAAGTGTTGGGAGAGGTAACTGGAATCTCCCGGCACACAAGACGAGTGCCTCCAAGCTCAATCAAGCGATTTCCTAGTAATTCCTGGGGTAGACTGGTGCTACATACTAAGTTCCATACGTGAGTAGGTAGTTGAACGCCTTGTCCAAAAACATCTTACTTCTGAGAGTTGAGCTCACCCTCAGTTCCTCACAGTTCCACACTGCCTGCAGAGTGAGTTTCGGACGTCTTCACCAGAGACGTTTGCCAGAGGCTTCTGAGACGCAAGTTAACAATGCAGACCTGGAGGGTATCTCCGGGTGCGGTAGAGTGGTAATCTGGGAACCTCCTTACTCAGAATACTGCTACCTTCACACTGCCATAAGAATGCAGCTAGTTGAGAGCTGGCTTCTAGGCATGCTTCCCTGGGAGTGCTGAGGACAGGGCAGAACCCACCCGCATCCTGCCTCACTGTAGGCGCAGCTGCTAACATCCTAATGTTAGTGGCTGAGAGAGGTTGCGGGAAAAGCATGTTTAAGCATTGGGCCTGAACTCCTGTGTATCTGAGTTGAATACAGCGATTTCCAATGGCCTTCTTCAATCAGAGTGTAGCTAGTTTCCAACTCCCATGTCAGAGTGGGTAGCAGACATCTGTCTCCCCTGCATACACACTTCTGAGAGTTGAGCTTAAGGCTTGTACCTCCCCATCCAGCCTGCTGGTTCCTTTCACTTCTAAAAGGCCTAGGCTCGCTGTTTGACGGAAGTGTTGGGAGAGGTAATTGGAATCTCCCGGCACACAAGACTAGTGCCTCCAAGCTCATTCCAGCGATTGCCTAGTAATTCGTGTGGTAGACTGGTGCTACATACTAAGTTCCATACGTGAGAAGGTAGCTGAACGCCTTGTCCAAAAGCATCTTACTTCTGAGAGTTGAGCTCACCCTCAGTCCCTCACAGTTCCACACTGCCTGCAGAGTTAGTTTCAAAGGTCTTCACCAGAGACGTTTGCCACAGGCTTCTGAGACGCAAGTTAACAATGCAGACCTGGAGGGTATCTCCAGGTGCAGTAGAGTGGTAATCTTGGAACCTCCTGACTCAGAATACTGCTACCTTCACACTGCCATAAGAATGCAGCTAGTTGAGAGCTGGCTTCTAGGCATGCTTCCCTGGGAGTGCTGAGGACATGGCAGAACCCACCCGCATCCTGCCTGACTGTAGGCGCAGCTGCTAACATCCTAATGTTAGTGGCTGAGAGAGGTTGCGGGAAAAGCATGTGTACGCATTGGGCCTGAACTCCTGTGTATCTGAGTTGAATACAGCGATTTTCAAAGGCCTACTTCAATCAGACTGTAGCTAGGTTCCAACTCCCATGTCAGAGTGGGTAGCAGACATCTGCCTCCCATGCATACACACTTCTGAGAGTTGAGCTGATGGCCTGTACCTCCACATCCAGCCTGCTGGTACCCTTCGCTTCTAAAAGGCCTAGGCTCGCTGTTTGACGGAAGTGTTGGGAGAGGTAACTGGAATCTCCCGGCACACAACACTCGTGCGTCCAAGCTCAATCCAGCGATTTGCTTGTAATTCCTTTGGTAGACTGGTGCTACATACTAAGTTCCATAAGTGAGAAGGAAGGTGAACGCCTTGTCCAAAAGCATCTTCCTTCTGAGAGTTGAGCTCACCCTCAGTCCCTCACAGTTCCACACTGCCTGCAGAGTGAGTTTCGCACGTCTTCACCACAGACTTTTGCCAGAGGCTTCTGAGACGCAAGTTAACAATGCAGACCTGGAGGGTATCTCCAGGTGCAGTAGAGTGGTAATCTTGGAACCTCCTGACTCAGAATACTGCTACCTTCACACTGCCATAAGAATGCAGCTAGTTGAGAGCTGGCTTCTAGGCATGCTTCCCTGGGAGTGCTGAGGACAGGGCAGAACCCTCCCGCATCCTGCCTGACTGTAGGCGTAGTTGCTAGCATCCTAAACTTAGTGGCTGAGAGAGGTTGCGGGAAAAGCATGTGTAAGCATTGGGCCTGAACTCCTGTGTAACTGAGTTGAATACAGCGATTTCCAATGGCCTTCTTCAATCAGAGTGTAGCTAGGTTCCAACTCCCATGTCAGAATGGGGAGCAGACATCTGCCTCCCATGCATACACACTTCTGAGAGTTGAGCTTATGGCCTGTACATCTCCATCCACCCTGCTGGTACCCTTCGCTTCTAAAAGGCCTAGGCTCGCTGTTTGACGGAAGTGTTGGGAGAGGTAACTGGAATCTCCCGGCACACAACACTCGTGCGTCCAAGCTCAATCCAGCGATTTGCTTGTAATTCCTTTGGTAGACTGGTGCTACATACTAAGTTCCATAAGTGAGAAGGAAGGTGAACGCCTTGTCCAAAAGCATCTTCCTTCTGAGAGTTGAGCTCACCCTCAGTCCCTCACAGTTCCACACTGCCTGCAGAGTGAGTTTCGCACGTCTTCACCACAGACTTTTGCCAGAGGCTTCTGAGACGCAAGTTAACAATGCAGACCTGGAGGGTATCTCCAGGTGCAGTAGAGTGGTAATCTTGGAACCTCCTGACTCAGAATACTGCTACCTTCACACTGCCATAAGAATGCAGCTAGTTGAGAGCTGGCTTCTAGGCATGCTTCCCTGGGAGTGCTGAGGACAGGGCAGAACCCTCCCGCATCCTGCCTGACTGTAGGCGTAGTTGCTAGCATCCTAAACTTAGTGGCTGAGAGAGGTTGCGGGAAAAGCATGTGTAAGCATTGGGCCTGAACTCCTGTGTAACTGAGTTGAATACAGCGATTTCCAATGGCCTTCTTCAATCAGAGTGTAGCTAGGTTCCAACTCCCATGTCAGAATGGGGAGCAGACATCTGCCTCCCATGCATACACACTTCTGAGAGTTGAGCTTATGGCCTGTACATCTCCATCCACCCTGCTGGTACCCTTCGCTTCTAAAAGGCCTAGGCTCGCTGTTTGACGGAAGTGTTGGGAGAGGTAATTGGAATCTCCCGGCACACAAGACTAGTGCCTCCAAGCTCATTCCAGCGATTGCCTAGTAATTCCTGGGGTAGAGAGGTGCTACATACTAAGTTCCATACGTGAGAAGGTAGCTGAACGCCTTGTCCAAAAGCATCTTACTTCTGAGAGTTGAGCTCACCCTCAGTCCCTCACAGTTACACACTGCCTGCAGAGTGAGTTTCGCAGGTCTTCACCAGAGACGTTTGCCACAGGCTTCTGAGACGCAAGTTAACAATGCAGACCTGGAGGGTATCTCCAGGTGCAGTAGAGTGGTAATCTCGGAACCGCCTTACTCAGAATACTGCTACCTTCACACTGTCATAAGAATGCAGCTAGTTGAGAGCTGGCTTCTAGGCATGCTTCCCTGTGAGAGCTGAGGACAGGGCAGAACCCTCCCGCATCCTGCCTGACTGTAGACGTACCTGCTAACCTCCTTATGTTAGTGGCTGGGATAGGTTGTGGGAAAAGCATGTGTAAGCATTGGGCCTGAACTCCCGAGTATCTGAGTTGAATACAGCGATTTCCAACATCCTTCTTCAATAGGAGTGTAGCTAGGTTCCAACTCCCATGTCCGAGTGGGTAGCAGACATCTGCCTCCCATGCATACACACTTCTGAGAGTTGAGCTTATGGCCTGTAACCCTACATCGTGCCTGCCGCTACCTTTCGCTTCCAAAAGGCCTAGGCTCGCTGCTTGACGCAAGTGTTGGAGAGGTAATTGGAATCTCCCGGCACACAAGACGAGTGCCTCCAAGCTCAATCAAGCGATTTCCTAGTAATTCCTGGGGTAGACTGGTGCTACATACTAAGTTCCAGACGTGAGTAGGTAGTTGAACGCCTTGTCCAAAAACATCTTACTTCTGAGAGTTGAGCTGACCCTCAGTCCCTCACAGTTCCACACTGCCTGCAGAGTGAGTTTCGCACGTCTTCACCAGAGACGTTTGCCAGAGGCCTCTGAGACGCAAGTTAACAATGCAGACCTGGAGGGTATCTCCAGGTGCAGTAGAGTGGTAATCTGGGAACCTCCTGTCTCAGAATACTGCTACCTTGACCCTGCCATAAGTATGCAGCTAGTTGACCGCTGGCTTCAAGACATGCTTCCCTGTGAGAGCTAAGGACAGGGCACAACCCTCCCGCATCCTGCTTGACTGTAGAAGGAGCTGCTAACGTCCTCATGTTAGTGGCAGGGAAAGGTTTTGAGAAATGCATGTGGAATCGTTGTGCCTGAACCCACGTGTATCTGAGTTGAATACAGCGATTTCCAAAGTCCTTTTTCATCAGAGTGTAGTAGGTTCCCACTCGCATGTACGAGTGGGTAGCAGACATCTGCCTCCCATGCATACACACTTTTGAGAGTTGAGCTTATGGCCTGTATCCCTACCTCCTGCCTGCAGCTAGCTTTCGCTTCCAAAAGGCCTAGGCTCGCTGCTTCACCGAAGTGTTGGGAGAGGTAACTGGAATCTCCCGGCAACAAGACTAGTGCCTCCAAGCTCAATCCAGCGATTTCCCAGTAATTCCTGGGGTAGACTGGTGCTACATACTAAGTTCCATATGTGAGAAGGTAGCTGAACGCCTTGTCCAAAATCATCTTACTGCTGAGAGTTGAGCTCACCCTCAGTCCCTCACAGTTCCACACTGCCTGCAGAGTGAGTTTCGCACGTCTTCACCAGAGACGTTTGCCAGAGGCTTCTGAGACGCAAGTTAACAATGCAGACCTGGAGGGTATCTCCAGGTGCAGTAGAGTGGTAATCTGGGAACCTCCTGACTCAGAATACTGCTACCTTCACACTGTCATAAGAATGCAGCTAGTTGAGAGCTGGCTTCAAGGCATGCTTCCCTGTGAGAGCTGAGGACAGGGCAGGACCCTCCCGCATCCTGCCTGACTGTAGACTTACCTGCTAACCTCCTTCTGTTAGTGGCTGGGATAGTTTGTGGGAAAAGCATGTGTAAGCATTGGGCCTGAACTCCCGTGTATCTGAGTTGAATAGAGCGATTTCCAAAGTCCTTCTTCAATAGGAGTGTAGCTAGGTTCCAACTCCCATGTCCGAGTGGGTAGCAGACATCTGCCACCCATGCATACACACTTCTGACAGTTGAGCTTATGGCCTGTAACCCAACATCCTGCCTGCCGCTACCTTTCGCTTCCAAAATGCCTAGGCTCGCTGCTTGACGCAAGTGTTGGGAGAGGTAACTGGAATCTCCCGGCACACAAGACGAGTGCCTCCAAGCTCAATCAAGCGATTTCCTAGTAATTCCTGGGGTAGACTGGTGCTACATACTAAGTTCCATACGTGAGTAGGTAGTTGAACGCCTTGTCCAAAAACATCTTACTTCTGAGAGTTGAGCTCACCCTCAGTTCCTCACAGTTCCACACTGCCTGCAGAGTGAGTTTCGGACGTCTTCACCAGAGACGTTTGCCAGAGGCTTCTGAGACGCAAGTTAACAATGCAGACCTGGAGGGTATCTCCGGGTGCGGTAGAGTGGTAATCTGGGAACCTCCTTACTCAGAATACTGCTACCTTCACACTGCCATAAGAATGCAGCTAGTTGAGAGCTGGCTTCTAGGCATGCTTCCCTGGGAGTGCTGAGGACAGGGCAGAACCCACCCGCATCCTGCCTCACTGTAGGCGCAGCTGCTAACATCCTAATGTTAGTGGCTGAGAGAGGTTGCGGGAAAAGCATGTTTAAGCATTGGGCCTGAACTCCTGTGTATCTGAGTTGAATACAGCGATTTCCAATGGCCTTCTTCAATCAGAGTGTAGCTAGTTTCCAACTCCCATGTCAGAGTGGGTAGCAGACATCTGTCTCCCCTGCATACACACTTCTGAGAGTTGAGCTTAAGGCTTGTACCTCCCCATCCAGCCTGCTGGTTCCTTTCACTTCTAAAAGGCCTAGGCTCGCTGTTTGACGGAAGTGTTGGGAGAGGTAATTGGAATCTCCCGGCACACAAGACTAGTGCCTCCAAGCTCATTCCAGCGATTGCCTAGTAATTCGTGTGGTAGACTGGTGCTACATACTAAGTTCCATACGTGAGAAGGTAGCTGAACGCCTTGTCCAAAAGCATCTTACTTCTGAGAGTTGAGCTCACCCTCAGTCCCTCACAGTTCCACACTGCCTGCAGAGTTAGTTTCAAAGGTCTTCACCAGAGACGTTTGCCACAGGCTTCTGAGACGCAAGTTAACAATGCAGACCTGGAGGGTATCTCCAGGTGCAGTAGAGTGGTAATCTTGGAACCTCCTGACTCAGAATACTGCTACCTTCACACTGCCATAAGAATGCAGCTAGTTGAGAGCTGGCTTCTAGGCATGCTTCCCTGGGAGTGCTGAGGACATGGCAGAACCCACCCGCATCCTGCCTGACTGTAGGCGCAGCTGCTAACATCCTAATGTTAGTGGCTGAGAGAGGTTGCGGGAAAAGCATGTGTACGCATTGGGCCTGAACTCCTGTGTATCTGAGTTGAATACAGCGATTTTCAAAGGCCTACTTCAATCAGACTGTAGCTAGGTTCCAACTCCCATGTCAGAGTGGGTAGCAGACATCTGCCTCCCATGCATACACACTTCTGAGAGTTGAGCTGATGGCCTGTACCTCCACATCCAGCCTGCTGGTACCCTTCGCTTCTAAAAGGCCTAGGCTCGCTGTTTGACGGAAGTGTTGGGAGAGGTAACTGGAATCTCCCGGCACACAACACTCGTGCGTCCAAGCTCAATCCAGCGATTTGCTTGTAATTCCTTTGGTAGACTGGTGCTACATACTAAGTTCCATAAGTGAGAAGGAAGGTGAACGCCTTGTCCAAAAGCATCTTCCTTCTGAGAGTTGAGCTCACCCTCAGTCCCTCACAGTTCCACACTGCCTGCAGAGTGAGTTTCGCAGGTCTTCACCACAGACTTTTGCCAGAGGCTTCTGAGACGCAAGTTAACAATGCAGACCTGGAGGGTATCTCCAGGTGCAGTAGAGTGGTAATCTTGGAACCTCCTGACTCAGAATACTGCTACCTTCACACTGCCATAAGAATGCAGCTAGTTGAGAGCTGGCTTCTAGGCATGCTTCCCTGGGAGTGCTGAGGACAGGGCAGAACCCTCCCGCATCCTGCCTGACTGTAGGCGTAGTTGCTAGCATCCTAAACTTAGTGGCTGAGAGAGGTTGCGGGAAAAGCATGTGTAAGCATTGGGCCTGAACTCCTGTGTAACTGAGTTGAATACAGCGATTTCCAATGGCCTTCTTCAATCAGAGTGTAGCTAGGTTCCAACTCCCATGTCAGAATGGGGAGCAGACATCTGCCTCCCATGCATACACACTTCTGAGAGTTGAGCTTATGGCCTGTACATCTCCATCCACCCTGCTGGTACCCTTCGCTTCTAAAAGGCCTAGGCTCGCTGTTTGACGGAAGTGTTGGGAGAGGTAATTGGAATCTCCCGGCACACAAGACTAGTGCCTCCAAGCTCATTCCAGCGATTGCCTAGTAATTCCTGGGGTAGAGAGGTGCTACATACTAAGTTCCATACGTGAGAAGGTAGCTGAACGCCTTGTCCAAAAGCATCTTACTTCTGAGAGTTGAGCTCACCCTCAGTCCCTCACAGTTACACACTGCCTGCAGAGTGAGTTTCGCAGGTCTTCACCAGAGACGTTTGCCACAGGCTTCTGAGACGCAAGTTAACAATGCAGACCTGGAGGGTATCTCCAGGTGCAGTAGAGTGGTAATCTCGGAACCGCCTTACTCAGAATACTGCTACCTTCACACTGTCATAAGAATGCAGCTAGTTGAGAGCTGGCTTCTAGGCATGCTTCCCTGTGAGAGCTGAGGACAGGGCAGAACCCTCCCGCATCCTGCCTGACTGTAGACGTACCTGCTAACCTCCTTATGTTAGTGGCTGGGATAGGTTGTGGGAAAAGCATGTGTAAGCATTGGGCCTGAACTCCCGAGTATCTGAGTTGAATACAGCGATTTCCAACATCCTTCTTCAATAGGAGTGTAGCTAGGTTCCAACTCCCATGTCCGAGTGGGTAGCAGACATCTGCCTCCCATGCATACACACTTCTGAGAGTTGAGCTTATGGCCTGTAACCCTACATCGTGCCTGCCGCTACCTTTCGCTTCCAAAAGGCCTAGGCTCGCTGCTTGACGCAAGTGTTGGAGAGGTAATTGGAATCTCCCGGCACACAAGACGAGTGCCTCCAAGCTCAATCAAGCGATTTCCTAGTAATTCCTGGGGTAGACTGGTGCTACATACTAAGTTCCAGACGTGAGTAGGTAGTTGAACGCCTTGTCCAAAAACATCTTACTTCTGAGAGTTGAGCTGACCCTCAGTCCCTCACAGTTCCACACTGCCTGCAGAGTGAGTTTCGCACGTCTTCACCAGAGACGTTTGCCAGAGGCCTCTGAGACGCAAGTTAACAATGCAGACCTGGAGGGTATCTCCAGGTGCAGTAGAGTGGTAATCTGGGAACCTCCTGTCTCAGAATACTGCTACCTTGACCCTGCCATAAGTATGCAGCTAGTTGACCGCTGGCTTCAAGACATGCTTCCCTGTGAGAGCTAAGGACAGGGCACAACCCTCCCGCATCCTGCTTGACTGTAGAAGGAGCTGCTAACGTCCTCATGTTAGTGGCAGGGAAAGGTTTTGAGAAATGCATGTGGAATCGTTGTGCCTGAACCCACGTGTATCTGAGTTGAATACAGCGATTTCCAAAGTCCTTTTTCATCAGAGTGTAGTAGGTTCCCACTCGCATGTACGAGTGGGTAGCAGACATCTGCCTCCCATGCATACACACTTTTGAGAGTTGAGCTTATGGCCTGTATCCCTACCTCCTGCCTGCAGCTAGCTTTCGCTTCCAAAAGGCCTAGGCTCGCTGCTTCACCGAAGTGTTGGGAGAGGTAACTGGAATCTCCCGGCAACAAGACTAGTGCCTCCAAGCTCAATCCAGCGATTTCCCAGTAATTCCTGGGGTAGACTGGTGCTACATACTAAGTTCCATATGTGAGAAGGTAGCTGAACGCCTTGTCCAAAATCATCTTACTGCTGAGAGTTGAGCTCACCCTCAGTCCCTCACAGTTCCACACTGCCTGCAGAGTGAGTTTCGCACGTCTTCACCAGAGACGTTTGCCAGAGGCTTCTGAGACGCAAGTTAACAATGCAGACCTGGAGGGTATCTCCAGGTGCAGTAGAGTGGTAATCTGGGAACCTCCTGACTCAGAATACTGCTACCTTCACACTGTCATAAGAATGCAGCTAGTTGAGAGCTGGCTTCAAGGCATGCTTCCCTGTGAGAGCTGAGGACAGGGCAGGACCCTCCCGCATCCTGCCTGACTGTAGACTTACCTGCTAACCTCCTTCTGTTAGTGGCTGGGATAGTTTGTGGGAAAAGCATGTGTAAGCATTGGGCCTGAACTCCCGTGTATCTGAGTTGAATAGAGCGATTTCCAAAGTCCTTCTTCAATAGGAGTGTAGCTAGGTTCCAACTCCCATGTCCGAGTGGGTAGCAGACATCTGCCACCCATGCATACACACTTCTGACAGTTGAGCTTATGGCCTGTAACCCAACATCCTGCCTGCCGCTACCTTTCGCTTCCAAAATGCCTAGGCTCGCTGCTTGACGCAAGTGTTGGGAGAGGTAACTGGAATCTCCCGGCACACAAGACGAGTGCCTCCAAGCTCAATCAAGCGATTTCCTAGTAATTCCTGGGGTAGACTGGTGCTACATACTAAGTTCCATACGTGAGTAGGTAGTTGAACGCCTTGTCCAAAAACATCTTACTTCTGAGAGTTGAGCTCACCCTCAGTTCCTCACAGTTCCACACTGCCTGCAGAGTGAGTTTCGGACGTCTTCACCAGAGACGTTTGCCAGAGGCTTCTGAGACGCAAGTTAACAATGCAGACCTGGAGGGTATCTCCGGGTGCGGTAGAGTGGTAATCTGGGAACCTCCTTACTCAGAATACTGCTACCTTCACACTGCCATAAGAATGCAGCTAGTTGAGAGCTGGCTTCTAGGCATGCTTCCCTGGGAGTGCTGAGGACAGGGCAGAACCCACCCGCATCCTACCTCACTGTAGGCGCAGCTGCTAACATCCTAATGTTAGTGGCTGAAAGAGGTTGCGGGAAAAGCATGTTTAAGCATTGGGCCTGAACTCCTGTGTATCTGAGTTGAATACAGCGATTTCCAATGGCCTTCTTCAATCAGAGTGTAGCTAGTTTCCAACTCCCATGTCAGAGTGGGTAGCAGACATCTGTCTCCCCTGCATACACACTTCTGAGAGTTGAGCTTAAGGCTTGTACCTCCCCATCCAGCCTGCTGGTTCCTTTCACTTCTAAAAGGCCTAGGCTCGCTGTTTGACGGAAGTGTTGGGAGAGGTAATTGGAATCTCCCGGCACACAAGACTAGTGCCTCCAAGCTCATTCCAGCGATTGTCTAGTAATTCGTGTGGTAGACTGGTGCTACATACTAAGTTCCATACGTGAGAAGGTAGCTGAACGCCTTGTCCAAAAGCATCTTACTTCTGAGAGTTGAGCTCACCCTCAGTCCCTCACAGTTCCACACTGCCTGCAGAGTTAGTTTCAAAGGTCTTCACCAGAGACGTTTGCCACAGGCTTCTGAGACGCAAGTTAACAATGCAGACCTGGAGGGTATCTCCAGGTGCAGTAGAGTGGTAATCTTGGAACCTCCTGACTCAGAATACTGCTACCTTCACACTGCCATAACAATGCAGCTAGTTGAGAGCTGGCTTCTAGGCATGCTTCCCTGGGAGTGCTGAGGACATGGCAGAACCCACCCGCATCCTGCCTGACTGTAGGCGCAGCTGCTAACATCCTAATGTTAGTGGCTGAGAGAGGTTGCGGGAAAAGCATGTGTACGCATTGGGCCTGAACTCCTGTGTATCTGAGTTGAATACAGCGATTTTCAAAGGCCTACTTCAATCAGACTGTAGCTAGGTTCCAACTCCCATGTCAGAGTGGGTAGCAGACATCTGCCTCCCATGCATACACACTTCTGAGAGTTGAGCTGATGGCCTGTACCTCCACATCCAGCCTGCTGGTACCCTTCGCTTCTAAAAGGCCTAGGCTCGCTGTTTGACGGAAGTGTTGGGAGAGGTAACTGGAATCTCCCGGCACACAACACTCGTGCGTCCAAGCTCAATCCAGCGATTTGCTTGTAATTCCTTTGGTAGACTGGTGCTACATACTAAGTTCCATAAGTGAGAAGGAAGGTGAACGCCTTGTCCAAAAGCATCTTCCTTCTGAGAGTTGAGCTCACCCTCAGTCCCTCACAGTTCCACACTGCCTGCAGAGTGAGTTTCGCACGTCTTCACCACAGACTTTTGCCAGAGGCTTCTGAGACGCAAGTTAACAATGCAGACCTGGAGGGTATCTCCAGGTGCAGTAGAGTGGTAATCTTGGAACCTCCTGACTCAGAATACTGCTACCTTCACACTGCCATAAGAATGCAGCTAGTTGAGAGCTGGCTTCTAGGCATGCTTCCCTGGGAGTGCTGAGGACAGGGCAGAACCCTCCCGCATCCTGCCTGACTGTAGGCGTAGTTGCTAGCATCCTAAACTTAGTGGCTGAGAGAGGTTGCGGGAAAAGCATGTGTAAGCATTGGGCCTGAACTCCTGTGTAACTGAGTTGAATACAGCGATTTCCAATGGCCTTCTTCAATCAGAGTGTAGCTAGGTTCCAACTCCCATGTCAGAATGGGGAGCAGACATCTGCCTCCCATGCATACACACTTCTGAGAGTTGAGCTTATGGCCTGTACATCTCCATCCACCCTGCTGGTACCCTTCGCTTCTAAAAGGCCTAGGCTCGCTGTTTGACGGAAGTGTTGGGAGAGGTAATTGGAATCTCCCGGCACACAAGACTAGTGCCTCCAAGCTCATTCCAGCGATTGCCTAGTAATTCCTGGGGTAGAGAGGTGCTACATACTAAGTTCCATACGTGAGAAGGTAGCTGAACGCCTTGTCCAAAAGCATCTTACTTCTGAGAGTTGAGCTCACCCTCAGTCCCTCACAGTTACACACTGCCTGCAGAGTGAGTTTCGCAGGTCTTCACCAGAGACGTTTGCCACAGGCTTCTGAGACGCAAGTTAACAATGCAGACCTGGAGGGTATCTCCAGGTGCAGTAGAGTGGTAATCTCGGAACCGCCTTACTCAGAATACTGCTACCTTCACACTGTCATAAGAATGCAGCTAGTTGAGAGCTGGCTTCTAGGCATGCTTCCCTGTGAGAGCTGAGGACAGGGCAGAACCCTCCCGCATCCTGCCTGACTGTAGACGTACCTGCTAACCTCCTTATGTTAGTGGCTGGGATAGGTTGTGGGAAAAGCATGTGTAAGCATTGGGCCTGAACTCCCGAGTATCTGAGTTGAATACAGCGATTTCCAACATCCTTCTTCAATAGGAGTGTAGCTAGGTTCCAACTCCCATGTCCGAGTGGGTAGCAGACATCTGCCTCCCATGCATACACACTTCTGAGAGTTGAGCTTATGGCCTGTAACCCTACATCGTGCCTGCCGCTACCTTTCGCTTCCAAAAGGCCTAGGCTCGCTGCTTGACGCAAGTGTTGGAGAGGTAATTGGAATCTCCCGGCACACAAGACGAGTGCCTCCAAGCTCAATCAAGCGATTTCCTAGTAATTCCTGGGGTAGACTGGTGCTACATACTAAGTTCCAGACGTGAGTAGGTAGTTGAACGCCTTGTCCAAAAACATCTTACTTCTGAGAGTTGAGCTGACCCTCAGTCCCTCACAGTTCCACACTGCCTGCAGAGTGAGTTTCGCACGTCTTCACCAGAGACGTTTGCCAGAGGCCTCTGAGACGCAAGTTAACAATGCAGACCTGGAGGGTATCTCCAGGTGCAGTAGAGTGGTAATCTGGGAACCTCCTGTCTCAGAATACTGCTACCTTGACCCTGCCATAAGTATGCAGCTAGTTGACCGCTGGCTTCAAGACATGCTTCCCTGTGAGAGCTAAGGACAGGGCACAACCCTCCCGCATCCTGCTTGACTGTAGAAGGAGCTGCTAACGTCCTCATGTTAGTGGCAGGGAAAGGTTTTGAGAAATGCATGTGGAATCGTTGTGCCTGAACCCACGTGTATCTGAGTTGAATACAGCGATTTCCAAAGTCCTTTTTCATCAGAGTGTAGTAGGTTCCCACTCGCATGTACGAGTGGGTAGCAGACATCTGCCTCCCATGCATACACACTTTTGAGAGTTGAGCTTATGGCCTGTATCCCTACCTCCTGCCTGCAGCTAGCTTTCGCTTCCAAAAGGCCTAGGCTCGCTGCTTCACCGAAGTGTTGGGAGAGGTAACTGGAATCTCCCGGCAACAAGACTAGTGCCTCCAAGCTCAATCCAGCGATTTCCCAGTAATTCCTGGGGTAGACTGGTGCTACATACTAAGTTCCATATGTGAGAAGGTAGCTGAACGCCTTGTCCAAAATCATCTTACTGCTGAGAGTTGAGCTCACCCTCAGTCCCTCACAGTTCCACACTGCCTGCAGAGTGAGTTTCGCACGTCTTCACCAGAGACGTTTGCCAGAGGCTTCTGAGACGCAAGTTAACAATGCAGACCTGGAGGGTATCTCCAGGTGCAGTAGAGTGGTAATCTGGGAACCTCCTGACTCAGAATACTGGTACCTTCACACTGTCATAAGAATGCAGCTAGTTGAGAGCTGGCTTCAAGGCATGCTTCCCTGTGAGAGCTGAGGACAGGGCAGGACCCTCCCGCATCCTGCCTGACTGTAGACTTACCTGCTAACCTCCTTCTGTTAGTGGCTGGGATAGTTTGTGGGAAAAGCATGTGTAAGCATTGGGCCTGAACTCCCGTGTATCTGAGTTGAATAGAGCGATTTCCAAAGTCCTTCTTCAATAGGAGTGTAGCTAGGTTCCAACTCCCATGTCCGAGTGGGTAGCAGACATCTGCCACCCATGCATACACACTTCTGACAGTTGAGCTTATGGCCTGTAACCCAACATCCTGCCTGCCGCTACCTTTCGCTTCCAAAATGCCTAGGCTCGCTGCTTGACGCAAGTGTTGGGAGAGGTAACTGGAATCTCCCGGCACACAAGACGAGTGCCTCCAAGCTCAATCAAGCGATTTCCTAGTAATTCCTGGGGTAGACTGGTGCTACATACTAAGTTCCATACGTGAGTAGGTAGTTGAACGCCTTGTCCAAAAACATCTTACTTCTGAGAGTTGAGCTCACCCTCAGTTCCTCACAGTTCCACACTGCCTGCAGAGTGAGTTTCGGACGTCTTCACCAGAGACGTTTGCCAGAGGCTTCTGAGACGCAAGTTAACAATGCAGACCTGGAGGGTATCTCCGGGTGCGGTAGAGTGGTAATCTGGGAACCTCCTGACTCAGAATACTGCTACCTTCACACTGCCATAAGAATGCAG